>NC_059177.1:26039312-26346312 GCF_019923935.1 Bubalus bubalis | reverse complement strand
ATCCAAGGAACACAATTTGGAATAGAGTGATGGGATTTACATGAATTTACCCCAAAAAGGCAAAAAAAAAAAAAGTAAAGGCGAACAAAATGTCTTAATTGCCAGGCTAATCAATGTTCTTATATCACATACTTCACTTGGGAAGTTAAAATCATGTGGTTATAGAATGCCCTACAACCTTTCTCCTTGTCCTTAACTTTCCTATTATGTGACTCAGGTGAACAAGATATGATAAAGCGGGTGAGATGATAAAATGTGTGTGTGTGTGTGTGCTAAATGGCTTCAGTCATGTCCATTTCTCTGAGATCCTATGGACCATAACCCGCCAGGTTCCTCTATCCTTGGGATTCTTCAGGCAAGAATACTGGAGTGGGTTACCATGCCCTCCTCCAAGAAATCATCCTGATGCAGGGATCCAGGGATCCAATCTGTATCTCTTATGTCTCCTGCATTGGCAGGTTGGTTCTTTACCACTACCACCATCTGGGAAGCCTGGGATGACAGTAAGGTATTTTATTTATAAGTGTGAAAAAAGGATTGTTACACAGCAATGTGAGTGTACTTAATGCCACAGAACTGTACACTTAAAATAGTTAAAATGATCAATTTTATTTTATGTATTTTGTGTAATTTTAAGAATGAACTCAGAGAAAGAAAGAAGGGAAGAAAGAATGAGAAAGAAAGAAGGGAGGGAAGGAAGGAAGGAAAGAAGGAAGAAGCAAACTAGTGGGGGAGGGGAGGAGAGCAAGTAGTTTTTGGTAACAGTCCCTCCAAAACAGTATTTTCAAGGTGGTACAGTCTCCCTATAAAAGGAAAGAAGCAGTGTTCCAAAATACAAAAATAAATGTCTGCACTTATCACAACTGAAAACTTCAGTGTTTTCCTTTGATCCACATCATATATCATAAGTTTTTGGTAAATTATCTTTGCCTTCATTAGTTTTTTTAATGAAGCTTGCTTAACTCTTTACCTTCTTTTTTCCTTTCTTTAGTCAATTCTTTTATTTTACAAAGAGAAAGATCAATAAGTAAGTCATCTTTGGCTTGTCAGAGCTTTGACAAAGGGAAGATTGCCTTTCACAGTAGAACCATTTTCCATTTTGTCATATGCTGCAATTGCATCAAATTAAAATGCACTTTTTTCTTGTTGCTTTTTAATGGAAACTTTTGTAGTTTAGAGATTTTTACAGGTTGGAGATTTTTCTCTCTTGCTACAACCTCATTTTAAGGTTGTGTTGCATTTTAAAATGTTTTATTACTATCAGAAGATTGAATAGTTAAGAGATCTAAGCTACTGGAACTTCATGGATGTTGCTGACAAGTTTAAAACATTTTTCAGGGCTTCCTTGGTGGCTCAATGGTAAAGAATCCACCTGCCATTGCAGGAGACACAGGTTCCATCCCTGATTCAGGAAGATCCCACATGCCTCGGGACAACTAAACCTGTGTGCCACAACTGCTGAGCCTGTGCTCTAGGGCCCAGAAGCTGCAACGACTGACCCACGTGGTGCAAACTACTAAACCCACGCACCCTAGAGCCTGTGCTCTGCAGCAAGACCCTGCAATGAGCAACTGGTACACTGCAACCAGAGAGTAGCCCCCACTCATCAAACTAGAGAAAGCCTGTGCAACAGAAGACTCAGCACAGCTAAAAATAAATAAACAAAAACAAATGTTAAAAAATAAAATAATTTTTAAAAAAATTTAACTGACCTCTGACACCCAATTTGAGTGAGGCAGAAAGAGGGTTATAATAACTGAGTAGTATGACAGAAAAGCTCTATTTGTCTCAAAAATGAAACTTTAAAATAGAAAATCATTGAAATACATTAGAACGATAATTTATTTACCTTATTGTAATAAAGACATTGCAAGAAATCATTGTGCAGTTTTTCTGAGTGTGAAAGAATTGGTAAACTTACATATATGTTTCGAGTAAGTTTCTAGCTTATGAATCCAAGCATAATTAGCAGCAAAAGAAAAATGGAGAGAATAGTCACACAGTTTAAGAAAAAAAAATCCTTTCTTCTCCCAGGAATATTGCTATAGTGCATCATTCAATCTTGAATAAAAATATATAAATTTGATCATATTACAGCATCATTCCCCAGAGGACTTTCCTTCTGTTGCAAATAGCTTCCATGTGTTAATCCTTATCTTTGGATGGTGATATGTCTTTATCTTTGGATGGTGATATGTCTTCACTAAGAGCAAAGAGCTAACATGTTTTTTGTATGTTCTAGTCTCAGCAACCTGTAGAGAGGGTTTAGAGATTTAGAGTTAGACATCTAGTTACTAGCCATGAAAGTCTGGGCATATTATTCAACCAAAATCTCAGTTTCCTCATTTTTTTCCTTAAGTGAAAAAGAAAAACACAATCATGCTTAGTAGGCAGTTTAACATTTAATTTTCTTAGAAAGTAGATGCTCTTGGAAAGCATTAACCATTATTATTACTTATTTATTCACTCATCTGGAGAAGGCAATGGCACCCCACTCCAGTACTCTTGCCTGGAAAATCCCAGGGATGGAGGAGCCTGGTAGCCTGCAGTCCATGGGGTCGCTAAGAGTCGGACACGACTGAAGTGACTTAGCATAGCATAGCATAGCATTCACTCATCTGAAAAATATTTTTGGACATAGGGCTTCTTCTGGATACTCAGGATACATCAGTGAACAAGAAAGATAAAGATTCCCACTTTCACTGGGCTCGTAAATATAATAGGAAAGTAATAAACAAATTTAATTTCCAAATGAACTACATGCAGTATTAAAATGTGATAAGTGCTATGACAGTGAAAACACGAGTGTTAATTGCTCAGTCACGTCTGACTTTTTGTGACTCCATGAACTGTAGCCCACCAGGCTCCTCTGTCCATGGGATTCTCCAAACAAGAATACTGGAGTAGGTTAGCATTCCCTTCTCCAGGGGATCTTCCCCACCCAGGGATCGAACCCAGCTCTCCTGCATTGCAGATTCTTTACCATCTGATCCATCAGGGAAATAAGTGCTATAGGAAAAAGAAAAGAAAAGAAAAAAATAATGGAAATGCTAAGTGCTAGAGGTGGCAACTAGTAGCGCAATTAAATAAGGTGCTCCTATAGGTCTCTTCAAGAAGATGAGATTTGAGGAAAGACTTGAAGGAAGAAAGAAAATGGGAAGAATGTTCCAGGAAGGGAAAATGGTACAGCAAACTCCACCATAGCTATACACATGTCTGACCTTTTGAGGATAGCAAGAAGACCATTGTGACTGGACTGGAGAGACTAACAGGGAGAGAAGGTAGAGATGAGGTCAGAAAAGGTGTGGGTAGGCATAGGGATGGATCTTGAGGTTCTTGTAAGAATGTGGGAAAGTACTTAATGAAATGGTGAGCCTGAGGAATCCCAAACAAAAGAATGACATTACTTTAAACTGTTTAGCTAATTATTTCTTCTAGATCAAAAAATATTATCTCTGGTCCAACAGCCTGCCAGTTAGTCATTCAGCCAATAAATATTAACTGAGCATATTTTCAGACATTGTGAAATGGGGAATGGACAGATGTTTAATAAAATATGCACAATTGGCTCAATCTTCTGAAACAACAGGAAGAAAAACAAAAATACCGAAGAAAAAAACTCTCAGTATTTATATTTTCTGAATGATCCAATTAAGTAGCACTATAAACATAGTTTAGAGGACTCCACGTACAATGTATTCAATTCCCTTTGATAATGTTCTATTACTGCACATTAGATGAGATTACTTTTTCTCAAACCTTCCTTAATTTTGAAAGTCAAGTTTAATTGTATCAGGTTTATCACTAATTAAGATTAACAGATTTTTTATACTTAGAATACAAAGAAATTTTAATTTTCAAAACATGGAGAGTAATGAAAATAAATGTGTCATGCTAAATTCTTCATAATATTAAACTGCTAATTAGGTAGTAGCTCCTCATCAATATTTTTAATGTAAATACCACTAAGCAAGTTTTTTTTCATCTTTCTCTTATATTTCATCTTATCTGAAAGAGAAGATGCATGATAGAGCTGAAAGAATATGGGACCTGGAATAAGTTTTTTTGTTGTTGTTGTTATTTTTTCATTTAGTTCAGATAAATTTTATAATGTTCTAGCCCTATGCTGGTAAATGTTAGATTCCTGGTAAATATTTGCGGACTTATTTGTTTTAGCTGAAATAAAGTTTTCATCCACCTGCTTTAAGTGAACCGTTCTCTCTCTCTTTATGCAATTTCCCTTTTCAGCTCTTTTCATTATTTTCTATTCCCATCCTTCAGCACACCTTCTATTAAATCCTTCACCTTTAAATATTTTCAGGATCCACTGTCTCAATAATTTTAACAATATTTTAATTGATTAATACACTCTGCCTCCTATAACCCAACCCATCATTCATATCACTTCATATCACTTACCTGTTGGCTTTATGGTTCAAATGGCTTCCAATATCCAAGATGGTAAAAGGCATTTGATCTTATTAGAAAATTGTGATAATTTCTTAGTACCAAGAATTAGGTACCAAGAATTAGAGAGTCTAAGTTTCTTCCTGGCCTCAGGGAGATGGAGCACTTTGATCAAATTGTCATATATGATGTATGACACTGAGAACAAACCCAAGTAATGATGGGTATTTGAATGAAATGATGTGGCAATATAAATTCCTCAGGTGTAACAAATGTACCACTCGGTGGGTGATGCTGATAACAGAGGAGCCTCTGCTCCTGTGGGTAAAGGGTGCATATGGGAAATCTCTGTGCCAATTCATCAGTTTTGCTATGAACCTTGAAGTGCTCTAAATAAACTCTTTAAAAATGCGATGCCTAGTATTGGAAGAGTGGGGAAGTTCTGAGGTAGCATTAGTGGTAAAGAACTCATCTGCCAGTGTGGAAGAAGAGATGCAGGTTCAATCCCTGGGTCAAGAAGATCCCCTGGAGAAGGGCATGGCCACCCACTTCAGTATTCTTGCTGGAGAATCCCATGCACAGAGGAGCCTGGTGGGCTACAGTCCATAGGGTGGCAAAGAGCAGTGACTTAACAAGCAAGCACATGTGGAAGGGCAGGTTGAGGCTGACATTCTGAGTAATTGTGCACCCTCACCTTTCAGATCAAACCCAGACTATTCAGCCTATTTTGAAAACCTTTAATAGTCGGTCACTATATTCCTCATCCAAATTTGGATCTCTTTCATATCTTTTGCCCCCAAGTAAAATCCATCATCTTGTCCTTGAAACACATGTTAAGTTCATGTACATTTCCACTTATACTGTGTTCTTCCGCTTGTCTGTTGTGGATGGAAGAGTCTTTGTTGTCTTCTCCATCCATCTTTCCCAGCTGATGCAGTGATAAAGAATCTGCCTGACAATGCAGGAGTCTCAAGAGACACATGTTTGAGCCCTCTGTTGGGAAGATCCCCTGGAGAAGGAAATGGTGACCCACTCCAGTATTCTTGCCTAGATAATTCTGTGGACAGAGGAACCCTGTGAGCTACAGTCCGTGGGGTCACAAAGAGTCAGACAGGACTGAGCGACTAACACAGCACAGCAACCATCTTTTCAACTCCAATCTTGATGAACAAGCTCAAATTGACCTCTTTTAAAGCGCCTATTTTCCCTGCTATAGTTTATATTTCTCTCTCCCTTTTCCATACTATTATGGTAATTATTAAACATTGTTTGTTGGAAGACATAATGACATTATTTTTATGCCATCTATCAACAATGTATGTGTATTATACTCCCCAGGGCAATGGAATGTGCTGTAGTTTCAGAGCCCTGACAGAGAACAGGATGAGGATAACATGATTACTTGCAAATGGTGATCATTTGCAAGAAGTAGTTGCTGATCATTTTCAATGTAACCCAACTAGACTATGTGCCCTCTTACAATGTAGGAAAAATTTCATACTTTGAAAATACATCCATAGAAACTGTTCATTTGCAAAATGAGCTAGCAAAGTAAAAGAATGTGAGAAGTAACAGTATATAAGTCATAGCTTTGAGATCTTAAGATTTTAGCCTTCCCTTAATGCAAATCTCTCAAAAATAACTTAAGCAAAGAAAATAGGAACATTGAGTGACATGGTGTGGTTGAATGCATCTTTTGATTTAACTTGTCTGTTTTGCTTTATTTGATAATATATTTTTCCTCTGTCTTTTCACATCACTGACTTTTAGTTTAATGGTTTTCAAAATGTGTGATGGGGCTTTAGAGGTGAATATAGGCAGACAAAAAGTTTCTTCATGTTTTTGTCCCGTGCCTATATTTTACATAAGGTCAATAACAGGCTTCAGTGTTTTTACAATTACCAAGAGGATGAGATTTGTTATTGTGTGCAGATAGATGTGCTGATGCCTCCATTATTTATGAGATGAGATGAAAGTCATGCAGTCTTCTGAGACAAAAGGCAGGTGTATGTTTTATATCTATATTTTTGATGAATTCTTTCATAGACATTGTACCTTCCATAGACCAGTGACTACCTAATGTAAATTTCAGGTGGAGTAAAGCTGTCAACATTTAGTATCTTTTATGACTTACATTTATGGAGCTAGGGAACAAACATCTCACTTTGGAAAACTATATGTAGCAGGTAGATTGAAATGGTTTGTTTTTAGTTTAGTTTAGTTTAGTTTAGCATCTAGCATCTATGTTAGAGGAAAATGACCCAAACTTGGGGCTCATCTCTAAAGTAATTTTAAGAGCTTATCAGTTCAGTTCAGTCGCTCAGTCATGTCCAACTCTTTGTGAGCCCATGGACTGCAGCACACCAGGCCTCCCCGTTCATCACCAACTCCCAGAGTTCACTCAAACTTATGTCCATTGAGTCGGTGATGGCATCCAACCATCTCATCTTCTGTCATCCCCTTCTCCTCCTGCCCTCAATCTTTCCCAGCATCAGGGTCTTTTCAAATGAACCAGCTCTTCACATCAGGTGGCCAAAATATTCGAGTTTCAGCTGCAGCATCAGTTCTTCCAGTGAATGCCCAGGACTGATCTCCTTTAGGATAGACTGGTTGGATCTCCTTGCAGTCCAAGAGACTCTCAAGAGTCTTCTCCAACATCACAGTTCAAAAGCATCAATTCTTTGGTGCTCAGCCTTCTTTACAGTCCAACTCTCATTTATACATGGAAGAAAAATGGATCTCAATGATTAAAGTGCTTCTGAAATACTTTAAAATAGAAAGTATAGTTTCATGGGTTTAGGAACTAGTGAAGTGGTTTTACAGTAAACGAAATACATTGTCAAGTATGCAATCATATTTTTGACTATCAGCAGAAACTTCATCCTTTTTCTTCCTTGTAGTACATTTGAGTTTAGGCATGACCATGGAACAAACATGGAGAAGGCAATGGCACCCTACTCCAGTGCTCTTGCCTGGAAACTCCCATGGACGGAGGAGCCTGGTGGGCTGCAGTCCATGGGGTCGCTAAGGGTCGGACACGACTGAGCGACTTCAATTTCACTTTTCACTTTCACGCATTGGAGAAAGAAATGGCAACCCACTCCAGTGTTCTTGCCTGGAGAATCCCAGGGACTGAGGAGCCTGGTGGGCTGCCGTCTATGGGGTCGCACAGAGTCAGACACAACTGATGCGACTTAGCAGCAGCAGCATGGAACAAACAAAGATTATTTGTCTTCACTGGGACTGGGTCTGCATTCTTAATTGTATGATCTGCTGTCTAATTGAGAATTATGTCTCCCATGTTAATGAAACTCATTTTTTTCATTTGAAAAATGAGAGAGTAATGTTCAGTTGTGCACCTCAATTATTTTTTTTTTTCAGTTTCTGCCATTTTAGCATTCCATAAATACATTTTAGCATGGATTGAATAGCCTTTTTATAAACTCATCAAGAAGTTAGGAATTATAATTGTATTTTCCCTCTAAATAATAATTTACTAATTTAATGTCCTAAAACAGGTATCATTGGAGAAGGCAGTGGCACCCCACTCCAGTGTTCTTGCCTGGAAAATCCCATGGACAGAGGAGCCTGGTAGGCTGCAGTCCATGGGGTCGCTAGAGTCGACCACGACTGAGCGACTTCACTTTCACTTTTCACTTTCATGCATTGGAGAAGGAAATGGCAACCCACTTCAGTGTTCTTGCCTGGAGAATCCCAGGGACGGGGAAGCCTGGAGGGCTGCCGTCTGTGGGGTCGCACAGAGTCGGACATGACTGAAGCGACTTAGCAGCAGCAGCAAAACAGGTATCATAAAATGCAGACATTATTTTTAAACAAATAATTACAGATTAGTAAATTAGTTTGGGAATGGTTATCTCTAGCAGATGAGAATGGAAATATCAGGAAGGATGAAGGGAGATTTTATTTTTCTGTAATGTTTACATATTTATCATGACAATGATAATGAGTCATAACTTTAAAAAAATCAGGTAATAAAAAACAAAAGAAATATAATTCACCCCCAGTGTTGGCATGATTGTATGGAAAAGGGCATTTTCAGAAAATATTGACAGTAATACAAAATATTATAATTTTTCTGGGACCAAATTTCATGATATATACCAGAAAGGCTAAAAACAGTTCTATTGCTTGAATAATTCAACATTTAGAAATTTATCCTAAAGCAATAGTTTATATTTAATGATGAAATATAGGCATTTCCTTTGAAATCAGGAAGAAATTAATGCCCATTAATATTGTTTGCAATCAACATTTTATTATATATCCTAGGCAGTGCAGTAATATACAAACAGACATAAGAAGCAGCTAGATTGGAAAGAAAGAAACAAAATCACAATTATAGCTCATATGATTATCTTCATAAAAATGTATGAAAATCCACAGTTAAACTATTAGAAATAAGAAAAGATTTTATCAGTGTTGGTGGATGTTAGTAAGCATTTCTACATATCAGCAATCAAGACATATAATTTAAAAATAACCAAATCTGCCCCCTAGAACTGTGTACATCAGCATCTTCATTACCACAGTATTTAGATTCAAAATATTCAAGAAAACCCTAAATGCAAAGTATTAGGAAAATAATGTAATAAATAAGGATATAGTCCGATAATGGCATGTTGGTTCAGCCAGGGACCCTGAAGAAAACAGATAGTTTTCACTAGTTAAAGCTATTTGACAAGGGGCTAATAAAGGTGTCGGAAAGTAAACCATGAGGAATCCAACTCTGGAGTGGGGAGGAAGCAATAAATGGGAGTCTGGAGAGAGAGAAAGTCTCTGATGAGAGCAGTCAATCAGAGCTGACCCAGCAAGGAGAGACAAGTGGAATAAAATTCCATGAGCTCTGGCTTTGTTATTTGCTGTCCTTCCCTCTGAATCCAGAGGTTAAGGAAACTGTTTTATCACCTCAGAGATTAGCCTCAGAGAAAGAAATCCATGTAGGAAGATGTGACACACATTTGGAGGATCAAATGGGAAATACAATACAGTCTTCGAAGTTTATATATTAAAAAAAGTGACTTAGTGAATACAGATATGTTCCCTCTCCATGTAGTAAAAAATAAATAAAACACCTCTATATTTAATATTTTTCTGGGCTCCAAAATCACTGCAGATGGTGACTGCAGCCATGAAATTAAAAGACGCTTACTCCTTGGAAGGAAAGTTATGACCAACCTAGATAGCATATTCAAAAGCAGAGACATGACTTTGCCAACAAAGGTCCGGCTAGTCAAGACTATGGTTTTTCCTGTGGTCATGTATGGATGTGAGAGTTGGACTGTGAAGAAGGCTGAGCGCCGAAGAATTGATGCTTTTGAACTGTGGTGCTGGAGAAGACTCTTGAGAGTCCCTTGGACTGCAAGGAGATCCAACCAGTCCATTCTGAAGGAGATCAGCCCTGGGATTTCTTTGGAAGGAATGATGCTAAAGCTGAAACTCCAGTACTTTGGCCACCTCATGTGAAGAGTTGACTCATTGGAAAAGACTCTGATGCTGGGAGGGATTGGGGGCAAGAGGAGAAGGGGACGACAGAGGATGAGATGGCTGGATGGCATCACTGACTCGATGGACGTGAGTCTGAGTGAACTCCAGGAGTTGGTGATGGACAGGGAGGCCTGGCATGCTGCGATTCATGGGGTCGCAAAGAGTCGGACACGACTGAGCAACTGATCTGATCTGATATTTAATATGATTCACACATTCTTTCTCAAACAATCTTGAAGAAAATAAGCAACTTGTTATGGGTTCTGCTTTGTTGTTTAGTCTGTAAGCTGTGTCCGACTCTGCGACCCTATGGACTCCAACCCGCCAGGCTCCTCTGTCCATGAGACTTCCCAGGCAAGAATACTGGAGTGGATTGTCATTTCCTTCTCCAGGGGATTTCCTGACCCAGAAATTTAACCTTCCTTTCCTGCATTGATGGATGGGTTCTTTACCATTGGACCACCAGGGAAACCCCATGGGTTCTGCTTAAAATAGTCTTGGAGGTGACTTTTAATACTTGATATACTTCTTTTTCGGAGAAGGCAATGGCACCCCACTCCAGTACTCTTGCCTGGAAAATCCCATGGATGGAGGAGCCTGGCGGGCTGCAGTTCATGGGGTCGCTAAGAGTCGGACACGACTGAGCGACTTCACTGTCACTTTTCACTTTCATGCATTGGAGAAGGAAATGGCAACCCACTCTAGTGTTCTTGCCTGGAGAATCCCAGGGACGGGGGAGCCTGGTGGGCTGCCGTCTATGGGGTCGCACAGAGTCGGACATGCCTGAAATGACAGCAGCAGCAGCAGCATATTTCTTTCTACTTCTATATTTTCAGTTGTTCTACAATGAATACCCCACTCTGAGAACAAGAGATTACTGTTTTTGTAAAATTATTATCTCTAAACTTGCTTTTCCTTTTATTCTTTTCTGACTAGTTTAAGGGCTCCAAGGAAGTTATGAATTTTTAGTCTTTTAATTTTTTCTAGGAAAAAAGAATCATCTAAGAAACAATTTTTTAATGCAATATGTACCCGACTCTGCAATCCCATGGACTATCCAGTCCATGGAATTCCCCAGGCCAGAATACTGGAGTGAGTAGCCTTTCCCTTCACCAGGGGATCTTCCCAACCCAGGGATCAAATCCAGGTCTCCCACACTGCACGTGGATTCTTTACCAACCGAGTTATCAGGGAAACCCTTAAGTACCCAATAGAGACACTGTTTTCAAGATGGACATTGAGATCTTTGACTCTGTTCTGAAAGAATAGTGGAGTTTAAAAATAATTTCATTTCTGACCCGTCTCAGTTTACTCCAAATCAAATAAGATGTAGGAGAGGAAATACCAGACAATTTGAAGTAAATAGATATAAGACAACAGTTGTATCTGCTGGTGTTGACCCTTTTATCACAAGAAATGTGGCTTTTTTATTTTACCCCAATACTTATTGGCTTAAAGACTACTTTGTCAGATAATAGTATTGCTGCGTCAGTTTTCTTTTAATTAATGTTTACATCATTTACTTTTTTACATCTTCTCAGTTTCAGTGCATCCATGTCCTCATATTTAGATAGCATATAATTTGTTTTATTATCCAAACTGGCAAACCTTACCATCTATCAGGAGTATTTATTTTGTTTGCTTTAATTAATTACTGCTCTCCCTGACATCATTTCCTCTTCTGTTCATCCCACTGTACTATCCTTTTGCTCTTTAACTCCCTTCTTTTAGACTAGAAAAAGGATTTATTCATCCACTCTCTTTCTATTAGCTTGTAGTTATATACTTCTTTATTATTCTTTCTGTAGGTTGTCCTAGATATTGTAATTTGCATATTTGACTTATTAGAGTCTAATATAAAATAGTGCTTTTACTATTTCCCCATCAATAACAGGACTATTGAACACATGAACTGCCTTTTCTATGTTTGTGGTCCTTAATTTTAATTCAACATATATTTTAAATGCTTAAAATATTATTATTATTTTGGAAACGTGATACTATTTTGTATTTAACTGAACGTTTACACTTTTCATTTTTCTTCATAGCTTCCTGACTTCTGACTTTCTGTGTTGTAATCTGAGACAATTTCTTTTCTGCCTAAAGAGTTCTTTTCTTAAGAATTTTTTTTTAGTGGGAGTCTGGTGAGAACAAACTATTCCAAATTTTGTCTCAAAATATCTATTCATTTTACCTTGTTTCTCTGTTTTCTCTGCATATAGAGTTCTAGGCTATAGTTACTTCTTTTAGCACTTTAACTGTGTCGTTGTTCGTCTTCTAGTCTTTTACCTTTCCCTGTTTTTCCTTCTTTTTTTTTTTTCTATTGAAAAATTAGCACCCTTATTGTTGCTACTCTGAAAATACTGTCCATTTTCTTTCTTAATTCCCTCTGGCTTCATTTAATACTTTTTTAAATTAATCTCCGATTTGTATTTTCATTCTTTTTATTATGACGGGCCAAAGTATGGTTCTCTTTCATATGTTTCCTTGTGGTTTGTAGTGATTCTTGATGCCATTAGACTTGAAAACATCTTGGTCATTGTAGTTTGTTTCATTTGTATCTTTTCTTTTGGATTGCATATTTTCAATGCCAACTGTACTTATGTATGTTCTCTTTTATTTTATTTTCTTTTTTAATTCTCCTTTCCATATTTTCCATTCTTTTTTTTCTAACTCCATACTTTGGTCCAGAATATCTTGTTGAAAGTCTTCCATTTTTTTTTCTTTAGCATAATAATTATTCTAAAATCCCTGACATAATTCTAATATCTGGAATGTGTATGATTTAGTTGATATTGTAGAAATTTTTTTTTGTTTTTTCTTGATTCAACTAATCAATTTATTTAATACCAGACATGGTGAATAAAAAAAAATTAAACTATGCAGGCAGCCAGAGTAAGAACAGATTACCTCAAATTCAGTCAGGGTCTGAGGTGACTTGATGACCTGCGGTCATTGTCAGCTCTACAGGAGCTCCAGCTGAACACCTGGGATGTTTACTAAAACATTCCCTATTTGGTTGTCCTGAACTCCATTTTTTTCCTCTCTATCACACTGAGACCACTTTTCAGCCATTCTCTCCTCAGCCTCTAGCTTCTTGCCATGCTCCTCTTACGAATTGAATGATAGCTCAGGAGACACTGGCAAAACATATTGGGGTCTCTTCTGCGCACCTTCTTTCTCTGCAGGACTTGAGCCCTCCTTGTTTTCTACCCATTCCCACGAGATGGCTGGTCACTCTCCCAGGAGACTTACTGACTGCAAAATCTCACACTTTGTGCCATTTAAGAGCTGGCAGATTCTGTGGGTGCTGGGGCAAAATTAAGGCTTACCTCAATTAGTTTACTTCATTCCAAGATATTGGCTTCTGACATCCTGACTGCATCCCAATGTTCTCAGTGGTTTCAGTCGTACTTTTTGTGTTTCCTTTTATCAGCTTTTCTAGTTGGTCTTGATGGGAGTGTTGATCTGACAGAATGTATTCCCTTACAATCAAAATGAAACTGTGTTGGTGTCATGACACATTCAGTAAGAAACTCCAAGTGCATACTGATTGTCTCTAATTTTGAAACGACAAGTCTTCATAGAAATTTCAAAATAGATAATGTTCCTTTTGTCTGATTTTGACTAATGTATAGCCTGATAAACAAGAACCACAAGCATTACAGAGCAGAGGAGATCTGATAGAAAGAAACCTTTGCAAAGGTGTTGGGAGGGCTTGAAGAGTAAGAAGGAAAGATGAAGTTACTAATAAATGAGCAACTATGGGAAGCTGGTATTGCCCTTAGGGATGAATGCAATCCAGAGCTCAAGATCACTGTTTCCCTGGGGCTGCTGGATCACCTGTTGCTTCAACTGTTGCTTGGAATGACTGCTGCCCACCATTTTGAGAGTTAGGGGCCTGCTTTCCTGCCGATGCTTCTGCAGTATCGAGGCTCACAGTTTCCTGGAGCTGCCTTTCCCATGGTCACTGCATTGCCATGGCTCCTGCTGGGCCTGTGGCTGCTGCTGGCACTGGAACTTCATTGCCTGAGTATGACCCCAGGGTCCCAGAATTGTCTGCTGCTACTATTGAGATTACTTCTTCCTTCCTTCTTCCATTCTTCAACCTTCCAATTTCCTGTCACTTCCTCCTTTTGCTGTCATCTGAATGAAAGCTAGCCACCAAGGAAATCTGGGAAATGTAGTTTTGAGACTTGTGGCCGCCTTGCAAAACAGAAAAGGGCACAGAAGGGTGAATATGAAGCCAAGAGTCAAGTACCAGCACAGCCAGCTGGCAGTAGCATAAATCAGACAGGTATGTTATTTGTGTATTTATTTCTCTATTCATTTTTCAGGTAAGTTCACTGAGACTCAGATAAGTGAAAAGATGTGCCCAGTATCACTTAGTATTGGTGGAAGGAATCAGACCTATTTTCCCTTTACTAGGAATTTCAGGGCTCCCTCTGTAGTATAATTCTATTGTAGACAAGGAAACCGGTCCACACACTTAATGATACACACATACGCATTTAATGTTCTTTTAAAATTATGGAGTGAAGTGAAATCGCTCAGTCGTGTCCAACTCTTTGCAACCCCATGGACTGTAGCCTGCCAGGCTCCTCTGTCCATGGGATTTTCCAGGCAAGAATACTGGAGTGGGTTGCCATTTCCTTTTTTCACCCTGTTATAATTTGTAGATCCAGATCCAAATGTATATGTAGTTAGGTCTAGTATCCCATGTTTTTCTGATGAGTGAGGCATGCTATTAGTCTAAATAGCAAGATGCTGTGTAACTCACCTTCCCTTATCAGGAACAGAAAACCAGGCTATGGATCCAGGTCGTTGTTGTTCAATCACTAAGTCATATCTGACTTTACAACCCCATGGACTGTAGCCTGCCAGGATCCTCAGTCCATGGGATTCTCCAAGCAAGAATACTGGAGTGGGTTGCCATTCCCTTCTCCAAGGGATCTTTCCAGCCCAGGGACTGAATCCAGGTCTCCTGTGCTGCAGGCAGATTCTTTACCATCTGAGCCACCAGGGAAGCCCTGTCCTTCACTGTCTCCCAAAGTTCACTCAAACTCATGTCCATTGAGCCAGAGATGCCATCCAGCTATCTCACCCTCTGTCACCCCTTCTCCTATGGATCCAGAAAGAACATCCAAATCACACTCACAACTGCTCAGCTCCCTTGGCCATGGATGCTACACTGGATTCTGGCCCATGAGACTAGAATTTCTGCTAGTGGGATCGCCAGAAACAGGGGCAATGAGATGTGCAACCATCGTGGCAGAAATGGGTCAAGCATGATATCTACTACTCAGGTTAAAGTTTTCTACTGGAAGACTGATTTGTGTGTATCTGCTTGGTAGATCATAGGTTACAGTCCTCCATTCTAGCTTCAAGAGAGGCCGAGAACATCAATTTCTGGCTCCTACCTTGGGAAGGATCAGACTTCTAAGCTGGGGAATTAGTAAGCAAAAGCTGTCAAAGGAAATATCACATAGCAAAACAGACATTGAAAACCCACTTCCTGTGTCCTCAATCAGGGAAGGAATGGAGCTGCATATATATAGAATGGACTTGTGGACACAGTGGGGGAAGCAGAGCATGGGATGGATGGACAAAGTTGCATAGACGTATATACACTACCATGTGTAAAATAGATAGCTGGTGAGAAGTTGCTCTATAACACAGGGAGGCCAGCCAGGTGCTCTGTGATGATCTAGAGGCGTGTGATGGGAGGAGGGGAGGAAGGTGATATATGTATAATTATGGTTGATTTGCACTGTTATATGGCAGAAACCATCACAACATTGTAAAGCAATTTTCCTCCAATTAAAAAAGAAAACCCACTTCCTCTGCTCTAGAACAAAAACATAACGCTCATAAAATGCATTGTATGTGGCCTTTACAAAATTTCAAACAGGCTTGGGAGAGGTTAACACATGTCATATTCTTCCTGTTGGATTACTACCACACTAAAACAATGAATGAAGATAGAGTGTAACTTTTCCTTTAGCAGTCTTTTTATTTAGAAATATTCTTTGGGTTTCTCTATAGCTATCAGTAAATTTTCCTCACTACAATTTCATATTATCTCAGGCATATTCTATCAGAGGAAATTGTTTCTTGTTCTCAGTAATATAACAGGAACTTAGACATAAAGAAATACCTCTTTGATTCAACATGTACATCCACAGTAATTTTAATACTGGAGTGAGAAAAAAATCTGCATTTAGAATTGTTCAAATTTTGCCAGATATTAATATGTAAAACACTTCATAGAAAACTAATTTCCTTTCCTATACTTAATGTCTATCACAGTAGCATCTACTAATAGAATTCCTCACTTAAGACTGAAATTTGAAAATATCGCCATACTCTATGATAGTTTTTGATCTACCCTCTATGGTCTCTGCATTTAAATCACATTAAAATTATATGAGTAGATTACTTTTTGGATATTCATTCATGTCTATGTAAATATTGGTATCAAACGTGTTATTAATTCCCATTCCAACTTATGGTCAGGTCCTTAGTTTATTCATTTCAGCGTGACTTCCCAAGTAGATCACTGCACAAACTCCCAGAGAGCTACACTTCTCTTCTGAATTTTCTAGTAATTAGGTCATGGGGCGAGTTAATCAGAGCCCAAGTCAAGTCCCAGGACCAGTTAGGCATAACTCTTATGGGTCAATGAAGGAGATTCTAGCTGTTGATGCAGTCAAGTCTGCACCCACCTTGGGTAAATTTTGCCAATGCCCAAAAACAAGAAGTAGGAGGTGGGCACAGTGAGCACTGGGAGTTCTAAGGGTCTCAGAGGACTACTGCAGACTCAGAATATTTCCTTCAGGTCCCTTTGCCAGATTTCCCACTCAGCTCTTTATGAGCAGTGGACCCTCTTCCTTCTTTATAAACTTTCTTATTAGACAATATTCATTTTATCCTTCTGGTTTTTTAAAATTCATTTTTGATTGGAGGATAATTGCTTTACATTGTTGTGTTGGTTTCTGCCTTCCGTACATCAATGTGAAGCAGCCATAAGCATAGCTTTATGTGGGCAACATGGCTGCCCACTAGACCACTGGTGACTACATTTCCCAGCCTTCCTTGCACTTGGATGTGGCCATGTGACCAACTTTGGGCCAATGGAATGTGAACAGAAGATACATAAGCAGGTTCCTTCAACATCTCCTTCTAAGAAAAGATAAGTTGTTTGCCGCTAACCTTCGCACTTGTCAACTTCCTGAGGACTGACTCCTGGGTATGACCATGAGGCAGGTTTGATCACAGACACAAGAACAGCCCTCTAGGATGACTGAGCAAAAAGATGCGATAGATCACCAGCCGGGAAAACTCAGCACTATAGTGAAAGGGGCGGAGAAGGCAATGGCACCCCACTCCAGTACTTTTGCCTAGAAAATCCCATGGAAGGAGGAGCCTGGTAGACTGCAGTCCCTGGGGTCGCGAAGAGTCGGACACGACTGAGTGACTTCACTTTCACTTTTCACTTTCATGCATTGGAGAAGGAAAGGGCAACCTACTCCGGTGTTCTTGCCTGGAGAATCCCAGGGACGGGCAAGCCTGGTGGGCTGCCGTCTATGGGGTCGCACAGAGTCAGACATGACTGAAGTGACTTAGCAGCAGCAGCAGCAGCAGCATAGTGAAGGGGGAAGGGCTGTGTGATTTCATTCACTGTATTTTGAGCTATCACAGCTGTAAGTTATCTGACTGGAGTGGATTTCAGGACTCTGGGGCAACCTTCATCTAATTTCTCTTCTGGGTCTTCTACTGCTCTTTGATTCCATGTCAATCACAAGGAGATTCTCCTCTCTGCTTTCTTCGCTGTTAGTCACTTTCTTCCTTTTATGTTCCCAACATTCCCCAACAATATTACCATTTTCTTTATAACATTTCTCCAAATCCTATTCACACAACGATTCCATTTTCCTCTCAGGAAAATACAAATTCTTTTGTTCTTTCAAAATAAGCTTTGATATCCTTTTAAACCACGAATCAAATTTATCAGTAACTCAAAATTATTTTCTATTTCTTTGAAGGCCAGGAGAGTCTAATCTTCAGATCATTTCAGATTCGAAGGGGAACTATTTGTAATTTTTTTTCTGATATGTCAGAGAAAGGAAAGTAAGATGCCAAACAGCAAATTTCCATATTCAATTTATAATGTGGTATTTTTCCAACACCCACGAGTCCTTCTGCAATATCTAATTTTAAAATCATATATTACTTATGAAATTTATAAAATGCCGTAGCATGCATCTTCCACCACTGACTGAAAGAGTGCCTTTTCTTTCACAAAATAGTTTTCTCTGTCTTCTAATTTCCATAGCATACTAGATGGGTTTAGTAAAATTCTAAAATATTTGAGCATAGGGGGATTTAGTGGAGGAGTCGTGTTGGTTTCTATACTTCCAGGCCTGAGAACCAGGTTAGCTGGGCAGCTTAGTCAAGCTGATGGGGTGGGGCAGTGGCAGACAAGAACTGAACTGAGAGCTTTTGCTGTAATAAAATGCCTTCTACCTCTCTGTGTGTTTATTGTTATTGAAGCCTAATCTTGTCTCTGGCTGTCAGTGTAAAAGCAATAGTGTTATGATAGCAATCGACAGTTTGCTGAATTTTATGACAGCCAGTATATAAATTAACAGAGTTCAAAGTTCCCAGTTTAAAACCACTGAGGCATTCAGCACTCTGAGTCCTTCTCAAATCTTGTTAAAACTGCACTCTGATACACACACAGCACTGATTCACAGTCTGTTTTAATTGATGTGCTCTTTACAATTGACAACTGAGCTTCTTTCTCCTTTCTTTCTCTCTCTCTGTCAGCAGAACATGTACTTGTTGGAAAGCCTTCTTTTTGTTTATCTATACTACACACTGCACGCTTCTCATCCTTGTCACTTTCATTCTCTATAAGAAAATGGAATATGGTTTCTTTTGATCTCCTTTTAAGAAACCTGTCAATAATGGTAGCACAGTGACTGTCTTGTGGGCTGTGTGCGACGGATGCTTTTTGTTGTTGTTTTACAGTTTAAGACTACTGATTGATTGCCTGCATATTCAGTGCACTGACTCTTACATTCAGACAGCTGTTATCTGTAATAACCAGACCTGGGAGGCGGCTTGTTTGCCTCTGCACTCTCTGTCTTAGCAAGAGCAACATCATTTGGCCAATTTTATTCCTTCCTTTCCATAGTAATCACTTTCCTTTTATTTTTCCCAAGTCATTTGTTTCACAGCACTCATGAGCCTCTCTAAATAACTCAAGATTTTCATGACATTTCCTAAGGGTAACAGGAGGGACATCTCATATGTACACGCATCTTAACTTGACATCCTTTCATTCCCACAGGTAGGGCTAGATCCTGTCCTGTCCACTATCCTGTGGCCTCATTCCCACCACATCTCCAAACCTGAGAGCGTTGTTTGGTGCCCGTGCTTTGTCTGTCCTATTGTTGGGGACAACACAGAAGACCTAGATAGTTATATACTATATAATCTGAACAATCAGTGCTTAGATTTCCATTGCCAATGTTAGACTTCAAACTTCGTTTTAAATAAAGAAGTTAAATGCCATGAAGAAAATGAAGGTATCTGACTACTCCCCCAAATCTCATCACTTAGGTTGCTTCCCAGAGACATCCTCTATCAAGGGGTCATTGAATATCATTCCAACCCAATTCCTATATTTTTAAACATAAATGCACTTGTATAAACCATATATATTGTATTGGCTTATGAGGAGTCTATTTACACAAATGGTAGCATGGAGAAATTATCTTGCAAGTTGCTTTTTTCCCAACAACATTATGCTTTTTAAGATCTATCTATAATACTTCAAGATGTTAACTGCTATATATATCAGTCTTTTGTGATTATAGTCAATTTTATTTAGACATTTTCATTTGGAAATACATTCATGCTGTTTCTGATTTTTTACTATTACCCCAAATGCTGTAGTGAATACACTTAATTATGTCAGTAAATGATTTATATATATAGTGAAAGTCACTCAGTCGTGTCCAACACTTTGTGACCCCGTGAACTATAGAGTCCATGGAATTCTCCAGAACAGAACACTGGAGTGGGTAGCCTTTTCCTTCTCCAGGGAATCTTCGTAACCCAGGGATCGAATCCATGTCTCCTGCATCGCAGGTGGATTTTTTTTTACCATCTGTTGAATGGCTCTATGAAGACCTACAAGTCCTTCTATAACTAACACCCCAAAAATGTTTCCTTTTCATTATAGGGGACTGGAATGCAAAAATAGGAAGTCAAGAGATATCTGGAGTAACAAGCAAATTTGGCCTTAGAGTACAAAACGAATCAGGGCAAAGGCTAACAGAGTTTTGCCAAGAGAATGCATTGGTCACAGCAAACACTCTCTTCCAACAACACAAGAGAAACTCTACACATGGACATCACCAGATGGTCAATACCAAAATCAGATTGATTATATTCTCTGCAGCCAAAGATGGAGAAGCTTTATATAGTCAGCAAAAACAAGACCAGGAGCTGACTGTGGCTCAGATCATGAACCCTTATTGCCAAATTCAAACTTAAGTTGAAGAAAATAAGGAAAATAACTAGACCACTCAGGAATGACCTAAATCAAATCCCTTACGATTATACAGTGGAAGTAACAAATAGATTCAAGGGATTAGATCTGATAGACAGAGTGGCCTGAAGAACTATGGGCAGAGGTTCGTGACATTGTAGAGGAGGCAGTGATCAAGACCATCCCCAAGAAACAGAAATGCAAAAAGGCAAAAGGGTTGTCTGAAGAAGCCTTACAAATAGCTGTGAATAGAAGAGAAGCGAAAGGCAAAGGAGAAAAGGAAAGATATACCCATTTGAATGCAGAGTTCCAAAGAATAGCAAGGAGAGATAAAAAAAGCCTTCCTCAGTTATCAGTGCAAAGAAATAGAGGAAAACAAAAGAATGGGAAAGACTAGAGATATCTTCAAGAAAATTAGTGATACCAAGGGAACATTTTATGCAAAGATGGCCACAAAGAAGGACAGAAATTGTATGGACCTAACAGAAGCAGAAGATATTAAAAGGTGGCAAAAATACACAGAACTATACTAAAAGATCTTAGTAATCCACCCACCTAAAGTCAGACATCCTGGACTCTGAAGTCAAGTGGGCTTAGGAAGCATCTCTATGAACAAAGCTAGTAGAGGTGATGGAATTCTAGCTGAGCTATTTCAAATCCTAAAAGATGATGCTGTGAAAGTCCTACACTCAATATGCCACCAAATGTGGAACACTCAGCAGTGGCCACAGGACTGGAAAAGGTCAGTCTTCATTCCAATCCCAAAAAATAAAAATAAAATTAAATTAAATTAAAAAAAAAAAAGAAAGGCAATGCCAAAAAATGTTCAAACTACCACACAATTGCACTCATCTCACACGCTAGTAAAGTAATGCTCAAAATTCTCCAAGCCAGGCTTCAACAGTACATGAACCGTGAACTTCCAGATGTTCAAGCTGGGTTTAGAAAAGGCAGAGGAACCAGAGACCAAATTACCAACATCTGCTGGATCATCAAAAAAGCAAGAGAGTTCCAGAAAAGCATCTACTTCTGCTTTGACTACACCAAAGCCTTTGACTATGTGGATCACAACAAATTGTGGAAAATTCTGAAAGAGATGGGAATACCAGACCACCTGACCTGCCTCCTGAGAAATCTGCATGCAGGTCAAGAAGCAACAGTTAGAACTAGACATGGAACAACAGACTGGTTCCAAATTGGAAAAGGAGTGTGTCAAGGCTGTATATTGTCACCCTGCTTATTTAACTTATAGGCAGGTACATCATGTGAAATGCCGGGTTGGATGAAGCACAAGCTGGAATCAAGCTTGCTGGGAGAAATATCAGTAATATAAGATATGCAGATGATATCATCCTTATGGTAGAAAGCGAAGAAGAACTAAAGAGCCTCTTGATGAAAATGAATGAGGAGAGTGAAAATTCTGCCTTAAAATTCGACATTCAGAAAACTTAGATCATGCATCCAGTCCCAACACTTTATGGCAAATAGGTGGGGAAACAATGGAAACAGTGAGAGACTTTTTTTTTTTTTTTTGGCTCCAAAATCACTGCAGATGGTGTCTGCAACCATGAAATCAAAAGATGCTTACTCCTTGGAAGAAAAGCTAGGACCATCCTAGATAGCGTATTAAAAAGCAGAGACATTACTTTGCCAACAAATGTCTTTCTAATCAAAACCATGGTTTTTCTAGTAGTCATGTATGGATGTGAGAGTTGGACTCTAAAGAAAACTGAGCGACAAAGAATGGATGCTTTTGAACTGTGGTGTTGGAGAAGACTCTTGAGAGTCTGTTGGACTGCAAGGAGATCCAACCAGTCCATCCTAAAGAAAATCAGTTCTGAATATTCACTGGAAGGACTGATGCTGAAGCTGAAACTCCAATACTTTGGCCACCTGATGCAAAGAACTGACTCATTTGAAAAGACCCTGATGCTGGGAAAGATTGAAGGCAGGAAGAGAAGGGGACGACAGAGGATTAGATGGTTGGATACCGTCACTGACTCAATGAGTTTGAGCAAGCTTCAGGGGTTGGTGATGGACAGGGAAGCCTGGCGTGCAGCAGCCCATGGGGTAGGCAAAGAGTTGGACACAGCTGAGCGACTGAACTAAACTGATATATATGGAGTTCGATCCCTGGTTCTGGAAGATCCCCTGGAGAAGGAAATGACAACTCACTCCAGAAATCTTAGCTGTGAAATCCCGTGGACAGAGAATCCTGGTGGGCTATGATCCATGGGGTCACAAAGAGTCAGACACGACTGAAGCAACTTGAGCACAAAGAGAGAGAGAGAGAGAGAAGTAAAATGGTAAAATGAATAGGCCAAATGATGTGGGAATTTCCATTTACTTACTTGCCAAACATCTTTCCAAATAGGACATGTAAACTTTAACTCTCAAGGGTAGTGTATGAGAATATAGTTTCTCCACTTCCTTCTCAAAATAAATGTAAATAACTTCCCAAAATGATATATTAACACTATGGTTTTAACTTGCATTGTTCTGATTATTTATTAGCAATCAGAAATAGTTCCTATTATTTTGAATTATTGTCAATTAATGAACACATGAAGTGGCAGATATAACCTTAATTTGAATCTTGAAATACCTCAATTTTCTTTAAATATAAGAAAGTCTCATTCATTCATTCATTCTTCTACTTCTGTTTACTGAATGTCTTCCAAGTTCCAGAGACTGCACCAGTGTCTAGAGTTAGAATGTTGCACAGTGGCATTGTTCCCTGAAGGAACATACTATCTCGAGGGAGAAATGGATATGTAAACAAGCAGTCACAAGGAAATGGCAAACCACTCCAGTATTCTTCTCTGGGAAATCCCATGGACAGAAGAGCCTGGCAGGCTACAGTCCATGGGGTGGCAGAGTTGGACTTGACTGGGCAACTGAGCACACACTGCAAAGTCAGATGAGTGCCATTTTAGAGGACTCTGAAAGGACAGAGAAGGACAGTCATGATGCCTACCTAGGGATTATCCAGAAAAAATGTGAGGTTAAGGGAGGTGAGATTGATAAAGGCTAGAGAAATAGTGAACCAGGCATAAGAACAATATGTGCAGACGCCTGGAGACCAAGGAGCATAGCAGATTCTCAGTTCTCATGGAAATATACAGCTTATTTGGGAGCAAAGCTAGATATTGTCTGGTGTTGGCTCATTACTCAACTCTTCTGAGTCTCAAGAAGAGTTCTTGATACCATTCAAGAGTTTTTTTGGCTCTTGCAAATAGCAAGGATGATTTTTTCTCTGTCCACACCTGTGCTTTATCGCCTTCCCCTGCTACTTCTCCTATCAATGAAGCAGGAGCCTGTTCCTCAATGGACCATCTAATCTCAAAAAGTGGAGAACAGAGGCAAAACTTTTCAGTGGCTTATTCCCACCTATGATTTATTCAAGAGAAGCAGAGGCAAATTATTATTAGTTCAGCAGCTTTATCTTATTAACACAGGGCACTAGGCTACTATTATCATCAAATTGAAGTGATCAGTATATGTTGTTACTTTTGTTTTTCTTTGTAATAGATTTTTCTAATCATAAATAGTCATATCTTTCTTCTCTCTCCTTTCTCTTTTTTTTAATGGAACATGGAATAATTGCATATCAAATTTTAGAAACTATTATAAGTGCTAGAAAGCATCTCGACATTTGTCCCTTAAACATTCCAGTTTATAGAATTATTACAAGCTACTCTGTCAAGCTGTCTACAACTTTAAACTCTTAAAACCTAAGCTGAGAATTTTGTAGCAAAAATCTTTCACAAAAGCACTGTTCTCTGACTCTAGAAAGTAGCCAGATTGTGGAGTGAGAAGAAAATTAGAGTGTAAAAGTAGAGGGCATGCATTTATCCATGTTTTTCCTACAGTTTCTTCCTAATGAGACATTGTGGTAACCAGGGTCGCAAGTTAAGGAAAGGTTAGACTGTTTATCTTCATTATCAAGAGTCCTGGGGAACTTAATAAGCCTCAAGGCACATGCTGAATGGCTTCTGTCCTATATAATCAAGTGTGCTATACTTCCAACCAAGATAAAATCCTCAGAATATATTTTTAAGAGATTTCTGTGAATGCATACTATACTTTCAGAGGATTGATTAAGCTTAATACAAGCCCTCTTGTCTGAAAATGTAACATCATTTCTGATAAGAGTTCAGTTTGTCCAATCCAAAAAGGAAGAATCCATTTTATTTTAAATTAATCGATGAATTATGAGATCATGTTGTACAAGCTGAAAACAAGTTCATTATTTTTATCTTAGTAATAATCATAAACCGTCTCTTCTCTGAATTGTGAAGATGAAGCTATGATCAGTCACTAGAACAACTGCAGTGTGTCTTCCCTGTAATGATGGTGAGCTCATTGAGATCTGGTCCTCAGTATTTGCTTGTTTCTTTCTGTGTACCACGCTACATGTGTGAGATTGCTGACTCTGGTGAAGCTGTAATCTGAGGCTTACACTGAAGTTGAAGTTAAATGAGGTTCAGTCTGTAACCGCTTCATGAAAGGTATCATGGACAGATGTTTGCCACATGTTAACACCCAGTTAGGGATTCCATTATTCATAAACATTCTTCTCAGCTGGACAAAAGGGGACAGGTTGACTAGTACTAACAGTGGGTTTATAGATTTTGAGATGATTAGTATGTCTGAGTATTCCAGGCTAAATAAAATTAATTTAAGTCATCACTGATCAATGCTGTGTCAAAAATGCCTTAAAAATGGGGACATCTGCTTTTTTGTCCATCCATCCAAGACATCCATCCATCCACCTACCCACTCATCCCTGCATTCATTCATTAATAGATCACACAAACGTATTGAGTATTTATTCTTTGCCAACCATGTGAAGGAGCCTGCTAAGTTGCTTCAGTCATGTCCTAGTCTTTGCAACCCTATGGGTTGTATCCCGCCTCTGTCCATGGGATTCTCCTGCCTGGAATACTGGAGTGGTTAGCCATTCCCTTCTGCAAGGGATCTCCCTGACCCAGGGATCGATCCTGGGTCTCTTATGTTTCCTGCATTGGCAAGCAAGTCCTTCACTTCTAGTGCCACCTAGGAAGCCCTGTGCCTTCCATATGAAGCTACATTAGTACATAAGCATAAACTCTTACCCTCCTGGAACTTCTGAAGGGAGAGGAGGATAAAGATATTACCAGAGGAAACAGCTGATACAATGGCCAGGACATGTGCAAAAGTAATACATTTTGACGACCCGAAAGAAGTTTGGCAAAGCTGGGCTATGGAGTACAAACTAGAAAATCATATCCCTACAAAGGCATATTCTCCTGATCTACAGTCAGTTCGATTGCAATAATGCTGACAGAGTCAAGGTTTTTTGGATTTTCTGATGTGGTACGCAGTATCCTAAATGCTTTGTACCTATTAACTCAGACCTTGCCAGTCAAGGTGTGGTCAACAGAATAAGTAACAGCAGCATTACCTGGAGCTTGTGAGAAATGAAGAATCTCAGGTTCATCTTAGATCGGATGAATCAGAATCTATGTTTTAATGAGAGCCCAGGTGATTCCTGAATATGTGAACAATTACCAAGAATTAGACCAAGAGATGCTGTGAAAGTGCTGCACTCAATATGCCAGCAAATTTGGAAAACTCAGCCATGGCCACAGGACTGGAAAAGGTCAGTTTTCATTCCAATCCCAAAGAAAGGCAATGCCAAAGAATGCTAAAACTACCACATAATTGCACTCATCTCACACACTAGCAAAGTAATGCTCAAAATTCTCCAAGCCAGGCTTCAACAGTACATGAAGCGTGAACTTCCAGATGTTCAAGCTGGTTTTAGAAAAGGCAGAGGAACCAGAGACCAAATTGCCAACATCCACTGGATCATTGAAAAAGCAAGAGAGTTCCAGAAAAACTTCTACTTCTGCTTTTTTACTACACCAAAGCCTTTGACTGTGTGGATCACAAGAAACTGTGGGGAATTCTTCAAGAGATAGGAACACCAGACCACCTGACCTGCCTCCTGAGAAATCTGTATGCAGATCAAGAAGCAACAGTTAGAACTGGACATGGAACAACAGACTGGTTCCAAATTAGGAAAGGAGTACGTCAAGGCTGTATATTGTCACCCTGCTTATTTAACATATATGCAAATATATGTTACATTTATATTACGTAAATTTGTTACATATGTACATTGCATATGTAACATGAAATGTTACATGCTGAGAAATGCTGAGCTAGATGAAGCACGAGCTGGAATCAAGATTGCCACGAGAAATATCAATAACCTCAGATATGCAGATGACACCACCCTTATGGCAGAAAGTGAAGAGGAACTAAAAAGCCTCATGATGAAAGTGAAAGAGGAGAGTGAAAAAGTTGGCTTAAAACTCGACATTCAGAAACTAAGATCATGGCATTCGGTCCCACTTCATGGCAAATAGGTGGGGAAACAATGGAAACAGTGAGAGACTTTATTTTCTTGGACTCCAAAATCACTGCAGTTGGTGACTGCAGTCATTAAATTAAAAGATGCTTGCCCCTTGGAAGAAAAGCTATGACCAACCTAGATAGTGTATTAAAAAGCAGAGAGATTACTTTGCCAACAAAGGTCTGTCAAGTCAAAGCTATGTTTTTTTCAATAGTCATGTACGGATGTGAGATTTGAATCATAAAGAAAGCTGAGAGCCAAAAAATTGATAGTTTTGAACTGTGGTGTTAGAGAAGACTCTTGAGAATCTCTTGGACTGCAAGAAGATCCAACCAGTCCATCCTAAAGGAAATCAGTTCTGAATATTCATTGGAAGGACTGATGCTGAAGCTGAAACTCTAGTACTTTGGCCACCTGATGCAAAGAACTGACTCATTTGGAAAGACCCTGATGCTGAGAAAGATTGGAAGCAGGAGGAGAGGGGGACGACAGAGGATGAGATGGTTGGATAGCATCACCAACTCAATGGACATGAGTTTGAGCAAGCTGCAGGAATTAGTGATGGACAGGAAGGCCTGGCATGCTGCAGTGCATGGGGTTGCAAAGAGTCGGATAGGACTGAGCAACTTAACTGAAGACAAGAGAGGTTTAGTGTTAGCTGTTCACAGATCAGGAAAAGAAGCTTCTGTAAGAATAAGTATCTTGCCTAAGATCAAAAATTAGCAAATATAGGGGAAGAATTTGTATTTGGAGGTAGAGTCTTTTATTAAAATATTTGTTTACTTATTTATTTGTCTGCATCAGGTCTTAGTAGCAGCAGGAATCTTTGTGGCGTCATGCGGGATCTTTTGTTCAGCGGGCAGACTCAGTAGCTCTGGGCATGGGTACATGGGATCTTAGTACCGAAATAGATCAGCAATCGAGCCTGTGTCCCCTGCATTGCAAAGTGGTTCCTAACCATTGGACCACCAGGGAAGTCCCGAGACTTAAGGTTATTCAGGTTGAATGAAGTCATTTATTTAGGGTTAGGGTTAGACGGGGCCCTAACCCAATAGGACTGGTTGATTTTATGCAGAAGTGTACTCGCAAAGGAAGGGTCACATGAGAACACAGTCAGAAGGGATTGCCTGATCATACAGTAGTTCTCGTTTTCTTTTCATAAAAAACCTATATCCTGCTCAGCATAGTGCCTATAGTAGTAATGTAACGTTAGTCGCTCAGTCGTGTCCAACTCTTTGCGACCCCATGGACCGTAGACCACTAGGCTCCTCTTTCCATGGGATTCTCCAGGCAAGAACACTGGAGTGGGTTGCCATTCTCTTCTCCAAAGGATCTTCCTGACCTAGGGATCGAACCCAGGTCTCTCCTATTGTAGGCAGGTATACCAGTTTATCAGAGAAGGCAATGGCACCCCACTCCAGTACTCTTGCCTGGAAAATCCCATGGACGGAAGAGCCTGGTAGGTTGCAGTCCAGGGGGTCGCAAAGAGTCAGACATGACTGAGCGACTTCACTTTCACTTCACTTTCATGCATTGGAGAAGGAAATGGCAACCCACTCCAGTGTTCTTGCCTGGAGAATCCCAGGGATGGGGGATCCTGATGGGCTGCCGTCTATAGGGTCGCACAGAGTCAGACACGACTCAAGTGACTTAGCAGCAGCAGCATACCAGTTTATCTCCCCACCAACTGTGTAGAAGGGTTTCCTTTCTTCCACGACCTCCCCGGCATTTATTCTGTGTAGCATTTTTCATTAGGGCCATTCTGACTGCTGCCAGGGGACACCTCGTTGTTCTTTGGATGGGTACTTCTGTAATAATCAGTGATTTGGGACATCTAATCTTATGGTTTTTGAAATGGTGCGAGGACAGTGTATCTTCTGAAATTGGCATCTTGTAAGTTGGCCCTCTTTTGCGGGGCTGTGCTCTGCCCAGGGACATTTTTTTGAGGGCAGGGGATGTTTACAGCCCCGCAGGGCTTGTGAAGAGCAAGTTCTGAGCAGCCGTGGTTTTACAGTTGTAGTTGCATGACATCACCACAAGGAGGCAGCACTTCCTCATGCCCCACTCTCCCACCAATAACTACTGGTGAAAAAGGAGCCAGGGAAAGTCGTGTCCTAGGTGGAAAATGAGTATGGAATGTGTTAGCACAAACACCAACAGGTTTGTGCCCCTTTCCTTCGTTCCTCTTACCCTTTACAGTCCACAGAAATAGCATCATCTGCCAAACCTCCCTACTGAGGATGCTGTGAATCTGGGTGAGGCAACTACGAAAAAAAGGCTGGAGCTGGGAACCCCAACTTTCAAAGCTCTTCCATCCTAGAGTGTGCCCCATCCTTGGGGTGCCTTTTGATTGGTTCAGCTATGCTTGCGTGCTAAGTCGCCTCAGTCGTGTCGGACTCTGCAACCCCATGGACTGTACCCCGCCAGGCTCCTCTGTCCACGGGATTCTCCAGGCTAGAATACTGGAGTGGGTTGCCATTCCCTTCTCCAGCGGATCTTCTCTACTACGTATTGAACCTGTGTCTCTTATGTCTCCTGCATGGGCAGCTGGGTTCTTTACCATTACTGCCACCTGGGAAACCCTCAAGTGTGGGAAGGGCCAACTGGATCTGGAGTTTGTGGCTCCATCTGGAGGGGAACCAAGCACTCCAGGTCCAAGGGAGGTTTATTTGCTGCCCATTCCCCACCACCGCCCCCTCTCCCTCAGCCTTAGGACAGTTCAGCCTTGGGATTGGAGCCTGCATTGGTCCAGGTTTGTGACACCAGCCCAGGTCCCCAAGGCCTGAGGGGATATAGTAGGCTTGGCTTTCTGCCTTTTTTTTTAATTACATTATTATTTCATGTTTGAGTATTGTTTATTTACACTGTTGTTTTTCTTTGCAGTGTCAGCAAACGTGATTTATTTCTAGATATATATTCAGCTATTAATTTCACAGTCTTTTTTATTGAGATTGTGACAGTGTTGAGTTCAGTTCCTATTTCCTACAGTAGATCCATGTTGATTATTTCATATATATTTGTATGTGTATATTAACCCCAAACTCCTAATTCCTCCTTTTCCCCACATGTTTCCTCCTTGGGAGCCATCAGCTTGGTTTCTAAGTCCTTGAGCCTCTTTCTCTTTTGGAAAGTAGTGCCTTCCTATCAGATTTTACATTCTACCTGTATGTAATATCCTAAGCTGTTGTCTTTCCTGTCTCACTCAGTTCACTTACTGCACGATCATCCTGAGTCCCCCAAACTGCTGCACATGGCAGTATGTCCTGCTGTTTTATGTCTGAGTAATATTCCCTTGTCTATATTGCCACAGACTGTTTACCCATTCATCTCTGGATGGACATTCTGGTTGCTCCCGGGTTGTGACTGTTGTTGGTAGTGCTACGGTGAATGGTGGAGTGCAGCTATCTTCGTGTATTATAGTTTTCTGTGGATATATCCAAGACCGGAATTATCTGATCATAAGGTAGCTCTTTTTTTTTTTTTTTTTTTTTTTTTTGGTAAGAAACCTGTCTACTGGTCTGCATAGTGCCTGTACCACTTTAAGTTCCAAACAACTGTGCCCCACCACCCACTACCACCCCACCTCTCCCTCACCTCCCCCCCACCCCGCCTCCGCCAACGACCTCTGCAGCATTTATTGTATGTAGGGTCTTTGCTGATGATCATTCTGCCTGCTGTGAGGGGACACCTCGCTGATCTTGGGATGGGTGTGTGCTGCGTGCTTAGTCGCTTCAGCTGTATCAGACTCTTTGCAACCCCGTGGACTGTAGCCCACCAGAATCCTCTGTCCATGGGATTCGTCAGGCAAGAACACGTGGCCTCCTCTAGGAGATCTTCCCAATTCAGGGATCAAACCTGTGTCTCTTATGTCTCCTGCATTGGCAAGTGTGTTCTTTACCACTAGCGCCACCTGGGAAGCCCCTTGGATGGGTACATCTCTATAACTGGTGGTTTCAGATCAGATCAGATCAGTCGCTCAGTCGTGTCCGACTCTTTGCGACCCCATGAATCACAGCACACCAGGCCTCCCTGTCCATCACCAACTCCCGGAGTTCACTGAGACTCACGTCCATCGAGCCAGTGATGCCATCCAGCCATCTCATCCTCTGTCCTCCCCTTCTCCTCCTGCCCCCAATCCCTCCCAGCATCAGAGTCTTTTCCAATGAGTCAACTCTTCGCATGAGGTGGCCAAAGTACTGGAGTTTCAGCTTTAGCATCATTCCTTCCAAAGAAATCCCAGGGCTGATCTCCTTCAGAATGGACTGGTTGGATCTCCTTGCCATCCAAGGGACTCTCAGGAGTCTTCTCCAACACCACAGTTCAAAAGCATCAATTCTTCGGTGCTCAGTCTTCTTCACAGTCCAACTCTCACATCCATACATGACCACAGGAAAAACCATAGCCTTGACTAGACGAACCTTTGTTGGCAAAGTAATGTCTCTGCTTTTGAATATGCTATCTAGGTTGGTCATAACTTTCCTTCCAAGGAGTAAGCATCTTTTAATTTCATGGCTGCAGTCACCATCTGCAGTGATTTTGGAGCCCAGAAAAATCAAGTCTGACACAGTTTCCACTGTTTCCCCATCTATTTCCCATGAAGTGATGGGACCAGATGCCATGACCCTTCGTTTTCTGAATGTTGAGCTTTAAGCCAACTTTTTCACTCTCCACTTTCACTTTCGTCAAGAGGCTTTTGAGTTCCTCTTCACTTTCTGCCATAAGGGTGGTGTCATCTGCATATATGAGGTGATTGATATTTCTCCTGGCAATCTTGATTCCAGCTTGTGTTTCTTCCAGTCCAGCATTTTTCATGATGTACTCTGCATATAAGTTAAATAAACAGGGTGACAATATACAGCCTTGATGAACTCCTTTTCCTATTTGGAACCAGTCTGTTGTTCCATGCCCAGTTCTAACTGTTGCTTCCTGACCTGCATACACGTTTCTCAAGAGGCAGATCAGGTAGTCTGGTATTCCTATCTCTTTCAGAATTTTCCACAGTTGATTGTGATCCACACAGTCAAAGGCTTTGGCATAGTCAATAAAGCAGAAAAAGATGTTTTTCTAAAACTCGCTTGCTTTTTCCATGGTCCAGCGGATGTTGGCAATTTGATCTCTGGTTCCTCTGCCTTTTGTAAAACCAGCTTGAACATCAGGAAGTTCACGGTTCACATATTGCTGAAGCCTGGCTTGGAGAATGTTGAGCATTACTTTACTAGCGTGTGAGATGAGTGCAATTGTGCGGTAGTTTGAGCATTCTTTGGCATTGCCTTTCTTTGCAATTGGAATGAAAACTGACCTTTTCCAGTCCTGTGGCCACTGCTGAGTTTTCCAAATTTGCTGGCATATTGAGTGCAGCACTTTCACAGCATCATCTTTCAGGATTTGGAATAGCTCAACTGGAATTCCATCACCTCCACTAGCTTTGTTCGTAGTGATGCTTTCTAAGGCCCACTTGACTGGTGGTTTAGGGGCATCCAAACTGGTGTTTGTCTTTGAAATGGTGCGAGGACAATGTACTTGCTGAAACTGACATCTTGTAAGTCGGCCGTTTTTCGAATTCTTCTTCTACTGCCCTTGAGGGCAGGGGATATTTACAGCCCTTTGGACCCTGTAAGGGCTTCCCTGATAGCTCAGTTGGTAAAGAATCTGCCTGCAATGCAGGAGACCCCGGTTCGATTCCTGGGTCGGGAAGATCCGCTGGAGAACGGATAGACTACCCACTCCAGTATTATTGGGCTTCCATTGTGTGGCTCAGCCGATAAAGAATCCGCCCGCACTGCGGGAGACCTGGGTTCAATCCCTGGGTTGGGAAGATACCCTGAGAAGGGAAAGGCTAGCATTCTGGCCTGAAGAATTCCATGGGGTCGCAAAGAGTCGGACACGACTGAGCAACTTTCTCTTCACTCCACCCTGTGAACAGCAAGTGCTGAAAAGTTTTAAATTGTAGTTATTGGATATTTCCACAAGGTGGCAGCACTTCCTCATGCCCCACTCTGGTTACTGGTGAAAAGGAAAAGAGGGAAAGTCTGTCCTAGGATGTGAGTGAGTGTGGAATGTGTTAGCACAAACATTGAAAGGCTTGTGTTCCTTTCCTTCATCCCTTTTACCCTTCACAGTCCAAACAAATAGCTTCAGCTGCCTAACTTCCTTCCTGAGGGTGCTGTATGCCAGGTGAGCAACTGTGAAAAAAGCCTAGAGCTGGGAACCCAACAACCGGAGATGTGAAGACCAAGGAACTTTTCAAAGCTCTTCCATTCCAGAGGATGCACCATCCTTCAGGTACCCTACACTTGGTTCAGCTGTCGGAAGAGTCAACTGGATCTGGACTTTGTGGTGCCATCCCGAGGGGGACCAGGCACTCCAGGTCCAAAAGAGATTCATTTACAGGCATATCATCTCCAGATCTCGCAGCCTTAGGACAGTCCAGCCTTGGGAATGGAGCTTGAATGGGTCCAGGTGTGTAACACCAGTCCAGGTCCCCAAGGCCTGATGGAATATAGGCAGCTTTGATTTCTGCCCCCTTTTAAAAATCACATTATTATTTCATGCTCGAGTATGAAATGGAACTGCTCTTTTTCTTTGAAGTATACAGCAATGTGACTCATTTCTAGATACACATATGACTGTTCATTTCACTATGCTTTCTTACGAGATTGTGACAGTGTTGAGCAGAGTTCCCGTGACCGACCCTATAAATCCACATTGATTATCTCTATCATATATTGTTGTGTGTGTACATTAATCTCAACCTCTTAATTTATCCTTTTCCACACATGTTTCCTCTTTGGGACCCATCAGCTTGGTTTCTAAGTCCTTGAGTCTCTTTCTGTTTTGGAAATGAGTGCATTCCTATCAAGCTTTAGATTCTACCTATCAGTGATATCCTAAGCTGCTCTGTTTCTTGTCTTTCTCTCTGTTCACTTCCTGCATGATTATCTCGAGTTTCCCCGTCTTATTGCACACGGCAGTACGTCGTGCTATTTTGTAGCCGAGTGGTATTCTATTGTATGTGTGTTCCACGGGTTGTTTATCCACGCATCTTTGGATGGACATTGATTGCTTCTGGGTCGTGGCTGTTGTCAATAGAGCTATAATGAATATTGGGATGCAGTTATCTTTGCAAATTATTATTTTTTCTGGATATATTCCAGAAATGGGATCAGCTAATCATAGTTCACTCTCTTGTTTTGTAAGAAATCTCTCTACTGGTCTGCATAGTGCCTGTACAAGTTTATGTTCTAAACAACTGTGCAGCTTGGGGTGTGTGTATGTGTGTGTGTGTTTCATCCATGATCTCCTCCGCATTTATTGTATGCAGAGTTTTTGTTGATGGCCATTCTGACTGCTGCCAAGGGACACTTCGTTGATCTTTGGATGGGTCCTTCTCTAATAATTAAGGATTTGGGGAATCTAATGTGCTGTTCTTCTTGGAAATGGCGCAAGTATAATGTGCCTGCTGAAACTGGCATTTTGGAAGTCCGCCTTCTTTACCTTCTTATTCCACAGCCCTGCCCAGGGACATTTCTTGAGGGTAGGGGATGTTTACAGCCCTACAGGCCTGGGGAATACCAAGTTCTGAGCACCAGTGGTTTTAAGGTTGCAATTGCGAGATGTGTCCACAAGGCGGCAGCACTTCCTCATACCCTACTCTAGTTAACGGTGAAAATGGAGATAGGGAAAGTCGTGTCCTGGAGAGCATGTAAGTGTGGAATGTGCCCACAGAAACACCCAAAGGTTTATGTCCCTTTCCTTTATCCCTCTTACACTTTACAGCCCAGAAAAACACCCTCATCTGTCAAATCTTCCCACTGAGGGTGCTGTATACCAGGTGGGCAACTGAAAAAAGGAGGCTGGAACTGGGAACCCCAACAGCAGGAGATGTGAAGACCAGGAAGCTTTTCAAAGCTCTTCCATTCCAGAGGGTGCACCGCCCTTCAGGTGCCCTACACTTGGTCCAGGTGTAGACAGACTCAACTGGATCTGGACTTTGTGCTTCCATCAGGAGGGGGACCAGGCACTCCATGTCCAAGAGGGAATTCATTTTCTGGCACATGCTCTCCAGGTCTCTTAACCTTAGGTCAGTCCAGCCTTGGGAATGAAGCCTGCATGGGTTCAAGTCTGTGACCAGACCAAGTCCACAAGGCCTGAGTGAAATATAGTGAGCTTTTCTTTCTTCTTTAAAAAGAAAAAAAAAATGAATTGCTGCTTTTGAGTTAGTGATTTATAACATTTGCATCTTTAAGACTCCATAACTTCTAAACGCTATAAAGGACAATCCCTTTTTCTGTTTTTTTTCCAGCTTCTAGAGGCCACTCACATCCCTTGGTTCACTGACACCCTCTTCCTCCTTCAAAGGCGACCAGGCTGGTCTGAATACTTCTGCTGCCATCTCTTTTTCTCTGTCTCCTACCTTTTTCTCTACATTTACGACTTCCTCTGATACATTGGAAGAACTTGATAATCGTGGTTAGTCTTTCAAGTTTAAGGTTAGCTGATTACCACACTTAATTTTCCTTTGCCATGTAAGGTACCATATTCCATGTAAGGTCTGGGAATTAGGCCATGGAGGACTCTGGGGGAACATCATTGTATCTACTGTAAATAGATAGATGGAAGGATAGATAGATAAAATTAGATAATTTGATACATAGATCGGTAGCAGAGAGATATTCTTTCTTCAGAACATATTTGTGAGGTAGAAAGCAGTGGTTTTATGAATGGGGCACATTCAAGATTTAGGCAGTATAGAGCAAGTAATTTATTAGGTTTTAATTTTGGCCATCAAAATAGCAGATGCAGATTCCTGGAAGCTGGTTACATCTAAGAAAGGTACCTTGAGCTGGGCAATAAAGAACTGGATATATATTGGCTGAGGCAGGAAGGGACCTTTATGAAAGGAGGGACAAAGCAGAGGTCGTGAATACAACAGAGGGCGAGAAGGAGCTCTAGCGGATCAGAATGTCCTTCTGGTAGATCCTGATAAAAATGTGGCCAGGAAGTATGATACAGTTGTCCTCACTCTTACGGTTAGACAGGGAGGTCTAATTTAAAACAAATCCAAGTATATGGTATGTGAATTATCCTGGGGATTCAGAAAACATGCTGGCAATCAGAGGATTCGTTAGAACCATAACACATGACATCACCATATTTATAGAACAAAAACTGTCAAATACAAGCAATTTGCTGTGTTTCACCCTAAAAGCCTGTTGCTGCTGCTGCTGCTGCTAAGTCCCTTCAGTCGTGTCCGACTCTCTGCGACCCCATAGACAGCAGCCCATCAGGCTCCACCGTCCCTGGGATTCTCCAGGCAAGAACACTGGAGTGGGTTGCCATTTCCTTCTCCAATGCATGAAAGTGAAAAGTGAAAGTGAAGTCGCTCAGTCGTGTCCGACTCTTAGCGACCCCATGGCCTGCAGCCCACCAGGCTCCTCAGTCCGTGGGATTTTCTAGGCAAGAGTACTGGAGAGGGGTTAAAAGCCTGTAGAGGGTCATTATTGCTTAGTAATGGTGGTGGGAGGTGAGAAGGTTGGGGGGTTTTAAAGAAAGTCATTCTTTAAAATTACCACAAGAGGGCGGTAAGGAATCACGTTTTAACTACTCAAGACAACAGAATGGCTTTTTTTCTTTACACAAATTATTTGTAGAATGTGTTATAAAATGGAGCGTTGAAACCTGTTTTTTTTTCCTCGCTTATATTTTGTTAATCATGTTTAAAATAGCACTGTTTGCATCCTCAGAGTGTACTGGGTGCTAACTGGACATCGTTCATGCAGAGAACACCACATAAAAACAGGCTTCTCCATTTTCCATATGTGTGTCTGGGCACACTTAAAATGCAACAGATTCATACATAAATTATAAGCACCTCATCACTGTCAAACTTCTAATCTATGATGAGAAATTAAAAAGAATTTTGAATAGAGAAATGTCTATGTTAAATCCATTTCCCCTTCCTGTTTATGAAATGAAATATTGAAATGAACTTAAAGGGCGTAGACTCGTGGTTCGTGCTCAAAGGCAAGTCAAGCCTCTACTGTTTACTGTTCCTACTGACCTTGATCAAATTGCTCAGCTCTGCTGGGAACTGAATTGTGTACCTAGAGGATTAAGCAGTGCCACCCAGCGTTTTGGAGTTAGACACACCTACCATCACTTGCTATGGCTTTGATACTGTGTCCTTTTTAATTAAAATGGTAACCTCCATTCAGCAAAGGGAAGCCTCAGAGGCTTGAAAACCTGGTTATTCTATCCTTTTTGTATTGATTTCTCCTTTTCCCCCATTTCTCTTGTTTATAACAAAAATTGACAAGCTTTTTAATAGGGATATATTTAATTTCTCCAGAATCTTCTGAGTCTTCCTAATTGTTTGTGCACATGTGTGTCTACGTGTGGGTCTAGGTGCGTGTGTGCATTCTTATTGTGTACACGGGTTCTTGCCTAAGGCATGTCCGTGCACCTGTGTTCATGTTGGTGTTCATGTTAGCTGCATGTGGACATACATTGTGTGCTAGGTATCAAAGTATTTACATCCATGCGTGTGAGGGTAAGTGTGCATTATGGTCAGTTCACATGTGGTATGTGTGCACATGCATGTGCCGGTATGTGTATTTGTATACATGTGCCTGTTCTTGATTTGCATGTCTGTGTATATGTGTGACATTTTGGTGGGTAAGCAGGGTGACTCAAGTTACATGTGTGTGTATATGTGTGTACATGTGCACAAAAGGATAAGAAGCTAGACATTGTCATTGGACTGTTCGTAATTCGACACCTTTATCTGAGCGTGAGAAGGTGGTGTGCTGTCTGCACCCACCTGTGGGTTCACAGGAAACGCTTTGAAATCTAGTGGCTGGAACTACTACAGATTTAGCCTTTGCTGTCTTTCCACCATGGAACTCCTTTTCACTGTGTTGTGTGAGAACCATTTTAAGTCCCACCAACACTCCCCTTGATCTTCATTTCTGCTGTGTGAAATTTGTAGTTGAAACTAAGAGTGCTTTAGAGTAAGAACACAGGTGATTCATCAGTGGGTGAGGAGAAGGTATTTGTTCTGTTACTTAATAGTCTTACTTTGGCATTTTACAGTTTTTGATCTTAGGTGATATGAGGAACTGTGAGTCTTCAGAAAAGAAAGGTGCAAGCTATCCTTTGAATTGGTCATTTCACTAACAAAGTATTTGATTAACCTCAACAGATTCTTGAATAGAAACATTTTCAGCTAATGTTTTTAAGGCTCCATTTATGGCAGGAGACACAGGAGATGCAGGTTCAATCCCTGGGTCAGGAAGATCCCTTGGAGGACGGAGTGGTAAGACAGCGAGGTGTCCCCTGGCATTGCTGGGAGAATCCCAAGGACAAAGGAGCCTGGCAAGGTCCAGGGGTCCATGGATCTGCAGAGTCAGACACAACTGAGCATGACTTATGCCTCTCTGATAAAGAACACTCAGTATTCTTTTTCAAGAGAACACACTGATCATAGTAAACACCGTCTTTCAACAACACAAGAGATGACTCTACACATGGACATCATCAGATGGCCAACACTGAAATCAGATCGATTATATTCTTTACAGCCAATGATGGAGACACTCTATACAGTCAGTAAAAACAAGACCTGAAGCTGATGGTGGCTTAGATCATGAGATCCTTATTACAAAATTCAGGCTTAAATTGAACAAAGAGAGGAAAACCATTATGCCATTCAGGTCTGACCGAAATCAAATCCCTTATGATTAGACAGTGAAGGTAACAAAAGATTCAAGGGATTAGATCTGATGGACAGAGTGCCTGAAGAACTATGGACCAAGGATCATAACACTGTACAGGAGGCAATGACCAAAACCATCCCAAAGAAAAAGAAATGCAAGAAGGCAAAGTGGTCGTCTGAGGATGCTTTACAAATAGCTGAGGAAAGAAGAGAAGTGAAAGTCAAGGGAGAAAGGAAGAGATATACCCAACTGAATGCAGAGTTCCAGAGAATAGCAAGGAGAGATAAGAAAGTCTTCTTAAGAGAACAATGCAAAGAAGTAGAGGAAAACAATAGAATGGAAAAGACTAGAGATCTCTTCAAGAAAATCTGAGATATCAGGGGAATATTTCATGCAAGGATGGGCATGATAAAGGAAAGAAACAGTAAAGACTTAACAAGAGCAGAAGAGATTAAGAAGAGGTGGCAAGAATACACAGAACTATACCAAAAAAAAAAAAAAATCTTAATGACCCAGATAACCACAGTGGTGTGGTCACTCACCTAGAGCCAGACATGCTGAAGTGTTAAGTCAAGTTAGCCTTAGAAAGCATTACTATGAACGAAGCTAGTGGAGGTGATGGAATTCCAGCTGAGCTGTTTCAAATCCTAAACGATGCAGCTGTGACAGTGCTGCACTCAGTATGTCAGCAAATTTTGAAAATTCAGCAGTGACCACAGGACTGGAAAAGGTCAGTTTTTATTCCAGTCACGAAGATGGAGAATGCCAAGGGATGTTCAAACTATTATACAATTGCATTCATTCCACTAACAAGGTTATGCTTAAAATCTTTCAAGATAGGCTTCAGCAGTGCATGAACCAAGAAATTCCAGATGTTCAAGCTGGATTTAGAAAAGGCAGGGGAATCAGACATCAAATTACTAGCATCTGTTGGATCATAGAAAAAGCAAGAGAATTCCAGAAAAACATCTATTTCTGCTTCATTGATTACACTAAAGCCTTTGACTGTATGGATCACAACAAACTATAGAAAATTCTTAGAGAGATGGGAATGGCAGACCACCTTACTTATCTCTTAGAAACCTGTAGGTAGATCAAGAAGCAACAGTTAGAACCAGCCATGGAACAACAGACTGGTTCCAAGTTGGGGAAGGAGTATGTCAAGCCTGTATGTTACCACCCTGCCTATGTAACTTATATACAGAGTACATCATGTGAAATGCTGGGCTGGGATGAGTCACAACCTGGAATCAAAAGAGCTTCTTGATGAGGGTAAAAGAGGAGAGTGAAAAAGTTGGCTTAAACACCACTGTTCAAAAAATTAAGATCATGGCTTCAGATCCCATTACTACATAGCAAATAGAAGGGGAAAATATGGAGACAGTGACAGATTTTATTTTCTTGGGCTCCAAAATCACTGAGGATGGGGACTCAGCCAGGAAATTTAAAGATGCTTGCTCCTTGGAAGGAAAGCTATGAGAAAACTATACAGCATGTTAAAAAGCAGAGACATAACTTTGTCAACAAAGGTCCATCTAGTCAAAGCTATGGTTTCTCCAGTAATCATGTATGGATGTGAGAGGTGGACCGTAAAGAAGACTGAGCGTTGAAGAACTGATGCTTTCAAGTTGTGGTGCTGGAAAAGACTCTTGAGAGTCCCTTGGATCACAGGGAGATCAAACCAGTCAATCCTAAAAGAAATCAACCCTGAATATTCACCAGAAGGACTGATGCTAAAGCTGAAGCTCCAATCCTTTGGCCACCTAATGCGAAGAACCCATTCATTGGAAAAGACCCTGATGCTGGGAAAGATTGAAGGCAGGAAGAAAAGCGGTGACAGAGGATGAGATGGTTCGATAGCATCACCGACTCAATGAACATGAAATAGAGCAAACTCTGGGAGACAGTGAGGGACAGGGGAGTCCTGTGCGCTGCAGTCCATTGAGTCCTGAAGAGTCAGACACAACTTAGAGATTGGACCACAACAGCAAATTATTCATTAGCAAAAATGCCAGAATAGAGTTTGCAAGTCCTTTTTCTTGGAAAGAATTTTCTTCATTCCTTGTTAAGCTAGCTTTCCAAATTTGCTTTTGCTAGTTGAAGAACTATTTTTTTTTTTAAAAAAAGGCAGTGGCTTTGTAGTCAAAGGGGTCCGTCTGGAAAAACCACATATTTGGTTAAACCCCTAATCTTTGAAACTATTTATTCATGACATCATATGAACACCCACAATATTTTGGTCCGCCTTGTAGAATAAGGAGTTAGATTATATGTTGTTTTATGATTCCCTCTCCGTGTCTTTTCTTTTTTAAAAGAAAACAGGAGTAGCTTTGGCTTCTTCTTCTTCTTTTTTTTTTTTAACCGTATCCCACACACCAACAAGTTATGTAGTGAGTTTGCTATAAACTTGCTGTCATTGAAATTTTATGAAGAAAACTTTCAAAAAACTAGTGTTATTCAGTCAGGTTATATTTGAAACATGTTGGTGTAGATGATTTTCTGCCAAGAACCAGGATACTTCAATCCCACATTACCAAAAATAGTGAGTTTTCTGCTTCTGAAGAAGAACACTGAAGCAACTGAATGTAAATATCCAGTACTTACTGGCATCATGAGAGACAAGGTTTGAGGAATAAGATACTGCTTAGCTACCTAAAGTTTCTAGAAATGGACAAGATTTTCAAACTTTACTCAAAAGGAGCAGAGAAGTTTAGGTCATCTTTTAGTTCATATTCTATAGGAGTATGAGTTCTCTCTTTGAAGAAAATGCAGGCAGATCATGTTTCTTAGTTGACACTATCAAAACCAAAAGTTAGAAACGTGAATAATGTGATCAAGAATTGATCAACAGGCCACTTCCATTATGAAGTTGATTGATTTTTCTAGATCCATGACCACTCTATTCTTCTGATTCGGATTCCTTGATTTATCTTTCCACATTTCTTCTACTTTTGATTATTTCATCCATGATCCCACATTTTTCTTACCCACTTGGGCCTATAGCTAATCTGATAGGGTGATCTCGACTGCCTACATGGTTTAAAGGACACCTTTCAGATCTATATGCATTTTCCAAACTCAGTTTAAGTCAACTGATGTTGATCAGTTTCCTGTATGTAAAATACAGCTTCAGATTTTGAAGATACACAATGACAGTTTTCTTCCCTATCCTTAATTTAGTTATAGCCCCTTAGGTGTAAGCACAAAACCTAGCCAATCTACAGCTTCCCATGAATTATCTCACCATGAGACTCAGTTGCTCCGTGGAGTGCTCAAGTGCAAAAGTAAAAACAAAATATTTTTAATAAAAGAAGAAAGTCTCCATTTACTTCAGTGCTCTTGAGGTAGCCTACTCTTATGCTATCAGCTTCGTGTTTACACAGCTTAGCTGATAAAAGCAAGAATGATAGTAAATTATTAACAGTAAGTGTGTGTTTTTGTGTTCTTTCAGTCACAGCTAATTAATTGTCCTGTAATTGTTACTGCATCCACATGGAACCATGACCCTGTGTCTGACTGAGCCCAGTTCTTTAAAGAGTTATGCAATCTTCCCTACTCAAACTCACTCTTCTACTTTAGGAATGGAAAGAACAAGGGGCAATTATACGAAAGGTTGTAACAATAAAGTTGGGTATCATTCCTGATTGCAGATATGTCCTGGGTAAGACAGACACATTCACTCATAAGATGCAGAGATAAGTGTGTAGAGACCCATGAATGATTTTTACACGCATGAGCAACTTGCCTGAAATTGTCCTTCTGTTTTCCAGCCTTTGTGTGTGTGTTGTGCTCAGTCTTCAGTCATGTCTGACTCTTTGCGACCCCATGAACTGTAGCCCATGAGGCTCCTCTGTCCATGGGATTTTCTAGGCAAGATTACTGGAGTGGGTGGCCATTTCCTTCTCCAGGGGAATCTTCCCTACCCAGAGACTGAACCTAAGTCTCCTGCATTGGCAGGCAGATTCTTTACCACTCGTGCCAACTGGGAAGCCCCTACTTCAGCCTTATTTACTTTGTGCCACTTATCTTCAACAAATTCTACTTAATCAGCATCTATTGAGTGGGGGAAACTATGATAAGTTCTAGGCAGGACATGGCAACCCACTCCAGTGTTCTTGCCTGGAGAATCCCAGGGATGGGGGAGCCTGGTGGGCTGCCGTCTATGGGGTCACACAGAGTCGGACACAACTGAAGTGACTTAGCAGAAGCAGCAGCAGGCAGATGCTAATACAGTTGGGTGAACATGTATACAATAAATAGTTAAGACCAAGCATTGAGTGAAAAGCTAAATAAAGGAATGCAGGGTTTCTCAGACATGGAAACTCTTGTTTACCTTTCACTGATCCTTGCATGTAACTGACATTTATGGGCCCATAGTTGGCCTGTTGACGATGTCTTTCTTGTTGGCCCTCTGGGCCCTGTCTGCCTGTGTGGTATTTTGTTGCCTACCTACTCTCCTCCTAGAATCCTCCACATACCTTCTTGCCTGGACCTTTGCTAACCATTTGCTGTTTGAAATAGTCAGCTGGAATCTTGTGCCAGGACTTCCATGACCAAGTGATTCTGTGTTGTCTGTTACCAACTTCAAATTTAGGGCACTCCATATAAAAACCTGAACCACTCAATTATGTAATCACTCCATTTTTCAAGAAAAGTCATGAGCACCTATTAAGTTTCAGGCCGTGCCACAAAAAGGGGATCCCCCCGTTCAGTAGAAGGCATTTCCTGCCTAGAAAATGAATAGAAGGGCAATGACACTGTTAATTTCCAAATTTCCAAAAGACCACCTGGCTTGAGCACTAAAAACCTGTGTTATACGTAAAAACACAGTCTCAAAATCTCTAACATGATCTCAAACTTGAAAAGCATTCAGTGAATGATTTCTGATGATGTCAGTGGATATTTGACAAAGACCTTTCTATTTTTTTTAGGTAGACAAAACCTATTCTATTAGCTCAACATGGAATACATGACATCAAACAAAGGAATTGTAGTGGTTGGAATTACAAGAAGTAAAACAAATTGGCATTTTACAGCATAAATTAATGCAAATTAGTATCATTAATAACATATTCTAGAAGAACTACTTAAATGGGTAGCTAATAATTATTTCGATTTTTCAGCTTTTAAAATGGTGCCTCCTGAGTGATAGCAGATGCTTTATAAGAGTTTGCTTTCCTCCATCAGTTTGCTATAACTCCACTGAGTAGACAGTGCCCTGTTAAAGGTCACTGCGGCTACTGCCACACGATCATAAACTCCAAATGAGTGCCTTCTAAATGAATGAAATTTTACTGCAGAATAATTCTGCTCATTTCTGCCAGGCTCCATGTATGCTTTAAAAAATTTCAGGGACCCAATCCTAATAAGCTGCTAGGAACTCAACTTCATTACACAGTTATGGTCACCAATTTTGCCCGGGAATGACATATAAAACCTCTCATCTGAGCAAAATGAGGCAGATTAATGTTGCATAAAACATATACAGTCTGGATTACAAAATCACCAAAGCTATCTCTTGAATAGAAAAGTCATCCTTCTTTCGATGTCTGTAATTGAAAGAAAAATTTCCCTATGGCCTAATATTTCTTATTCTTACCAAAAGAAAATTTTGCATAGTAGAAGTAAACCTTGGTATAGGGAAATTTTAGTAAATATTGTTTTGTGTGCTTTCTCAGTCATGTTTGACTCTTTGCAACCCCATGGACTCTAGCCCACCAGGTTCCTCTGTCCTTGGGATTCTCCAGGCAAGGATACTGGAGTGGGTTGCCATTTCCTCCTCCAGGGGATCTTCCTGACCCAGGGATCAAACCCACGTCTTTTGCATCTCCTGTACTGGCAGGCAGATTCTTTACCACTGCACTACCTGTTTGCTGGCTAAGAATCACAAGTATTATTTACCATTTCAATGAACCCAGCCACATTTGCACATTGTATCTTCAAAACTAAAGTACAATTTTTCATAAGATTTTCCAAATTGATGAGAGTCATTGGAGTTGAAAAATTAAAATCAATTTCAGCAAATAATTACTTTCAAGTAAAATGCTAAAAACGGTTGACATGTTAGCAGTGTGAGTGTCCGCCTGGGAAGCTGGCTGCGTGGAGTGCCAGCTGGCCTGCGACTGGTCTCTGTGTCTTTCATTTCTTCCTCTTCTGCAATCCTTCTCTTAATCCTCTTCAAATACAGTTTTCATCCTGTCAGTCTTCTACTCAAAATCTTTCAGCTCTACTTAAGGTGCGTATTCTTGAGCTTCCACTTGTGTACGTAACATATCTTTCCAACAAGAGGGTTGGTCTGGATGATCCGCCCTTAAGGGGTGAATAGGGTAAGTGTAGATACTTAGGAGTTGTGCCGTATTGAAATCCACACGTACTGACAAGCCACTGCAGCCTTAGCTTTCCCAGTCGCCAGGAGCAGGAAGGATAATGGGAGAGTGTGCAGGGTAGTGACAGGAACAGCCTCCCCACTCTGGCCTTCCTCTCTGGGGAGGTTATAACAGGCAGGTAAATGCTCCCTGCAGGCAAGTAGCTGTCGGGGGTGAAAGGCTTCAAAATTCCATAAATTGGATTACCAATTCTTAAATAATCAGGAGCTGATCATTGTACAAACAGTGCCTTGAGGCAGAGTTCAAATGCCACTCAAAACAGGAATGAAACAAGTATTCTTATACCCATGCCTTAAGAAAAAAAAAAAAAAAAATATATATATATATATAGGAGTATAGTTGATTAAAATGTTGTGTTAGTTTCAGGTGTACAGCAAAGTGAATCAGTTGTGGTGGTGGTCTAGTCGCTAAGTTGTGTCTGACTCCTTTGAGACCCCATGGCGTGTAGCACAGCAAGCTCCTGTGTCCATGGGACTTCCCAGGCAAGAACACTGGAGTGGGTTGCCATTTCCTCCCCCAGGGGATCTTCCTGACCCAGGAACCAAACTCGTGTCTCCTGGATTGCAGGCAGATTCTTTACCACTGAGCTACCAGGGAAACACACATACATATATCCACTCTTTTTCTAGATTCTCTTCCTACATAGGCTTTTATAGAGTATTGAGTAGAGTTCCCTGTTCTATACAATAGGTCCTTATTACTTGTCTATCTTATATATAGTAGTATGTATACATCAATCCCAATTTCCCAATTTGCATTTCCCCCCATCCCCTGGTAACCATACATTTGTTTTCTACATCTGTGACTCTACTTCTGTTTTGTAAATAAGTTCATTTGTACCTTTTTTAGATTCCACATATAAGCCATGACATTTGTCTTTCTCCAACTTCACTCAGTATGACTCTAAGTCCATCCTGTGTTTCTACAAATGGCATATTTTGTTCTTTTTTGTAACTGAATAATATTCCATTGTATATATGTACCACATCTACTTTATTCATTCCTCTGTTGATGGACATTTCGTTTGCTTCCATGGCCTGGCTATTGTCATTGCTGGTGGGAATGTAAACCAGTGCAGCCACTGTGAAGAACAGTATGGAGTTTCCTTAAAAAACTAAGACTAGAACTACCATATGTGCCAGAAATCCTGCTGCGAAGTCGCTTCAGTCGTGTCCGACTCCGTGCAACCTCATAGACGGCAGCCCACGAGGCTCCCCCGTCCCTGGGATTCTCCAGGCAAGAACACTGGAGTGGGTTGCCATTTCCTTCTCCAATGCATGAAAGTGAAAAGTGAAAGTGAAGTCGCTCAGTCGTATCCGACTCTGTGCAACCCCATGGATTGCAGCCTACCAGGCTCCTCTGTCCATGGGATTTGCCAGGCAAGAGTACTGGAGTGGGGTGCCATTGCCTTCTCTGGCCAGAAATCCTACTCTTTGGCATATATCCAGAGAAAACCATAATACCCATGTTTTCTGAGAGGCAGCTTTTAATATTTTAGTATTAAAATCATAGACTTCATTAGCACACTGCATGGGTTTGAATCAAAGCTCCAACTTGAACTGGTTATTTGCCCTTGAACACGTTATTTAAAACTTCTCAGTTTCCTCATTTGTTTCACTTTGATTATAATGATAGCTATGTAACAGTGAATGTATGTAAAATGCGTAGAACAGAGCCTGGCACATAGGAAGTAGTACACGATTATTTGCTGTTATTATAAAAGACTACCTTACACTAATTACTCAACTCTATTTCTGTTCCTTTAACTCTAAAATGGTTGTATTAATAGTAACAGTTGTTTACCTCACAGAGTTGTCATAAGAGTTGTATGATATGGTTCTTAAAAAGTACTTCTTTGTCTAGCATATTCAGTTCAGTTCAGTTCAGTTCAGTCGCTCAGTCATGTCCGACTCTTTGCGACCCCATGAATCCCAGCACCCCAAGCCTCCCTGTCCATCACCAACTCCCAGAGTTCGCTCAAACTTACGTCCATCGAGTCGATGATGCCATCCAGCCATCTCATCCTCTGTCGTCCCCTTTTCCTCCTGCCCCCAATCCCTCCCAGCATCAGAGTTTTTTCCAATGAGTCAACTCTTCGCATAAGGTGGCCAAAGTACTGGAGTTTCAGCTTTAGCATCATTCCTTCCAAAGAACACCCAGGGCTCATCTCCTTGTGCTCAATAAAGGTAGCAGCAGTAGTATCATCCTTGTTGTTGTTCAGTAGCTCAGTCGTGTCCAGTTATTTGCGACCCCATGGACTGCAGCATGCCAGATTTCCCTATCCTTCACCATCTCCTGGAGCTTGCTCAAACTCATAGCCGTTGAGTCAGTGATGCCATCCAACCATCTCATCCTCTATCGTCCCCTTCTCCTCCTGCCTTCAATCTCTCCCAGCATCAGGGTCTTTTCATATGGGTCAGTTCTTCACTTTAGGTGGCCAAAGTATTGGAGTTTCAGCTTCAGCATCAGTCCTTCCAATGAATATTCAGGACTGATTCCCTTTAGGATTGACATTTTGGATCTCCTTGCAGTCCAAGGGACTCTCAAGAGTCTTCTCCAACACCACAGCTCAAAGCATCAATTCTTCAGTGTTCAGCCTTCTTTATGGTCCAACTCCCACATCCAAACATGACTACTGGAAGAATCATAGCTTTGACTTTATGGACCTTTGTTGGCAAAGTAATGTCTCTGCTTTCTAATATGCCATCTAGGTTGGTCATAACTTTTCTTCCAGGGAGCAAGCATCTTCTAATTTTGTGGCTATCATCTTAGAGGAAAGAATTTAAATTTTGATGTTAGAGAGTGTTGAGATTGAATCCTAGATTTTCCACACCTGTATTTTAACTACCTCTTTAGCCTTGCTGGTATATTGTTATCTGTTTTGTAGGGTTATTTCATATGTATGCATAAGTTATTATACATTTGGTAATCCTTTGAAACAATATAAAAACCCTATATGTAATATATATCATTATATGTAATATATGGGCTTCCCAGGTAGCTCAAACAGTAAATAGTCTGCCTGCAATGCGGGTCACCTGGGTTCAATCCCTGGGTCAAGAAGATCCCCTGGAGAAGGACATGGCAGCCCACTCTAATATTCTTGCCTGGAGAACACCATGAACAGAGGAGCCTGGCAGACTACAGTCCATGGGGTTGCAGAGAGTCAGACACGACTGAGAAACTAACACTTTCACTTTTCATATATAATATACAGGTTATTATATATATAATAACCTCACAAAATCCTAATATATATATGTAATAACCCCTTGTATGATATTAATATAACATTACATATATAAAATAATTCTATAAAAGAAATATGTATATGTGTATATGTCTACATATGTATATATATATACATGTTTGGGGCAGTGTGTATAATACACACAGATACATAAGGGAAAGGAGAAAAAGAGACAGAGAATATTAACATTGAATTACTGCTGGGACTCCCTTGCTTCTCATTAGAAACTGACATATCCAGTTGATATGCATAAAAGTTATATGTACACATATAATTGTCAGATCAGTAGTTATAAAAGGGTAAAATAAGATACAACTTAAATACCCCGAATTAGGGAATTATTAAATGAATAACAATATACCAATATAATCGACATACAGCCCTTGAAGTCATATTTTTGTGAAATATTTAATTATCTGAAAAATCTTTACAGCAGGTTTCTAAGTAAAGAAATTAGTATATAGGACAGATTGTGCATCAGAATGCTAATATAGAAAAAAGTATATAGATATGGATAAATATATACAATAGGAAGAACTCAGAATAAAATATCAACACTGGTTATTTCTGCAAGGTGTCATTATCAGTGATCATTATTGTCTATATGTTCACTAATGTGTTTTTGTGATCTAAGTAGTATTTCACATAAAAATAGATTTTGTTTGTAGTAATAATAATAGTAAAAATGATAAATGTTATTTTGTAAAGTAAAAATGACTCATAGTCTTGGTAAAAATCTTGGAACTGCCTTCCTCTCCAAACCCATCCTTGGTTCTGCTCCAGTCACACATGTACCCATGGCATTGTCGGCACTGCATAGTATGGTCTAGGAACTGTGCTAGAAACAAGGGGTAAAATGAGGAGGAATTGGCTATCCTGTCCTAAAGATTCCTGAGGAATGAAGCGCTTGACCTGTAATGAATCACTTACGGGTTAAGGTGGTAAATGCTGTGATGAAGGTGGATACAGGATGCTTTGGAAGCTCGGGACAGGGGTGCTGAAAGCAGGCTTTTAGGGAAGACTTACAGGGAAGGACTGTCTGAGTGTGACTTGAAGGCAGATTTGCCAGAATGCTAAGGAAGCACCCTGATGGAAAAGACCCAGATGCTGGGAAAAATTGAGGGCAGGAGGAGAAGGGGACAACAGAAGATGAGATGGTTGGATGGCATCACCAACTCAATGGACATGAGTTTGAGCAAACTCCAGGACATGGTGAAGCGCAGGGAAGTCTGGTGTGCTGTAGCCCATGGGGTCGCAAAGAGATGGACACAACTGAGCGACCGAACAAACACAAAGGAAACACCAGCTTTCCAAGCCCTCCCTTAGTAAGGTGCCTGGAAATTCTAGGGGTGTACCAGCGGGGGAGGAAATCCAGGAGACAGTCAGATATCATTTCCACTTAAGCATTTCTAGTAACTTGTCTAGAGAGATTCTGGTGGACAGTGGCCTGGATCTCAAGTCTGAAGTTATTCGTTTTGGTTTATTTTCTTATTCTTAATATTCACTTCCAATATACCTGTTGTATTTACAATTGTATATTTTTTTCTTAAAATAGCCCCTCCAATCTATATAAGCTTCAGGTCCCACAAAATATCTGTCTACTTCTACCCCTGAAACAAATAGCTTTCTTTAAGGTGGAGGTCCCAGGGGCTGAAGTTAGTAAACAAGCCTTTGTTGTCATTGTTTGGTCGCTAAGTTACATCTGACTCTTTGCAACCCCATGGACTGCTTAAAGGAAGAGATACCACCTTGGGCCAAAGCTCCAAGTTGAAAGAGCTCAGAGCTTTGGGTAATCCCAAAGAAATCTGTAATATGTCTGCAATAGCACATTTAAAAGTTGCTCCTATCCCTGCTCAAGAACTTAATTGCACAGAGATTTGGATCCTTGCTTTATTTAATGCTCAATTCACCTTTTCCTGACTTCTTCCTTTCTTTCACGTTTGGAAGTCATACAGAGAGAGCAGGCTCAGAATATGTGCTTTCATGTTTTACAAGCAGCACTGAAGCTTAAAGAAAGAGATCATGAGGCAGTGTCTCCTTAGGTATCAGTTGAACAAGAAATGTTCCCCAGCTTTTTACACTGAACACCATGATAAGTAATAAAAGGATCTGTCTAGATATATACAATAATATACAATATGTACAATAGTGTATATACAGTAAGATTTCTATGCCTTAGTCATTCTTAAAATAGGCCAGAATGAAATATTAGAAAAGCCCATTGTTCACATGAGTCCATTATTTTTGTTTATGCCCATAATGGCTTTTTAAATATGGGAAATTTGAATGCACACATTTTAATCAGTATACTACCTACTGTATAAAATTACTTTTTAGAAGGGAAAAAGGAAAAATGATATGCAAATACTAAAATCTTCATAATGGGGTAAACTTTAAATGAAGAAATCCAGCAAATTACATTTGAACTCTTTCAGAACAATATGTTCTGGCCACAGATGTTAATGCATCTCATTTTCCTAAGAGGGAAAAAGAGAAAGAATGAGAAAAACAAACTAACAAATGCCATGGAATTATAAATCAATAAGGGTTATTATGTTCTGTGCTTTTAAACCTCTATTTATACCACTGGAATATAACATACCGCTTCTTGCTCTAGTGTAGGCTGAGACAAGCCGTGGAGTCAGGTACACTCAGAGACTGTACACATTCTCAATCAGTTGCTGAGAGGCCAACAACCTCTTCTTTTTCAAATGAGCTTGAGAAAAATTGGGTTGTTTTTCCAAAATGGAGGAAGTAGATGAGAAGTGCTCATTCTCTGAAAAGAAATCATGTTAATGAAATCACAAAGAGAGCTTTGTTCATTTAAATACCATAAGGTCTATCAGAATTGGTAATAGACCACATAATTGTCTCTTTTATATCTCTGTCCAATCTTTGCTAAGAGGCTGGCCTCTCTCGTCCTCCTAATGAGAAAGAAAACTGGAAGGAACTCAGCTTCATGATATTTAAAATCCTCCCCAAGGCACATGGGCTCCATAACAACCACAAAGATCTATTACCACAATAATATAATTCTTTGAACTGTTAAGCAAACAAACAAAATATATCAGATAAAATACTGTGCTACTATAAAAAAGTGAGACTTGTATTATGCTTAATAGTGATTTTCTAATTAGTTTACAATATCTATGTATATTACTTGGTTAATTACTTTTTTAATGAATATGCTTTCAATTTGTAAAACTTCCAATAATGTTTGACTACATTTATATTGATATATATGCAAAAGCAGAATGGAAATGAATCATTCTCTTGTCTCTGTGTACTGAAAACTTTCTTTGTTATTTTCTCTATTTTATACATTTTTCAGAACAATCTTATACTCTTCTTGTTGTGTAGGACAGTTTTGATTTAATTTTAAAAGCTACAACATCAGTAGTATTATTCAGTAACATATATACCAGAATAAAGATTAATTTCATTTTTAGTGGAATATTCCTAAATGCTATTTCATTACATCAAATGTGCTAGCTCTCCTGGCATGAGAAGGTTCACCCAGGTTATTTTTTTAATTATCTAACCACAGCGTGAATGTGGCTCATAAAATTAATTGGGAGCACCTGTTCCAAGGTAGCTTTCTGACAGAGGAGCATCAATCTTCCCATTGCATGCAATCCTTCTTCTAAAAAGACAGGAGATATCTCTTTTTGGTTAAGTCAACATATTTAGCTGTGGCAGCAGATTTTTTATTCCCACAGCCTCCTCTAGTGCTTCTAGCTCCTGTAACAAAGGGGTGGGTCGATCAAAGTATTTTTAAATGTAAGTCAATTGCACAGCATTATTGGGGAAACCCATTCAGAACCTGCAGGTGTATCCCTTGCATTTGAAGTAGGCCTGCGGTGTTTAGATGTGATAATGGCAAATGGATAAATGACAGCTCTGGGCATCAGTTTCAAGGAAATGCTTATCTTAACAAAGAAATCAAATGGAAGAAAACAAATAGTACGTTGTGGATCCTCATCTCCCAAGCTTGAATTGTTCCTTGCTCTTCCGTGCTCCCTGAAAGAAGGCAAAGGTCAACTGTTAACCTTCCTCTGCTATTGGAGTTGGCTGGTTATCTTCCGTTTATGCAAACTATCTCTCTCATACTATATACACACAGCTCTGAAGGCATGGTTATCAGTACAAAAGTTCCTGATTATTTCACTGATGCAGGGAGATTCTATACCGCTTCACCAATGAACAGAATTTTTTTAAAAATATGGCTCAATTCTTTTCACAGTGATTTGAAATCACAGTCCAACTGATTGAGCATTGCAACTTCAGATTCAGTTTCCTCATTTGTAGAATGTGAGCCAGAAGGACTAGGGTATCTCTAAAACCCTCCTTGTTCTCCATTTAGTAAGGTATGCTTTTGACTCGTATGGTGTGATTATGCAAATTGTGCTACATAGAGGCGTGTGTTGCACAAGTAGAAGGCAAGATGTTGGAGTTCAAAGCCTGACTTTTTCAGTTAATGGCTACACGGCTGGGCAAGTTAGATTCCCTCGTCTTTAATGAAGAGAGCAGTTCTCATAGGATTGTTGTGTGAATCAAGTAAGATATTATTGATACATCTCAGTGTAAAAGAACAGCTCAACAGATAACTTCTGGTTTATTTTTATTATAAGTTTTATCATATCATTAATCTTCATTTTGCTTAGTATCAATTTCTTGTCTATAATGTGAGGAAAACAATGATGTTCTCCTAAGGTTATTATGAGGATCAAATTAAATGAGCTAACTATATTTACTAAGTATTTAAATGATAGTTGCTTTATATTATTATGATTATGATTAGTAGTTGAGGATATGCAAACTTCAGCATTCTGAAGTTTAGTCTATGTGCTCTCATTTACATATGGAAAGAAAAAGGTAGTGAATCTAAATATCCATGGTGCCATGTTTATGTACATATGTATTATGAATAACTATCGAATGATACCTATATTACCAAAGTTTCTTTTGTAACATATTTACTTAAATAAAAGAGGCAAGTCATGTTGAACAAAGATTTTAAGGAAATAATCGTTCCAGTGGTACAAGGGAATGGTAACGTTTTTCCATTTTTCTTATGTACCGCTGTAAGTGCCAGGGATATGCTAGACGCTGCATCACTGCTGTGTAACTAGGACCTGCCTGCCTGGCAATAGTCACCACCTCAGAACTGCACAATGGATTTAACAGAGTGGTGTGAGGTTGCCTTAACCTTTAAGCTGAACTGCTTCCTTCATTACCACAACAACACACAGCCTACTAAACTGGGCTGAAATTGCCAGTAAGTAGATTCCCAACATCACATACTAATAAAGATCAAAATGAGAGCACATGCGGATTATTCCTCACTTTTCTGCATCCTGGTGTGATAGAGGGGATTGCAGATTTCAAATCAAATCCAATCAACATACCAGATCGCACTTTCTCACAAGGGAAGCTTTAGAAGATTATGGCATTTGAGCAGGGGACTTTCATAATCTTTATCACCACTGAGCTTGGTTACTATCTGGAGGGAAAGAAAGAGTTAAGATCAAGGAAATGCTATCCCAATAGTAGATGAAATGAGTGAGTTTTACTAAGGAAAACAATACATGGGGTAGTTATCATGGCTTTTTGCTTCAGGGAAAGGTAAACCACAGCATATTTTTCTTCAAAGAAATGAATTGTGATTGCCTATCACCACAAGAGTAAACAGGCTGGGCATGGCTTTGCACACTGTTGTTGAATATAGAAACAAGAAACAGCAACGTCTCATAGCCTTTCTCTTGCCAACTCCTTTGTCTGAAGCAGTGCAGCACAGCTCTTCTTACGCACAGTGACAAAGAAGCAGAGGAGAGCTCTCACCAAAAATGCAGACTTCAGTTACAATGTCATTTGATTTTGCTTCTAGAGATACCCTTTCTTGAAAATGTCCCTGCAGTTTGACACCACGTCAGTAAAAGGAAATCCATGCAACACAAATACTAAATCTATATCTTTGCAAGCTCCAGTGTAGCTGTGAAAAATTGCTAAATGTGTTCAAGAAGAATTTTGATGTAAATTAACCTAAACTTTCTCTATGGATAGTATCAATAATTCATGACATAAATTATGCAACAGGGCTGACAGTATTTGATAGAATATACAGAATGAAATATGTATATGTATGTACAAATATACATATTTATACACTTGTTTCTGCATAAAAATTCATATACATTTTCATATATAAACAAGTATATGCATATATATGCATGCTCACGCATAGACACACGTATATTTCTGCACACACACGCATACATAAATGAGGTAAGTGAAAGAGCACTGAGTTTTGAGTCTAAACACCTAGACTGAGGGACTTTGTGTGAGTCATTCACTTCTGCTTTTAGGCCCTCCATCACCTCAGTGTTTGGACCAGTGGTCCTTTAAATCATAAAATTCTTTCATTCTGTGTCCCCCAGGTCTTGTCTTACCAGATGTGGCACAGGTATCTTATTTAGAATAAGCCAAGGTCATTAAGCTCACAGACTGGTATGTGTTGTTTTGGGGGAGTGAGCAGGGTGGTCCCCTCAACTCACCATCACGTATTCATGACTCAGACCTTCTCTGGGCCTCACAGACCTTGTCTGTGGACTTTTTTACATGTCATTGGTGTCTTTTCCTAAAAGCTAGCAAAGTGATTCCGGTTCTTTAGTGGTGCTTTGATTTTTAAGGCCACCCTTGATTTCAGCCAAAGTAGAAGACTAAATAGTTAATTATTTTATGAAGTATAAAGGAGCCATATGTTAGGTTGTTGTTAATGTTTCTGTTGTATCTTCTAATTTTCACTGGTTTTTCAAAGTTAACAGAAGAAGTCTAACTGGAATTTTCCAGCAAAATTGGGTTTTCTTAATAGCCCGATCCAAGAGAAAAATGCCTTTACTTATCTGTTAATTTTCTTTTTTTAGGTGAGTTAATCTTTTATTATTATTATTATTATTATTGGTTGTGCTGGGTTTTCAGTGCCGTCTGCAGGTTTCTCATTGCAATGGCTTCTCCTGTTGTATAGAATAGACTGTAAGCAGAGGAGGCTTCAGGAGTTGCAACACATGGGCTCGGTAGTTGTGACCCATGGGTTTAGTTTCTCCAAGGCAAGAGGAATCTTAGTTCCCTGATCAGATTTGGAACCCACGTATCCTGCATTGGAAGGCAGATTTTTAACCACTGGACCACCAGGAAAGTCCCTGTCATTATTATTACCTCTGTGGATGTTAGTTGGACTTTCCTGGTGGCTCAGTGGTAAAGAATCTGCCTGCCAATGCAGGATATGCAGATTTAATTCCTGGGTCGGGAAGATCCCCTGAAGAAGGAGATGGCAATCCACTCCAGTTATTCTTGTCTGGGAAATCCCATGGACTTCTCTGTCCATGGCGGGCTATAGTTCTTGGGTCACAAAAGAGTCAGATGTGACTTAGCAGCTAAAGAACAACAACAAATGGTATTAGTTAGCAATTTTTGAAGCCTTATCATAAGACAATATTTACATTTTGTTATTTACTTATATCATTTTTGCAATTAACTTATTATTATCTCAGATTTACAGATGAGAAAATTTTCACAGATATGTTAAGTATCTGTCAAAGGTCACACAGTTAGTGTGTGCCAGAGCTGAGATTTGACTTGGAGCCCTCTAGTTGTGGAGTCTATATTGTTAACCAATACACTCCACTGCCACCATTGAAATATTTGCCGATGGGACTATGAGAAATGGCCGAGAGTTCTAACTCAAACACCTTGAAATACGAAGTCATCTTTCAATATCATGTTCCCACACACTGGGACTTCTTGACAAATATGGTAACTAGCTGTGCTGTGCTGTGCTGTGCTTAGTTGCTAAGTCATGTCTGACTCTTTGCTACCCCATGGACTGTAACCTGGCTGGCTCCTTTGTCCATGGGAATTCTCCAGGCAAGAATACTGGAGTGGGTTGCCATGCCCTCCTCCAGGGGATCTTCCCAACCCAAGGAACGAAACTAGGCCTCCCACATTGTAGGTGGATTCTTTACCATCTGAGCCACCAGGGAAGCCCATGAATACTGGAGTGGATGGCCTATCCCTTCTCCAGGGGATCTTCCTGAATCAGGAATCAAACTGGGATCTCCTGGGTGGATTCTTTACCAGGGAAGTTGAGCTAACAGGGAAGCCCAACTGGCTATGTTTCCTTACACTAATTACTCAATTCTATTTCTGTTCCTTTAACTCTCAGTTCAGTTCAGTTCAGTCGCTCAGTCGTGTCTGACTCTTTGCGACCCCAAGAATCACAGCACGCCAGGCCTCCCTGTCCATCACCAATTCCCAGAGTTCACTCAGACTCACGTCCGAGTCATCCATCCAGCCATCTCATCCTCTGTCATCCCCTTCTCTTCCTGCCCCCAATCCCTGCCAGCATCAGAGTCTTTCCCAATGAGTCAACTCTTCGCATGAGGTGGCCAAAGTACTAGAGTTTCAGCTTTAGCATCATTCCTTCCAAAGAAATCCCAGGGCTGATCTCCTTCAGAATGGACTGGTTGGATCTCCTTGCAGCCCAAGGGACTCTCAAGAGTCTTCTCCAACACCACAGTTCAAAAGCATCAGTTCTTCGGTGCTCAGCCTTCTTCACAGTCCAACTCTCACATCCAACATGACCACTGGAAAAACTATAGCCTTGACTAGACGGACTTTTGTTGGCAAAGTAACGTCTCTGCTTTTCAATATGTTATCTAGGTTGGTCATAACTTTTCTTCCAAGGAGTAAGCGTCTTTTAATTTCATGGCTGCAGTCACCATCTGTAGTGATTTTGGAGCCCAGAAAAATAAAGTCTGACACTGTTGCCACTGTTTCCTAATCTATTTCCCATGAAGTGATGGAACCAGATGCCATGATGTTCGTTTTCTGAATGTTGAGCTTTAAGCCAACTTTTTCACTCTCCACTTTCACTTTCATCAAGAGGCTTTTTAGTTCCTCTTCACTTTCTGCCATAAGGGTGGTATAATCTGCATTTCTGAGGTTATTGATATTTCTCCCAACAATCTTGATTCCAGCTTGTGTTTCTTCCAGTCCAGCATTTCTCATGATGTACTCTGCAGATAAGTTAAATAAGCAGGGTGACAATATACAGCCTTGACGAACTCCTTTTCCTATTTGGAACCAGTCTGTTGGTCCATGTCCAGTTCTAACTGTTGCTTCCTGACCTGCATACAGATTTCTCAAGAGGCAGGTCAGGTGGTCTGGTATTCCCATCTCTTTCAGAATTTTCCACAGTTTGTTGTGATCCACACAGTCAAAGGCTTTGGCATAGTCAATAAAGCAGAAATAGATGTTTTTCTGGAACTCTCTTGCTTTTTCCATGATCCAGCGGATGTTGGCAATTTGATCTCTGGTTCCTCTGCCTTTTCTAAAACCAGCTTGAACATCAGGAAGTTCTAAAATAGTTGTATTAATAGTAACAGTTGTTTACCTCACAGAGTTGTCTTAAGAGTTGTATGATATGGTTCTTAAAAAATACTTCTTTGTCTAACATATAGTTGCTGCTGCTGCTACTGCTAAATTGTGTCAGTCATGTCCAACTCTGTGCGACCCCATAGACGGCAGCCCACCAGGCTCTCTCGTCCCTGGAATTCTCCAGGCAAGAACACTGGAGTGGGTTGCCATTTCCTTCTCCAATGCATGCAAGTGAAAAGTGAAAGTGAAGTCGCTCAGTCGTGTCTGACTCCTAGCGACCCCATGGACTGTAGCCTACCAGGCTCCTCCATCCATGGGATTTTCCAGGCAAGAGTACTGGAGTGGGGTGCCATCGCCTTCTCCAAACATATAGTTAGTGCTCCATAAAGGTAGCAGCAGTGGTATCATCCTTGTTGTTGTTCAGTAGCTCAGTCGTGTCCAGCTATTTGCGACCTGATGGACTGCAGCATGCCAGATTTCCCTGTCCTTCACCATCTCCTGGAGCTTGCTCGAACTCATAGCCGTTGAGTCAGTGATGCCATCCGACCATCTCTTCCTCTGTCATCCCCTTCTCGTCCTGCCTTCAATATCTCCCAGCATCAGGGTCTTTTCTAATCAGTCAGCTCTTCACTTCAGGTGGTCAAAGTATAGGCGCTTCAGCCACAGCATCAGCTCTTCTAATGAATATTCAGGATTGATTTCCTTTAGGATTGACTTATTTGATCTTCTTAAAGTCCAAGTGACTCTCAAGAGTCTTCTCCAACACCACAGCTCAAAAGCATCAATTCTTCAGTGTTCAGCCTTCTTTATGGTCCAATTCCCACATCCATACATGACTACTGGAAGAACCATACCTTTGACTCTATGGACCTTTGTTGGCAAAGTAATGTCTCTGCTTTCTAATACGCCATCTAGGTTGGTTATAACTTTTCTTCCAGGGAGCAAGCATCTTCTAATTTTGTGGCTATGATCACAGAGGAAAGAATTTAAATTTTGATGTTAGAGAGTGTTGAGATTGAATCCTAGATTTTCCACACCTGTATTTTAACTACCTCTCTAGCCTTGCTGGTATATTATCTGTTTTGTAGGGTTATTTCATATGTATGCATAAGTTGTTATACATTTAATAATCCTTTGAAATAATATAAAACCCTATATGTAATATATATCATTTTCTGTAATATATGGGCTTCCCAGGTAGCTGAAACAGTAAATAATCTGCCTGCAATGCAGGAGACTTGGGTTCGATCCCTGGGTCAAGAAGATCCCCTGGAGAAGGACATGGCAACCCCCTCCAGTATTCTTGCCTGGAGAATACCATGAACAGAGGAGCCTGGCAGACTACAGTCCATGGGGTTGCAAAGAGTCAGACACGACTGAGAGACTAACACTTTCACTTTTCATATAAAATATATAGGTTATTATATATGTAATAATCTCACAAAATCTTAATATATATGTAATAACCCTTTGAATGATATTAATATAACATTACATATATAAAATAATTCTATAATAGAAATATGTATATGTCTGTATGTCTATATATGTATATATACACATGTTTGGGACAGTGTGTATAATACACACAGATACATAAGGGAAAGGAGAAAAAGAGACAGAGAATATTAACACTGAATAATATTAGCTGGGACTAATATTATTTTTAGCTGGGACTAATACAAGCTGGGACTCCCTTGCTTCTCATTTGAAACTGACATATCCAGTAGATATGCATAAAAGTTATATGTACGCATATAATTGTTAGATCAGTAGTTATAAAAGTGTAAAATAAGACATGACTTAAATACCCCAAATTAGGGAATTATTAAATGAATAACAATATACCAATATAATCGACATACAGCCCTTGAAGTCATATTTTTGTAAAATATTTAATTACCTGAAAAATCTTTACAGCAGGTTTCTAAGTAAAGAAATTAGTATATAGGACAGATTGTGCATCAGAATCCTAATATAGAAAAAAGTGTATAGGAAGAACTCAGAATAAAATATCAACACTGGTTATTTCTGCAAGGTGTCATTATCAGTGATCATTATTGTCTATATGTTCACTAATGTGTTTTTGTGATCTAAGTAGTATTTCACATAAAAATAGATTTTGTTTGTAGTAATAATAATAGTAAAAATGATAAATGTTATTTTGTAAAGTAAAAATGACTCACAGTCTTGGTAAAAATCTTGGAACTGCCTTCCTCTCCAAACCCATCCTTGGTTCTGCTCCAGTCACACATGTATCCATGTCGGCACTGCCATTACCTCCACCTGCTTCCTCTTTTCTGTCTGCCCAGCCACGTGCTTCTATGGAACTTTCTGTGCGTGTTGACTTTTCAAAGTAGCTTCTTCCATCTCAGGTCATTACTGGCACTTGACCTTCTGCTTTCCAGTGTGTCTTTTCCAACACCATGGATTTTCTGGTATGTCCATTTACGTGTGCATGAGCTTCTACTGCTTTCTTTTAGGACAGCACTGACTGCCGCTTCTTTCCTTTGTCTCTCAGCTCGGTGCCTCGTAGGGAGTCTGAGACCAAGTTGTTGCTGTTTAATGGACACGGATGGCGACGTTGGCCGCCTCGTTTCTTCATCTGTCTAAAGTCCTAGCTCTAAATCTTTCGCCAGATTGGAAACATGTAGCAAAGCAGTGCTTTGAGTCACACAGTGCACCCCCGACTTATTGCCTGAATTTAATACAGCCATCAGGCAACCATGAATCTTTCACCTGGGGCAGAGAATGAGAATTAATGGACATTTGTAATCCCAAATCAATGCTACCCCCACAATATATCTACTCGCAGTTGAGTCGTTCTCCTTACTGGGTATTTTTTAAGTGTGTTGGATGCAAAGTAAAGGGGAGTCGTCTTGGATTCTGATGAAAAAGCCACATAGAGATCGTGTAACAGTATAAATAAGGTGTCTGACCTTTGGTGTCACAAATCAGCTAGGAGACTTTGGGAATATTTTACTCTGATTTTACTTTCTTCATCTTTAAAATGGAGATAATAATACATTCTTTATATTTTTAAGGTTTTTAAGGGCTACGAGAAAAGACACTCTAAAATGTTTACCACAGCGTCTGGCGCATAGTAAGATGTCATTGGATTGTTAGCTATTGTACACACTAAGTATAAAAGCCCACAACCCAAAAACAGATACGTCCATGACCTAATCCCTAGAACTTTTGAATATTACCTTGTATGGCAAAGGAGTGAATATTATTTTATACAGCAAAAGATGTGATTAAGTTAAGGATCTTGAGAGGAGGCATTTATCCTAGATTATCCAGGTGAACCTAATATAATCACATGTATCCTTACAAGAGAGAGGCAGAGGGAGTTTGGACACAAACACAGAGGGGGGAAAAAAAGAAGAAGAAAGAAGATGACTTGAAGATGGAGACAGAGATTGGAGGGATTTGTCCACAAGCCAGGGAATCCCTGCAGCCACCAGAGCCAAGGAGGAAAGAAACAGAGTCTCCCCTGGAACCTCCAGAAGGAGCCCAGCCCTACTTGATGCCGCCTTGATTTCAACTCAGTGAAACATATTTGAATTGCTGAGAGAACATGAATTATGAGAGAGAATGCATTTCTCTTGTTTTAAGTCACCAAATGTGTAGTAATTTGTTACAGCGGCAATAAGAATCTAAAACAGATTTTTTTACACCTGCTGTAATAAATTCCTAAAAATGAGGAAATAACTTTGCAATTGGACAATGGATAGAGACTAGAAGAATTTGGAGAAGCCTGAGAGCAAATGCCTAGATTTTCTTGAAAAGACTATTGGCAGAAATATGGACACTAATGGCAACCCACTCCAGTATTCTTGCCTGGAGATTCTCATGGATGGAGGAGCTTGGTGGGCTACAGTCCATGGGTTCGCAAAGAGTCAGACACGACTGAGCGACTTCACTTTCACTATGGACACTAAAGGAGATTCCTGTGAGAAATCAGAATAAAGTGAAGAACATGATAGAAAACTCTTCTGTAGTTTTAGAGCCTATGTCTATGTGCTTCACTGCTAGCTCAGAAGGAAAGAATCTGCCTGAAATGCAGAAGATTTGGGCTCGATCACTGGGAAGATCCCCTGGAGAAAGGAATGGCTACCCATTCCTGTATTCTTGCTTGGGGAAATTCCATAGGCAGAGGAGCCTGGCAGGCTAGATTCTTGTGAGAGCTTAGAATAGGGTGAAGAGTATGATAGAGAAATCTGTAGTTTGAGAGGCTATATGTAGGTGTGTGTGTGTGTGTGTGTGTGTGTGTGTGTATGTATATATATATATATAGTCATAAATAAAATGTTATCAGAAACATGAATGCAAAGGCACTGCTGGTTTGAGGTCAGGGTGAAATAAGGAATTTATTATTGGAAAAATGAAGGAAAGAGTGTCCTAGTTATATAGTGACAGAAAACTTGGCTGCATTGTGTCCAATAGTTGCGTCAAAAGCAGGACTTCTAATCAGCAAACCTGGATAATTAGCTGAGGGGATTTTGGTGCAAAATCTTGAAGATGCAGCCTGGTTTCTTCTGGCCACTGATGGTAAAAATCCAACAGGAAAGACATAACTTGAAAAGGGAACTGTTAAGTAGAAATGAGCCAGAATTTAATAATTTCAGGAATTCCCAGCCTATGCAAATTGGAAAAAAAGCTAAAATTGGGGAAGTCACTGTTAGGAAATAATGTTTTTGAAAGAAAGCCAAGGATACGAGTGAACAACAATGTGATGAAGGCTTGACACGTGTGTGACTCGTGGATGCACTCAGCCATCCCAGTCAAAGCCAGGACTAGAGACAGTGTTCCAGGACAGATCTGTGGAGGCACTCTTCCTAATGGTTTGACAATTCATGACAAACATGGATGACCCACAAGGTTTTTTGAGAATATTTTATCGGCAGAGCAGAAATACCACTTGACTGGAAAGAAAGGGATAAAAATGAGACAAAATGAAGACAGACTATTAGACTGGGCTTTTATAGGAGCAAATACCTACAACCCGTCAAAGAAAAGAAGTAATGATTCTAAGGACAGTGTGGGGAGCAAAAGGCAGAGCTGAAGACCCAGAGGGTATTATTTCAAGCTACTGAGAATAATTATCAGGCCTTGAAACCCCAAGAAATTTGCCTACCTCATTTTGAACTTTCTTAAGATCAATGATCCCTTTATTCCTTTTATTTTCTCCCTTCTAAAATGGGAATGTCTGTAATTATCACCCTATCCTTTTCCCACCATTGTGTTTTGGAGACAGATAAGTTTTTGTCTAGGTTTCACAGGTCCACAGAGGGAGAGGAATTCTGCCCCAGGATGAATCATACTCAGAATGTTATCCATATATGATTCAGATTATTTAAATGCTGAGATTTGAAATTTTGGAGGTGATATGTTTAGATGGCATTTTGGGCTTTAGTCAGTGCTGTAATGAGTTGAGACTTTGGGAAATGTTGGGAAGGGGGGCATATATTTTGCATGTGAATGGACAGGAATCTTCAGAGGCCGGAGGGATAATAACTCTGCTAGGCTGAAAAATACCCCCCCAAAGATGTGACATGCTGCTGCTGCTGCTAAGTCGCTTCAGTCGTGTCCGACTCTGTGTGACCCCATGACAGCAGCCCACCAGGCTCCCCCGTCCCTGGGATTCTCCAGGCAAGAACACTGGAGTGGGTTGCCATTTCCTTCTCCAATGCGTGAAAGTGAAAAGTGAAAGTGAAGTCGCTCAGTCCTGTCTGACTCTTAGCGACCCCACGGACTGCAGCCTACCAGGCTCCTCCATCCATGGGATTTTCCAGGCAAGAGTACTGGAGTGGGGTGCTTTTGTCTTCTCCGAAGATGTGACATAACCCTATCCTAATCCACAGAACCTAAGAATATCACCTTCTATGGCAAAACAGTGACTGTTACCTTATAAGGTAATTTATGATGTTAAGTTGAGAATATTGAGAAGAGGAGCTTGTCCTGGATTATCTGGGTGGAATTTAAATGTGATCACACATACTCTTATAAAAGAAAGGACTAGGGAGTTAGAGCTAGACACACCAGAAAGAAGATACACTCAGCAAACAAGGCCACATAAGGAGGGAATCAGAAACTAGAGAAATGCAACTACCAGCCAAGGAATGTGAAGGGTTGATTGATGGCAGCTCCCAGAAGCTAGGAGATTGCATACTATAGATTCTCCCCAAGAGCCTCAAGGGGGAGTTTAGCCCTGTCAACACCTTGAATTTGGATTTCTGCCCTCCAAAATTGTGAGAATGGATTTGTGTTGTTTTAAGCCAAAAGGTCAGTTTTCATTCCAATCCCAACGAAAAGCAATGCCAAAAAATGCTCAAACTACCACACAACGGCACTCATCTCACACACTAGTAAAGTAATGCTCAAAATTCTCCAAGCCAGGCTTCAGCAATACGTGAACCGTGAACTTTCAGATGTTCAAGCTGGTTTTAGAAAAGGCAGAGGAACCAGAGATCAAACTGCCAACATCCACTGGGTCATCGCAAAAGCAAGCGAGTTCCAGAAAAACATCTATTTCTGCTTGATTGACTATGCCAAAGCCTTTGACTGTGTGGATCACAACAAACTGTGGAAAATTCTGAAAGAGATGGGAATACCAGACCACCTGACCTGCCTCTTGAGAAACCTGTATGCGGGTTAGGAAGCAACAGTTAGAACTGGACATGGACCAACAGACTGGTTCCAAATAGGAAAAGGAGTTCGTCAAGGCTGTATATTGTCACCCTGCTTATTTAACTTCTATGCAGAGTACATCATGAGAAACACTGGGCTGGAAGAAGCACAAGCTGGAATCAAGATTGCCGAGAGAAATATCAATCACCTCAGATATGCAGATGACACCACCCTTATGGCAGAAAGTGAAGAACTAAAGAGCCTCTTGATGAAAGTGAAAAAGGAGAGTGAAAAAGTTGGCTTAAAGCTCAACATTCAGAAAATGAAGATCATGGCATCCAGTCCCATCACTTCATGGGAAATAGACGGCGATACAGTAGAAACAGTGTCAGACTTTATTTTTCTGGGCTCCAAAATGACTGCAGATGGTGACTACAGCCATAAAATTAAAAGACGCTTACTCCTTGGAAGGAAAATTATGACCAACCTAGATAGCATATTTAAAAGCAGAGACATTACTTTGCCAACAAAGGTCCATCTAGTCAAAGCTATGGTTTTTCCAGTCATGTATGGATTTGAAAGTTGGACTGTGAAGAAGGCTGAGTGCCAAAGAATTGATGCTTTTGAACTGGGGTGTTGGAGAAGACTCTTGAGAGTCCCTTGGCCTGCCAGGAGATCCAACCAGTCCATCCTAAAGGAGATCAGTCCTGGGTGTTCATTGGAAGGATTGATGTTGAAGCTGAAACTCCAATACTTTGGCCACCTGATGCAAAGAGCTGACTCATTTGAAAAAACCCTGATGTTGGGAAAGATTGAGGGCAGGAGGAGAAGGGGACGACAGAGGATGAGATGGTTGGATGGCATCACCAACTCATTGGACATGAGTCTGAGTGAACTCCGGGAGTTGATGATGGACAGCGAGGCCTGGCTTGCTGCGGCTCATGGGGTCGCAAAGAGTCAGACACGACTGAGCGACTGAACTGAACTGAAGCCATCAAGTTTGTGGTAATTTGTTACATCAGCCTAGAAACCAAACAGAACTGTTTTATTCCTTCACGATCATCAGAGAATGAAAAAGGTATTCACCCAAGATAAGTATAAAGTGTTATTGATAGTGTCTTTATGTCTTTATAATTCATTTTTGATGATATTTCTGATACTCAGGAAGCACTTTTTGACAGAAATGTGTGTCTTTAGAATGTGCAAACAGGCGTCATGATCCTTTCCAAAATAGTCTCAAAGGCCACATTTCAAAAGGTTAGCCTCTTCCCAAATACCCTTTTGAAACACTCATTTGAAGTAAACAATATTGCAAAAGCAAGCTTAAAAATGCAACTTAACCAATGGCATATCAGCAGCAAAGAGCCACTTTCAAAACACATATTTACATGGTCAGTTCACAAATTACACATGAGATTTCCCTGAGGTCATTCTATGAACCTGTTAAACACCATTTTTACACTTCATTTTGGGGAAGGAAATTACTCAACCCCAAAAAACACACCTCAAGTTACTCAAGGCATGGAAAAATTCTTTGTTTTGCTTGATTAGAATTAGACTTGATTCAGAATTGCTGCAAACCCCTTGTTTAGTAGCGGAATGTTGACTGAAGCTCTCTGCCTTCCACCATGAGGGGGAGGAGAAAGCCCTGTCAAAACCTACAAGGAATCTTTTTCTTGTTTTTAATCATCTCACACAGTGCTGAATAGTTTCTCTCTCATAGGAGCAGTCTTCTTTGTTCTCCCTGTTATGAAGTGAAGGGGCGGGGGAGACAGTCTGCTCTCAGCCGAATCAAATACAGTTTTGCAAGATAACCAGGGAGCTGAGCCTTCTTCCTACCCCTGGTGAAACACTGTGTCTGGGGAACTGCTCCACTGCAGACTTGTTGCCTTCATCTGACTTGGTGCCAAGACCCCAAATGAGCCTTACCCGGGTAACCCAAAACCAAGGAGAGAAAAATGAAATCCAGGAGGAGCTTATTTATGAGCCCCAATTAGATAACCTGAATATTGCATCCAAATGGTGAGTAAGCCAAGACTTGAGAAATATCAGCATGAATTAGGAGGGTGTGAATAGTAAAACTGACAAGGAATAGACAGAATGCACAGGGAATAGTCAAAATATTAAGAACATATTTTAAAGAAGATTAAATGCCAGTGACAGTCAATTTGACTTGGTTAAACTTCAATATCTCTCTCTTTTTTACAGTTTGTAGATTTTGGCTGGTAGGATCTGGTTATGTAGATAAGAGTACATTACTGTAGAGAATGCACTACCAAATTTTTAGCAAGTACTCCATGCCAGGTACTGCCTTAATATTTTATATTCGCTGCTAATATCCTAGGAAATGATGTCAGGTGTAGATCTTGACCAATAAATATTTTTAAAATTTGCTTCAAATGACACAGCTTATAATCGTTGAAGCTAAGGTTGATTTCGGGTCTACCATCTTTCCATTAGATTTGCTAATGGTTATTTAGTCAAATTCTCTAAATTTTACTAAAATTACTAAAATTACATTAAATTTACTCTTCACCAAAGGCTAATGTGTTGTTTAGTAGCTTCAGTCATGCCCAATTCGTTGTGACCCTATAGACTGTAGCCTGCCAGGCTCCTCTGCCCATGGAATTCTCCAGGCCAGAATACTGGAGTAGGTTGCCATGCCCTCCTCCAGGGAAGGTCCCCAACCCAGGGCTTGAGCCTACATCTGTTCTTTACCACTCCCTGTTAATGTTGCAGTTGTGATCATGAGACTTCTCACCCGCACTCTTTCCAGATGTAGGTGGGGTAAAATAATAAAGCAATTTAATTAAGCAAGAAAATGCAACATTTTAAGAGCAATCAGCACATATTATATCTAGATACCTCCTTCAGCTTTTTTTTAAAAGTGTGTTTATGTTATTGTTTATACATTTTTAAATTATTGTTTCTTTTTGGCTGTGCTGGGTCTTTGTTGCTTTTGCGCAGGCTTTCTCTAGTTTTGGTGAGCGGGGCTACTCTCTGTTTTCATGCATGGTCTTCTCATTGCAGTGGCTTCTCTTGTTGTGGAGCGTGGGCTCTAGGTGTGCAGGCTTCAGCAGTTGTAGCATGTGGACTCATGTGGCTGGGGATCACCGGATCAGTAACTGTGGTGCCTGGGCTTAGTTACTTTGAGTCATATGGGATGTTCCCAAACCAAGAATCCAACCATAGTCTCCTGCATTGATAGGTGGATTCTAACCCACTGTTGTTGTCTTTCAGTCGCCCAGTCATGTCTGATTCTTTGTGAGCCCATGGACTGCAGCACAGCAGGCCTCCCTGTCCCTCACCATCTCCCTGAGTCTGCCCAAGTTCATATTCATTGCATTGGTGATGCCGTCCAGCCATCTCATCCTCTGACACCCTCTTCTCCTTCTGCCCTCAATCTTCCCAAGAATCAGGGACTTTTCCAATGAGCCGTCTGTTCACATCAGATGACCAAAATATTGGAGCTTCAGCTTTACCATCAGTCTTTCCAGTGAATATTCAGGGTTGACCTCCCTTAAGATTGACTGGTTTGATCTCCTTGCTGTCCAAGGGATTTTCAGGAGTCTTCACCAGCACCACAGTTCAAAGGCATCCATTTTTTGGCATTCTGCTTCTTTACGGTCCAGTTCTCAAAAGAATAGGTGACCACTGGGAAGACCTTGGCCTTGATTATATGGACCTTTGTCGGCAGGGTGATATCTCTACTTTTCAATACATTGTCATCGCTTTCCTGCCAAGAAGCAATCGTCTTCTGATTTCATGGCTGCGGTCACTGTCTGCAGAGATTTTGGAGGCAAAGAAGAGGAAATATGTCACCGTTTCCACCTTTTTTCCTTCTATTTCCCTCACAATAATGGGGTCGGATGCCACGATCTCAGTTTTTTTTAATAGTTAGTCTTAAGTCTTAAGCTGGTTCTTTCACTCTCCTCCTTCACCCTCATCAAGAGACTCTTTAGTTCCTCTTTGCTTTCCTCTGCCATTAGACCTATCCACTGTACCACTAGGGAATTCCCTCCTTCATCATTTTTAAGGAGGATTATTTGTTCTGTTTTGCATGGATCTGAAGAAAGTGACATTTTATGAATTGAAGGCACTTTTTCAATTTAATGAGAACCTGCTCATATACCTTGAGAGTTGCAAAAGGAACAAAGGAATTAATAAAGGCTCTGCTCTCAAGGAACTCCTAAATCAAAAGGCAAAGAGTAGCACTTCATGAAATAAGGGAGTACACAGGAAAGTTGGTTTAGGACAGAGGCGTCCCTCATTCGGATCTCGCTTTCTGTTGCTTTGTAACATGTTCATTGTCTCTATCTGGAAAATAAACATGAACTTTTTCTCATCCAATGTCCATGCCCTGGGGTTTGCACCAGCTCTTTATCTGTTGTATTAGCACACTGTCTTCATTAGCTCTTGCAGAATATGACTGAATATCATAAATCAGTTACTTAAAATTAAGGAAAGTTGAAAGAATACACTTCAAAATGAACACAGTACAGACAGGACTTGCTAGATACAGGTAGTCAGAAGACTAACAGGACTACAAGGCTTTTTTAAATTTGTTTTTTGTTTGTTTTTTTTTGGCTGCACTGGGTCTTACTTGTAGCAGGATCTTAGATCTCCATTGTGGCATGTGGGATCTTCAGTTATGACAGTCCAGATCTAGTTCTCTAACCAGGGATTGAACCTGGCCCCCCTGCCCAGAAAGACTCGGGAGGCACAGAATCCTCACCACTGTGCCACCAGGGAAGTACTAAGACTACAATTTTTTGAGGTGGTGGGACCAAATCAATGGCATTCATTCGTTTATACATTCAGGACATAGGGGACATAGAGGGAGAAGCCATTCATGTATGCACTATCTTTCTTCCCCTACTTCTTTCCTTGCTAGCAGAAAAGGATCCTGATCTTGGCTCCTCTTCCTCTGCTCCCTGCTAGTTCCTGGACTTCTACACAGTATGAGTAATGAAAGAAACAAAGGCAGGAGGGATAGGAGGGTTAAAAAAAAAAATGAGTATTTACAGAAAAGTTTAAGGTACCTAGTTGAGAAATGGGAACCATAAGAAGATGACTGAAGAGGAGAAAGAGGATTTTTATTAAGTTTTGATTTGAATTTTTAATTAACAGTTTTTTCTTCTCTTCAGTTCAGTTCAGTTGCTTAGTCATGCCTGACTCTTTGCTACCCCATGGACTGCTGCATGCCAGGCTTCCCTGTCCATCACCAACTCCTGGAGCTTGCTCAAACTCATATCCATGGAGTCAGAGATGCCATCCCACCATCTCATCCTCTACCGTCTACTTCTCCTCTGGCCTTCAATCTTGCCCAGCATCAGGGTCTTTCCCAATGAGTCTGTTCTTCACATCAGGTGACCAAAGTATTAGAGTTTCAGCTTCAGCATCAGTCCTTCCAATGAATATTCAGGACTGATTTCCTTTAGGATTGACTGGTTGGATCTCCTTGCAGTCCAAGGGATTCTCAAGAGTATTCTCCAACACCACAGTTCAAAATCATGAATTCTTCTGTGCTCAGCTTTCTTTATGGTCCAGCTCTCACATCCAAACATGACCACTGGAAAAACCATACCCTTAACTAGACGGACCTTTGTTAACAAAGTAATGTCTCTGCTTTTCAATATGGTGGCTAGGTTGGTCATAGCTTTTCTCCCAAGGAACAAGTATCTTTTAATTTCGTGGCTACAGTCAGCATCTGCTGTGATTTGGGGGCCAAAAAAATAGTATCTCACTGTTTCCATTGTTTTCCCATCTATTTCCCATGAAGTGATGGGACCAGATGCCATGATCTTAGTTTTCACAATGTTGAGATTTAAGCCAACTTTTCACTCTCCTCTTTCACTTTTATCAAGAGGCTCTTTAGTTCTTCTTTACTTTCTGCCTTAAGGGTGGTGACATCTGCATATCTGAAGTCATTGATATTTCTCCCAACAATCTTGATTCCAGCTTGTGATTTTTCCAGTCCAGCATTTCACATGATGTACTCTGTATATAAGTTGAATAAGCAGGGTGACAATCTACAGCTTTGACATACTCCTTTCCTGATTTGGAACCAGTCTGTTGTTCCATGTCCAGCTCTAACTGTTGCTTCTTGACCTGCATGCAGATTTCTCAGCAGGCAGATATGGTGGTCTGGTATTCCCATCTCTTGAAGAATTTTCCACAGTTTGTTGTGATCCACATAGTCAAAGGCATTGATGTGGTCAATAGAGCAGATGTGTTTCTGGAACGCTCTTACTTTTTTGTTTATTTTTATTTTTTTTTAGGTTAAATTTTTTTTTATTTTTTTTATTTTTAAACTTTACATAATTGTATTAGTTTTGCCAAATATCAAAATGAATCCACCACAGGTATACATGGAACGCTCTTACATTTTTGATGATCCAATGGATGTTGGCAATTTGATCTCTCATTCCTCTGCCTTTTCTAAATCCACCTTAAGCATCTGGAAGTTCACGGTTCATGTACTGTTGAAGCCTGACATGGAGAATTTTGAGCATTACTTTGCTAGCATGTGAGATGAGTACAATTGTGCGGTGGTTTGAACATTCTTTAGCATTGCCCTTCTTTGAGATTGGAATGAAGACTGACCTTTTCCAGTCTCGTGGCCACTGCTGAGTTTTCCAAATTTGCTGGCCTATTGAGTGCAGCACTTTCAGAGCATCATCTTTGAGGATTTGAAATAGCTCAACTGGAATTCCATCACCTCCACTAGCTTTGTTGGTAGTGATGCTTCCTAAGGCCCTCTTGACTTCACATTCCAGGATGTCTGGCTCTAGGTGAGTGATCACACCGTTGTGGTTATCTGTGTCATGAAGATCTTTTTTGTATAGTTCTTCTGTGTATTCTTGTCACCTCTTCTTAATATCTTTTTCTGTTAGGTCTGTACCATTTCTGTCCTTTATTGAGCCCATTTTGCATGAAATGTTTCCTTGATATCTCTAAATTTCTTGAAGGGATTTCTAGTCTTTCCCATTCTGTTGTTTTCCTCAATTTCTTTGCATTGATCACTGAGGAAGGCTTTCTTATCTCTCCTTGCTATTCTTTGGAATTCTGCATTCAGATGGGTATATCTGTCCTTTTCTCCTTTGCCTTTCACTTCTCTTCTTTTCTCAGCTATTTGTAAGGCCTCCTCAGACAACCATTTTGCCTTTTTGTACTTCTTTTTCTTGAAGATGGTCTTGATCCCTGCCTTCTGTACAATGTCACAAACCTCCTACTGTATTGCTGGGGCTCCTTCTTTGCTTTTGGATGTGGGGTATCTTTTCTGGTGGGATTCAACATTCTCCTGTTGATGGTTGTTGAGCAGCAAGTTGTAATTTTGGAGTTCTCGCAGGAGAAGATGAGCACACATCCTTCTCCTCTGCCATCTTGATCATGCTGTTTTTTCTTCTCTTAAGAAACAGAAATTAATGGCTATGCTATAGCTTTTATCGCTTCTGTCCCCAGCAAGATAAATTTTACTAGAATATTAGCAAGAAACTGTATCAGGAAGTTGCCAGCTTGCATTCGGGCTTCATTTACTTCATACCTTTTATGAAACAGCAGCAGACAAGGCATTGAGTATAAAGTAGTGATCAAGACTGGAATCATCTCTGGGTCGCAAAGAACTTACACTCCAGTGAAAAGGCAACAATATTGAAATTAATGCAGTAGGAGTATAATTTGTGAGGACACATGGTGATTTTTACACATGATAGTGTTTATTCCACAGATTAGATCTTTGAGAGAGTATAATCAGTCTCATCTGACAATGACAGAACAGAGCTCAGAGTCCAAGGTCTGTTCAGAGAAGATAGATACAATCAGTAGCAGAGCTGGGATTCAAAACATAGGTTTTTCTGATTCCCAAGGCCTTCACTTTGCCAGTGGAAGATAGCCATTGGTTAAGAGGGGAAAGAACTGAGAGTCTGGAACTGACCTTGGGGAGATGCCAGCACTGATGACAAGAAAAGCTGTTGGAAAACAACTAAGCAAAGACTTCAAGGAAATACAGGACAAGATAATAGAAGGTTGTGTAATATTTCTGAAAACCAAAGAATACAAGTAGACAATATCATCAGGGGAAAATTAAGGACAACATGTGGTAAAAAAAAAAAAAAAGGCCTATTATTTTTGCCAAGGCTTCTATGAAGAAGGGTAGATTTCATTATGGTGTGCAGCCCCTTGCTTCTCCTACAATGCAGAGGTATGCAAAGGCCATGTGTTTTGAGAAAAGGGTGTGCAGCACAGACCCCTTTACTCAGTTTAAAATAATAAGATGTTGCAAGGATAATCACTAAAATGAACAGAAATTTCTAAATATTCGAACAATGAGCTTCTTGATAAGTATTTGAAAGAGGAAAGAAAAAGCCAGTTGAGATGAAGCTATGAAACAATGCCACTTGGCAACACAACTCCAAGGGCCCCATTCATTTTCAGTTTCAAGCTGTGCTTCAGGGCATGCCTTGTTTGCAGTTCACAATATGAATGGTGCCCTCTAGAGCTGTGCAATGAGGCCTCCTGTAAATACGCTGCTTTGGGAGCAATGTCCAAAAAAAGTTGGCCTGAGCATGTTGTTTAGAAGTGTCACTTTGTGTCCTTGCATAATTGTTCTCATTATCTGGGCCTCTGTGTATATAAAATTGAGAGATTGAATCAGGTGAATTTTGTGATAATCTCCAGGAGCATTGACTCATATTTATGTTTACACACTTCTTTCCACTAACACAACCTCATTCAATATTAAGATATTTAAAGAAGTGCTCTATTAATTGTATTATCATCATTATCTTTTATGCAAATAAAGTAAAGTTCAACAAGTTTAACCTATTTGCCTCTGATCTGTCTAGTGACCACTGGTGGCCAAAGCAAAAATTCCCAACATTACACTCTATGCAGAAGGGAATGATATCTAGAAAACAGGACTGATGGAGTGTTCACATTTCTTTCCATAATCTGTTTGCAGGTAGAGTCAAACAACATTCCTGTTTACCAACGCAGAGAAGCAATTACTGATATCCACTCCTTAATATGGAGGAATTTTTAAAGACCCATGAGTTATTGCTATCTATTAAATGTTTGCAAGGAAATTTATAATTGGATTTCTGGTAGCTCTACATCCATTAAGACTTCATGGTAATTGCATAAACAACAAATACACGAGGCTAGTGTCAAGCCTTAGTAAAAATATCATAGTAATTTAAATAGGAAAAAAACAGATCTTAAAGTATAGTTTTCTCTTTTTGCTAAATTAAGTCCACCTTGCCTCTTGATAGCTCAAGATTTTGAAGCCACATTAAACAGAGGCCCAAGTGTTTGCAAAGGTAGGCAGTCTTATTTAGTTGAAAGAGCATAAGCACTTACAGTCCCCATGCGTACTCAGTCACTTCAGTAGTGTCCAACTTTTTGTGACCCTATGGACTATAGCCCCCTGGGCTCCTTTTTGTCCATGGGATTATCCAGGCAAGAATACTGGAGTGGGTTGCCATGCCCTCCTCCAGGGGATCTTCCAGATCCAGGGATCCAACTCGTGACTCCTGCATCTCCTGCATTGCAGGCAGATTCTTTACCCATTCTACCACCTGGGAAGGCCCACAATCCCTATACCTTAATTTTAATTGCTATGCACACTTTAACATCTGTGGGTTTTTGAACAAGTGATTAGCCACTATGTGGCTAAGTTTCTTCAGCCCTGAATTGGAGATTCTACCCATCTCATGCAACCGTAGTGATGATTAAGTAGGAGAAGTGTGTGAAGTGTTGATGGGGTATGGCAAGTGGTGGTCTCTGAATTAAGAGTAGTCGTTTTTATTAATACTTAAAGTTCTGCATGGAGATCTCTTAACTGCATGTTCATCTATTACATTTCAAGTGATGGTTAATTTAAAGCATTTCAGTTTGACATTTATTACAAATAGGCATGTCTCCCATGTGACCATGTATAATGCTGATGATGAAGGATTCCATGTTGCAGATTATTCTTGTAAAAATATGTGACAGCTAATTTAAATTCATACTATTGATTAGGGATGTGGAGACAAGGTTTATTAAAACTAGGCAATTGATTTGATTATATCAATTTGTGTTTAGGGACCTGTGGTCAATAAATTAGATCTACTGTTTCTCCTCTTCCATTGTAAGATATATGGGTTTTGATCAATAATTCTGAAGCAGCTTTCCTTTAACTCACGGACACTTAGCATAAACTGAACTGAATGACATGGATGTTAATAAAACTTTCCTGGCTTTCCAAGCTGTGGTTTTATTCATAAATGAATGGACATAAACATCATCTCATTTGTCAGATAAAATTCAATCATGAAGTATATTATGGTTATTGATATTCCTTTAAGTGGGAAAGAGCTGGGCTTAAATCCGAGCTTTGCTATTTATAGGTTGTAAGTCACCACACACTTACTTGGTCTCTCCATAGTCTGCCCATCAGTGTAACAGTCAGTAATAATATCTAACTCATAATTTGTGTAGAGGGTTAAATGGAATAAGTATTATTTTCATTGAAAAAATTAATATATTACCTGGCATGTAGTAATACCTCAGTCATTGTTACTTTTGTTAGGGTTATTATTATTTATATCATTTATATTATTATTTATATCATTCCATGATTTTGAAATACTTAGCAAATGTCTTTAGAAAAGTTCTTTGAAAAGTTTTTCAGTTAATATTTTATGTTATAGATTAATGAACTTTTATGTTTGATGATATTTTTAGAGAACATAAAATTTAAGCCATCGTTTTTAGTTTCTTCTTTTTAGGTTAGAACATCACAAGACAGAATACATGAAATAATCAAAGCCAAAGTGGTGCTATAAATTCAGAAAAATTGTCACATTCTTTAAAAATATTTTATTGAAATAAAATATGTGTAGTACACTGTTGTGAAAACATTAGTAAAGCCATCACACAGGAAACAAAAGGATGTAAACGCTTTGCAAACCATTGCTTCCCCCTGAGTAGTTAGAGAAAAGCTAGAAGCTGCTAAGAGCAGAAAGTAGAGGCATTTAGTGTTTCTGACACAACTCAGGTTGGCAGCTTCTGGGTCTCAAAATACTTCTCATTTCCTTGGCAGTGATGGGAATATTATGGGGCAAGAGTGCACTGAAATTGTGAAATGATATTTTCATACAAATATAAGGAATTTGCTGAGGGCAAGTAAGGAGAAAGCGAATTCCAATTGTGCAAATCCTCTGGCCACCCAGCCTTAACAAATAGGAGCAAGTGAAAGCAGAGAAGTCATTTCCTTAGCACAAGGGTAATTGCACTGAAAGGGAACTTGTGTTTTCAGTAGCTCATGCCCAGTGGTTCTGAGGGTAAATAGAATCAATAATACTAGCAACATAGTAAGTGCTAAATGAGTATTTAATGAATTGAAAACAGACTAGAAAGCCAGCTATCAAGAGGTATTCGAGAACCAGAGAGGGGAAGAGAAAATCAGATCACCAATGAAGCACAAGTAGCAATTATATCTTTTTAGTTGACTTGACATCCAATTTATTTTTTAAATTACAATGCAGTTTATTTCCACAGTGTAAAATTGAGAAATGTAGAAAAGAAAAAGGTAATAATTTAAAAGATAGTAATATGTGATTTTTCATCTTAAAATGATTTAAAATATAGTAGTACATAATTTTTCACCTGGCTCAGCATCTTTCTAACCTTGTAACCTCAAGTGACTTAATTAAACCTTCTTAAGCGTATACAGTCATAATGCCTTCTTAGTGTTTTGAAGGGGTTTCCCTGATAGCTCAGTTGGTAAAGAATCTGCCTGCAATGCAGGAAACCTTGGTTCAATTCCTGGGTTGAGACGATCCCCTGGAGAAGGGATAGGCTACCTACTCCAACATTGTTGGGCTTCTCATGTGGTTCAGCAGGGATGATTAAGATAACACATAGGTTTAGTACAACACCTGGAACATAATAATTGAATGTCAAACAGGCAGAATAGTAAAATATTATATTTTACAATGTATGTCTAATATTTTTTTTCATTGTATGGGTGACCGCACATTTCAGAACTCATATGTTTATGTCCTGCTTTTCTCATTTTTATTATAAGCAATTGCAAACATCAGGAAAACCTCCTCACAAATAACATATTGAAGGGTCACATAAAATCCTATCACAAGAATTTATCTAATCTTCTTGAATTATCTCCTATTAATGGAATGTAGGTTGTTTCCTCTCATTCTCTTGTAACAAAGTCTCCATGAAGGTTTGTTCATCAACCTTCCATTAATGATTCTTCTAATACCCCAGACCTCATCCTGTCATATCCTCTGCTCTACTCACCTCCATCATTCCATTTTAGCCACACGCCTTAGTTATATACCTTAAAACACTTTCAGTTCAGTTCACTTCACTTCAGTTCAGTCGCTCAGTCGTGTCTGAATCTTTGTGACCCCATGGACTGCAGCACATCAGGCCTCCTGTCCCTCACCAACTCCCGGAGTCTACTCATGTCCACTGAGTCAGTGATGCCATCCAACCATCTCATCCTCTGTTGTCCCTTTCTCCTCCTGCCTTCAATCTTCCCCAGCATCAGGGTCTTTTCCAATGAGTCAGTTCTTCACATCAGGTAGCCAAAGTATTGGAGTTTCAGCTTCAACATCAGTCCTTCCAATGAATATTCAGGACTGATTTCCTTTGGGGTGGAGAGGGCCATGGTTGATTCAATTTTTATTCCTGCCTATGTCTTTTGACATCACTCGGCCTCAATTTTTCCCCTATAACCTAAAGGACCAAGTGACCTCTGGGTTACTCCCAAGCCTAACATTCTCCTATTTTCTGTTTTGAAATTTTTTTATAAAGGAACAGGTATAATAAAAAGATCAATAGCTTTCAAGTCACCAAATCCACTCAGTTCTGTCTTAATATATGTGACTAGATGCCAGTGTTTTGACTACACAGCCATGAGACTGTCACTCATTCCCTTACTCCATCAACGTGCCCTTTTGAATCACTGGATCCCTCGCCCCAACATGCACATATTTGCCATTCTGAAACTCCAAGGCTGATAGCCATCTAGATGTCCAACCCAATGAGTCATAGCCTACAGCTTAGCATAATCTGGTCTCTATTTTGTCTCTAACCTCTCAAGCTGTTTATCTCCAGTCTGCTGTGCTCTGGTCATATTAGTGTGGGTTTTGGTTTGCTTGGTTTTTGTTTGTTTGTTTACATTTTGTTACAAACTCTTTTCTTGTCTCAAGACCTCTCCATATCTCTTCTCTGTCTGTTGTTCTCCCCAAAACTTTGCATGACTACCTCTATGTTCTTTCTTCGAAGTCCATTCAAGGACTGTTTCCTTAGAAAAATCTTCTTGCCCATAGCATGTCACTTTCCCTCTCCTCATTTTATAACTTAGCCCCTAACTGGATCAGTGATTTCCTAACAATGATCAGTTTGAATTTATATTCATCCTTTCATTCATTCATTGATGTATGTATTTTTTGTGTGTTTGTCTCTCCCACTAGAATGCAAGTTTCATGAGGACAGGATCTATAGCTGTCTTTTTCTTCTTTTTATCAAGTTATAATTGACACATAACATATTAACTTCAGGTATACAACATGATTCAATATCTGTATGTATTGTGAAATGATCATCTCATTAAGTCTAGTTAACCTGGGTCACCATACACAGTTACAATTTTTTCTTGTGATTTTAAGAACTTTTAAGATCTACTCTCTTAGTAACTTTAGAATATACAATACAGTATTCTTAACTATAGTTACTATACTATACATCCTCATGATTTATTTTATAACTGAAAGTTTATGCACTATTACCAGCCTCTACTATGCCAGATGCCTGGTGTATGTTTTTGCCTTCAAATATTTTTCTAAGTAAATGAAGAAATATCAGTTGGCCAGATTTCTACAGAAATTCTTCGAACACATTAGTAAACAAGGAAACAAACAAAAAACCTTATCTCAGCTTTGTTCAAATATGAATGAAAGAGGAAACGGCAGGAGTGTTTAATATGCACTATCTAGCTTTCTTCCTGCACAACCCTCACCTCTTTTGAATGGCCAGAACACCTAGTAAATCAGCCTTCAGCCTGATAGAGGATGAACTGTAGAGAATGGATTTCAACAGAGATGAAGTGAGGACGATCATAGCAATCTTCAGAGTACTGAGATGATTTATACGTACAGACTTCTGGATTACCTGCCCCTGAATTTCATCTAGCCTCCTTATAATATTGCTGCCTGAGAAAGATACCACAGCTCTGGATGCACTGTCAGTATTGAATTTCACTCAGAAATGTAGCTGTAAAAAATGTACATATCTTCAACATTAATGATTCAAGTGGCTGTATCAAGAGAATAGCCTTTTGCATGGAGTCCTGCTTTTCCTGAATAAGGCACACATGCTTTATGTTTATATTTGGGCTCTCTTTTTTTTCCCCCCAAATTTAGGTTTATCTTATCACTTCCAAAAATTTTCTTTCTAGAGATTATAATGTCTTGGTTTTGATTTGTCTCATCCTATTATTAATAGTAACTTAAAAGGGACAAAAAATCAATATTTAATGTTGGCCATTTTCAAACTACCATATATTTTCCACCTAATTACCATAGACCTCAGAGACTATAATGGACTCTAGTTCCTGGAGTTAACCATTGGCCAAGGAAGCATTTGTTCTGAGGTCAAAAAATGTCATTCATGCTGCAAATCACTTTGCTCCCAGTCACTGTGCAAAAGGCTGTGTATGTTTATCAAGGATTTTTGGATGGCTCCTTCTATCTGTTTTTGTGCCAGGATCTTTGAAGAGAGCATTGTGCTTGTGCAGTGAATTCCAGTTCATGACAGAGAACATTTCTTCTCAAAACAACCTCTTTAGAACCAAGCCTTCCATGTCGTATTCCCGTCCTGGGTATTTGGTTGAACTTTGCTGTGTATTTGTGTGTGGGTGTGGGCATGGGTGTGTTGATCCTATAGTTTTATGTCTTAGCCCCATGGGTAACCTGTTTCACTGCTCATGGTAAGATGTGCAGAGGCTGTTCTGCTTTCAAAGTTTCCATATCTTTCTCAAGCAGATTTTCCTCCTGTTCCTCTTCCCTGTTCGTTTCATCCAGAGAGCCTCAAGTTGGACACGCATTAAAATTAAGATTCAGAGAAGCAGCCATTTCTACCACCTTTGTAAACACATGCTATTTCCATTTTCAAAGGGAAACTCCGAGAGCATTTTCCACTGGACCATCCGGAAGGGGCCAGTCTGGCTTCTTCGGGCTCAGGTTTTACCAGTTGCTACCAATAAGGAATCATTTTGTGGTGTCTCCAGAATTGAAACCCTCTGCTACTTTGAATCCAGTTTTTAAATGTCCTTTTGCAAAGCCTGCCAAGAAGGAACTTGTGTTTAGAGAGCCAGGATTTCATTTGCAATTGAAAGGGACAACCATATCTTTGTGGTTTTTAAAGGGATGGGAAAGAGCAAAAGGAAAGGGAAAGGAAAGGGCAAAAGCTGGAAAAGGAGGAAACTCACGGGAGAGTCCCCTTTAGCTTTGTGTAGATTTTATGGACAGCAATATTTTTGGATTGTTATTGTCTCTTAAATACTCTGCTTAGTGCCTGTCATGGACTGCTTGGCTTCTGACTGTGGGTGGCTGGAAGTCAAAGTTATAAACCAGGTCACTTAAACCCAAGATTTAGCCAGTGGCTCTTTTACATTTGTAAGCAAGAATATCTCTAGCCTCCCCACAGAGCAAATGCGAGGACTGACCTTTCATGGATCACAGGAAGGAAGTCCCGTTTCTCAAAAGAGAAGTCAGACTAGTTTTGACATAAAAAGACTTTGCCAAAGAGCTCTGGACAGAGACAGGAATACTCAACACCGGAGAAAGCAGAGTGCATGCCAATGGTAGAAATACGAGGAACTTGAAGGTAGGAAAAGGGATATGGGGTGGGGGGAGGTAGCTAAGAGGTGGGGAGAGGAATGTAAGAAGCTAGAGTAAGGAAATCAAATGGATCACACTTTATCAGGACAAATAACATGCTGTCTTTTTCCAAATGTGTAGCTGGGAAGGGTGTAACTTTTCCAACTTTCTAGGGGTTTATATTTTTAAAGCTTTAACCATCGTAAAAGGACATGACAGGAAGGAGGAAAATAAGATATATACAGGAGGTACTCACAGGGAGGTACAGTTTTTGAAATTAATTTTTATTAAAATATAGTTACTTTACTATGTTTTGAAAGTTTCTGCCATACAGCAAAGTGACTCAGCTCTACATATACATATATTTCCTCTATTTTAAGTAATGTATGTTTGTCACTCAGCTGCGTCTGACTCTTTGTGACCCCATGGACTGTATCCTGCCAGGCTTCTCTGTCCATGAAATTCTCCAGGCAAGAATACTGGAGTGGGTTGCCATTTCTTCCTCCAGGGGATCTTCCCCACCCAGGGATCAAGCCCAGGTCTCCTGCATGGCAGGTGGATTCTTTACAGTCTGAGCCCCCTTTTGGTAATGAGAACCTACGTGTAGGGCAGAGAACTCTACTCTGTGCTCTATAGTAACCTAAAAGGAGGCACTTTTTTGAAAAGCAGTTTATCACTAAAGGGAGAAGCGGGTACAGGTTTGGTCTGCCCCTAATTACCCTGTCCTTAGAACCAGGTTGAGGCTTCCTTGATAGCTCAGTTGGTAAAGAATCCGCCTGTGATGCAAGAGACCCCAGTTTGATTCCTGGGTCAGGAAGATCCACTGGAGAAGGGATAGGCTACTCACTCCAGTATTCTTGGGCTTCCCTTGTGGCTCAGCTGGTAAATAATCTGCCTGCAATGCAAGAGACCTGGGTTTGATCCCTGGGTTGGGAAGATCCCCTGGAGAAGGGAAAGGCTACCCACTCCATTCTGGCCTGGAGAATTCCATAGACTGTATAGTCCATGGGGTCGCAAAGAGTCGGACACGGCTGAGTGACTTGCACTTTCATTTTCACTTTCACTTTAGAACCTGGTTATTAAACAGGGTGGTTGTTCAGGTAATGTGCATGTTATGTGAAGAGCACTGAAGGAAGGAAAAGGGTGGAGACTTGAGGAGGGTGACTGCCATTCATCAATTAGCTACAAGGCTTGGGCCCAGATCCTTCAACCTCTGGCCCTCAGGATCTTTGCCTACAGAGAAATGTGCTTTGGTGAAAAGAAAGCTTTGTGCTTCTTCCCAACTATAAGTCAGACCGGTTGGATTAATATTCTGACTCAACAGCTGTGTGATTGTGGGTGGATGTTTCAGCTCTCTGAGCCAATTTTCTCATATTAGCAAAAAGATAATAAGACCTGCTTTACTGGAATGGGTGAAAGTGAAAAAGTGTTAGTCACTCAGTTGTGTCTGACTCTTTGGGACTCAGCCAGACTCCTCTGTTCATGGCATTTCCCAGGCAAGAATATTGGAGTGGGTTGCCATTTCCTTCTCCAGGGTATCTTCCTGACCCAGGGATCGAACCCAGGTCTCCTGCATCACAGGCAGGTTCTTTATTATCTGAGCCACTAGGGAAACCTGGTTGTGATTAAGAAAGAAGCTATATAGTGTTTGGTATGAGGTAGGTGCTAAGTAAGTGAAGCTGTTTTCTGTCCAATGAGGGGCCAAATGACTTTTGTTCTTTTTAGCCCCTAGAACTTTCTCGTTCCATGGATCATTGTTAATGATTTAAAATTTTTGAATATGGGCCTATTCACTACAATAACATAGCACATATTTATTTCTTAATATCTTTCCTAAGACTGTTTTTCTTTTTCTGATTTCACCAATTTATTTCAAAAAGAAAGAAATGACAGAATCAGTAGGCCACATTAAAACAGTTCTCCACAAGAGAAATTGTTTCCATAATGGGGACTTTTCAGAATATTTTCACTGTGTGTTTGCACCTTTGCAAACGATCCAAGATAAAATGCCTTCTATCTCTCCTGGGATGTGATTTTACAATCCAATTATTTTACTGACAGGAAGCATCTTCTTCATTTCTAGTCAAAATTTACCTTAATTTCCACTTGTGCCATGCTAAATAATTCACTCTTTGATCTGCTGGATATGCATATACCAAACCTGTTTTTCAAATTTTTCTCTTTCTCTTTCTCTTGGTTTCTGTGTATGTAATGAGATGAATGGCCTTTAATCAATAGCTTCCCTACCAAAAATACGTATGTGCTTTTGCTTTCAGCATTCACTATGCTCCTTTGCTGCTGAGAATGTGTGAGGTAAGTAGATGCAGCTAATACAGTTCTTATTAAACTGAAATCCTTGGATTTTAAGCTTTATGGGAATATGAAAAAAGCAAAGATATGAAGAAATAATTTAAAAGTAAAATGTTCACCCAGGTATTAGTAAAGCCACAGTACCTTGCATAGTCCTTGGTGGCCTAAGTATCACCAGCATCACCTATTTCCACATTTATAAAAGATACTATAAGACTATGCAATATCTGGACAATATCTGGGTGCATTTCTGTAGTATATCATAAGATCTGTAGACTTAGCTGTACTTTTTGTAGAAAGGAATTCCTTTAAGAGATGATGTGGAAGGCACAGGGAAAAGACACAGAAACCCACAGAAAGCCCTAGGTTCTATGCTAGAACCAGCATTAGGCTTAGAACAGGTGTGATTTCCCTTCATTCCCTGAAATAAGATATTTAGTTATGGCTTGGGAGAGGAGTGTGGACACAGGAAACCACAGTGTATATCTGGGGGAGGGGTGGTTGTTGTTCAGTTGCTATTGTGTACAACTCTTTGTGACCCCATGGACTGCACCACACCAGACTTCCTTGTCCTTCAGTATCTCCCAGAGTTTGCTAAAACTCATGTCCATTGAATCGATGATGCCATCCAACCACATCATCCCCTGTCGCTGCCTTCTTCTTCTGCCCTCAACCTTTCCCAGCATGGGAGTCTGTTGCAGTGAGTCAGCTCTTTGCATCAAGTGTCCAAAGGATTGGAAACTCAGCTTCTGCATCAGTCTTTACAATGAATATTCAGGGTTGATTTCCTTTAGGATTGACTGGTTGGATCTCCTTGCTGTCCATGGGACTCTCAAGAGTCTTCAGCATCACAGTTTAAAATTAGCAGCTCTTCAGTGCTCAGCTTCCCTATGGTCCAGCTCTCACATCCATACATGACTACTGAAAAAACCATAGCTTTGACTATTTGGACTTTTAGTGGCAAAGTATCTCTCTGCTTTTTAATACGCTGTCTAGGTTTGTCATAGCTTTTCTTTCAAGGAGCAAACATCTTTTAATTTCATGGCTGCAGTCACTGTCCACAGTAATTTTGAAGCCCAAGAAAATAAACTTTGGCACTGTTTCCATCGTTTCCCCATCTATTTGCCATGAAGTGATGGGACCAGATGCCATGATCTTAGTTTTTTGAATGTTGAGTTTTAAGCCAGCTTTTTCACTCTCCTCTTTCACTTTTATCAAGAGGCTCTTCACTTTCTGCCATTAGTGGGGAGAGCTATGGGTGGGTTTGTTTTACTTTATTGGGGGGAAGGCTCTTTCTCTTCTAATGGAAAGATTAGAGATTATTTGCTGCTGCATCACCACTACCTTTTCCTATGTTCTGTGTGTGTGTGTATATATATATATATATATATACTGATTGATACTGGCCATTTTCTGTATGCTTTCTAAATTTAGTGAACCCATGGTTCTACATCATTATACATTGTTTACTGTTGAACTGTCAACTTTCACTGCACATGCTCAGCCAGTAAAACAGAAAGTACATCAAACCCTTGTTGTCTTTGTGAAAAGATCAGAAATTATTCTTGGCAATGAACAACTCTACATATCTGAAATATTATATTATGCTATTTTTGTCTGTTTCCCTGAAAGAGGGAAAGAAACATTTATTAAAGTAGTTAATATTGGGCCAAGCCTTATGTTCAGTTCAGTCACTCAGTTGTGTCCGACTCTGTGCAGCCCCATGGACTGCAGCACACCAGGCTTCTCTGTCCATTGCCAGCTCCTGGAGCTTACTAAAACTCATGTCCATCGAGTTGGTGATGTCATCCAACCATCTCATCCTCTTATATTAAACCTGTTAAAAACAACATTGTGTATAATTCTTTCATTGACTCTTAGAGTTAGTTATCAGACACTGTTTGTGGCCCACAAAATAGTTTTTCTTCCCTTTTTTCTTCCTAACAAAATCCATGTGCTCAGCTAAAAGCACTTCCCAGATTCCTTTGTTTCTTCCAGCCAGGGTGGTAGAATTCTTACCAGTGAAAAACTATGAGAAATCTGTTGGGCATGCGGGAATGTCAGCAAAAACTATTGCTTTCCTGTTACAAAGCCCATCCCTTACAGGTCTCTTTATGTCAACTTTCTTTCCCCCAGGATATACTTGTCTAAATATTTCCTCTACATATAGTTAGAATCATATCAGCAGAGTCATAGTTTTTCTTTCAATCATCAAACATACTTTAGAAAACTCAAGAGGAGAACAGAAGTCTAATGTATTTATCCATATTTTTGCTGACCATGTTTTTTCTTCCTTCCTGGTGTTTTGTTCTTTCATTATTCCCTTTCTTTTTAGAGACCCTTTAGCCATTCTTTTAGGGTGGGTCTGATGATGAAGATTTTCTTGGTTTCCCTTCATTTAAGTATGTATAGACTTCCCCTTCCTTTCTAAAGGATATTTTCGCTGGTTAAAGAAATCTGGCTTGACATTTCTTTTCTTTAAGGACCAGAAAAATATTTTGTCATATTTTCTGGCATACATAACCTCTGATAAGAAGTTGTCATTTCATTTGTTTTCTTCTGTAAGTGTGCCATTTCCCCCTAGCTGCATTCAAGAATTTTTCTCTTTGTCTTCAGTTTTCAGAAGTTTAAGTATATTATATCTTGTCATGGGCTGCTATTGGCTCATTTTGTTTAGCATCTGATTAGTTTTTTGAGTTTGCAGGATTATGTCACATGCCAGATTTGAAACATTTCAGCCATTATTTCTGTGGATGCTTTTTTTTTTTCAATTTTGCCTTCTTTTTTATCTCTCTCTCTGGTACTTTGAAGAGGGATTAAATTGAATAATGTTTAGTTATAGTCCAACAGGTCTATGAGGCTGTTCATTCCTGTTGTCTTTTTTCCCTGCTGTTCAAAATGGGTAATTTCTGTTTTTCCATCTTTCAGTTCACTAGTTCTACCCTCTATCTCCTCCTTTCTGGTTTCTTCAGTTCTAAAATTTCAGTTGGGTACTTCTTTAACACTTTCATTCCTTTGCTGAGGTTTTCTAATTTCAGTTTGTTTCATGCATGTTTACGATTGCTCACCAAAGCATTTTATCATGGCAGCTTTAAAATAGTTGAGAAGTCTTAGCAGTTCATCTTGTATCCAGAACTGTTGGTTTTCTTTTCTTTTTTTTTTTTTTTGTAGAGTTTGAGATCCTCCTGGTTCTTAGCATGATGAGTACTTTTTTTTTTTTAATATAGAAACCTGCACATTTTAACAGTATAAGGCAATGGATTTTATTTAAAGCTTCTGCTTTAACTGACTTGCACTGACATCCTCTGGCATGTCCGGGAAGAAGAGGATGTTGTTCCCTTACTGCTAATTAGAAGTCCAAGCTCCCTACTCAGGTTCTGTTGTCATCAGAGGGGTAGAGCTCATTAATGCGGTTGGGGAGAAAGATCTGGTTTCCCATGTAGTCTCCACTGACATGTGGAGGCAGGAGCCCCATCATTTGCCTGTGGGATGACACTCCCAGCTCTGAACTTTGCCTTCTTTGACACTGCCCAACAGGAAAGTTGTGGCTCCTCACCACAGCCTCATGAGGGTAAAAGCCTAGGCTCTTCCCTTGGCTTTTGCTGTTATGCTTGAGGCCATAGTTCTCTTTGTGATGTTTGGCTGGTGTACAGTGGTGATTGTACAGGTTTTTGTTTTTGTTTTTGTTTTTTTCGTATCTTGCTAAGCTTCTCCTGCCTCTAACTATAGCTAGCACAACTTAGCTTTGGTTGGGCCTTTTTATTTATTTATTTTTTGGCCTACATTCATATTCATTCATTGGAATTCTCAGGTTGCCAGCTTCTTCAACTCCAGGTCTGAGGTATGCCCAAGAAACTCACTGCCATGAGGGTCTTTTTTTTGTTGTTGTTGGACTCCTTGGGTCTTGAGGTCCCTAATCAATCTGCATTATTCTCTCCACCTTTCTTATGTTTGCTTTAGCTACACTGTCCATGGTTTTTAGTTATGCCTAGTGGGAGGTATATGGAAAAGTATTTATATTCCATATTCCTTGAAGCAGAAGTCATTCAGGAATATACATTTTTACTTAGTAATTTTTGTAATTACTCCCAGGTGATTCTGAGTCAAAGATCTATGGGTTACCCTTTGAGAAACATTATCTACATAATGAATCTGAGACCCAGAGAGACTAAGTCAAAAAGTAGTTGTCAAATGCTCAGGTTGTACAACACGAAGTTTAAACTAGAACCCATGTCTCCTGGCTTCCCTTTCAATACCCTTTCCTCCTCATGACACTGAAAAAAGCTAAAAATATCAAAAGGAAATAATGTACCAATTTCACTGGTATTTATGAAGATCATACAGTTTGCCTAGAGATAATGCATAGACTTAAAAAAGGTAGAGGCACAATCTTTCTCATACATTTGTTTCCCACAAGCTGCAATATAATTTCTACTGAGGAGGATTCCAGGCAATTGCTCCAAGATAGGGTATTGTCTGCACATGAAAGGGTTGTTCTTGGAAATAAAAATCTACACAGTCTACTGAGGGTTCTGTGCACTGCCTGCATAGTCTGACTCACACACAGTGAAGCTTTTCCAGTTATGTTAATACTCCTCTGGCAGTGGCCTCTATAATTGCCTAAGTTAGTTGGTAGACATGCAGGCAATGTTAATTCTCTGCAAATATAGTTATCCATAACTTGGTGTCAATTGCATCATCCTCAATAGAGACAACTCTTCAGATGTCACTGGCATTGGGGGCAGGAGGGCTGTATTCAGTCATCTCTGGGGAGCTCGTGAAATCTGGAGAGACAGGAAATGGTGTGGGAGCGAAGGCAGCATACAAATGCGTCTAATGAAATGTGGGCATCCGTCAGTGGCTGCCTTTCATTTGACTGGCCCCATGCACAGGTTGTACCAGATGGCACTCTCATGGTTTCCATCAGTGTGGAAATGCAATGAAGAAGGGGAGGAGAAGAATAGATGAAAAAAATAAATAAATAAAACAATCTGCACAGCTGAAAATAATTACGATTATGTAACTAATGACCCAGGGAATTAGAGGAAGCCAAACTCATTGGAACTTGGGCCACATGCAGGCAGATGTCACAACTTAATGACAAAAGATGAATTGCTTTATATCCAGCATAGTAACACATGATGAGGGCTTTTGATTCTTCGTTCCAAATCCCTGTCTTAGAATATAGTCATAAGGAGAACCATATCCTGAGTATCTTTCCATTTTGAAGGGAAATTGAGCTAGCAGCAGTCCTGGATTGTTAAAAATGTCAAAATAATTTCAGTAAATCTTAGATTGATATTCATTTTGACCTGTAGGAGTAGCAGGAGGCAACCTGAAGGATGTTGGAGATAGCCCTTTTGCCACCGAAATATAGACTATGCATTCCTGGGAGGGTTGGGTTAAATCTTACACTTTTGTGGTCATTTAAAAGCATTTATTGAGATTCGGCCATGTATGTGGCCCTACTTAACAAGTATGTTGGAAAGATGAGAGACACTACCCCTCCCCACCCTGGAGGATTTCACAGTGGTGTGCACTTTGTAAATATTGATTGGAGTGGATAACCAATTGCTATTCCTTAAACAGACTCTGTCAAGGTTGCTGAAATTCCCACTGTCTCCTATCAAAGCTCTGAAAGCTGACATTCAAATGCTGGTAGTTTAAGTATTTATTCTTGAATTCATTAACTCAGTCATTCAGCAAATCTCCACTGAATTTCTGTTATGTTCTAGGCACTGAGCTTGGCCCTAGGTTTAAACTGGTGAATATCATTTTTTAATATTAACAATATTAAATTATTATTGTGGATGATATTAAGTTAACATAATATTAAATAAAAACATAATATATCAATATATTATGTCTTAAGCTATGGTTTGTTTAAAAAAATCAATGGTAAAGGTGGAGTCACAATCTCAATATTTAGAAATCAGTGGTGGAATTACTGTTACAAAGTTTTATGAGAAAGGGTTAGATACATTAGTGTCTCATCTAATGTATCAGCCAGTTAGTGGGAAAAAATGTAAAGCAGATGCCATTAATATTTTGAATCTTATAAAAACATGTTTATGAAAAACACTTTAGGGGAGTGGATAGCTCACAGGTTTGGCAATGAAAGACCAAATATTTTAAATGCATATAATTGGTTGAAATCCAGCCAAAACTGGATAACAAATGCAACTCTTCCCCATCTGCTGGTTTATGCAAATGTGTTGGTGATCTCATTTAGTTTTCTAGGAGACAGGTGTCTCTGTTGCTAAAGCAACCACTTGGTTGGCATCCAGCCCCAGTTTCAGGAAGTCTTGAATTTAGCTGTGGGGTAGAGCTCAGCTTACAGCATGATCCTAAGAATCCCTAGATACGAGAGAAAGGTCAGAGCTGAAAACCACTGGAAGTTGGTGTCCGGTCTGTTAGAGTTTGGATCAGCCGTGGCAGACAAGACTCTAACTTGCTGCACATGCATTCTCTACCTGATTTCTTCAGAGCTGAAGATCTGCCCGGAAGATAGCTCTGAAAGAAGTTTTTGCTGGAGACTGTCCAACTCAGATACCAATACCAAGCCTGATTGGATAGGACCTTATTTCTCTCCAGAACTTTCTCCATATTTCAGATAACCAGAGAACACAAGTATTTTTAAAAACTCTTAGGAATAAAATAATCACAGATACAATATCACAGTTAAAGGAAACCCAATTTTTTAGTGTTCATCTGTTATTGGTGAACAGGGAAGTAAAGAAGAACATGGACTATGAAATTAAACTATTTCAGGTTCAGATCCTCTCATTGTCACTTAGCTGTGTAACTCTGGGAAAGTTACTTAACTTCTCTGATCCTCATTCCACCCATCCAAAAAATGGAGATAGTAATATTACCAAGGCCATAGAATTGTTATGAGAATTGAATGCCTACAATATATTTAGAACTGTGTCTAGCATATATTGAGTTTTTGTACAAGTTACCTCACATTACTGCTTTTTTAATTCAATGAAAAACTGCTCTCATTATTTAATTCTAACATCAGTTCTTCACCATTTTCATATTATGCACCACCATTTTACAGTTGAGGATATTAAGCTTCAGAATGGCCAATGGCAGGGAAGAATTAAGGTGGCTTATTGAATCTGTCTAATGCCAAACCAAGATCTCTCTATTGCAATCAGTTACTTTAAATCACACAGCAAAGTAGGAGAGCAGACTGTTACTCAAGATTTCTGGTTCTCAGTTCAACATGCTGCTGCTGCTGCTACGTCGCTTCAGTCTTGTCCAACTCTGTGCGACCCCATAGACGGCAGCCCACCAGGCTCCCCTGTCCCTGGGATTCTCCAGGCAAGAACACTGGAGTGGGTTGCCATTTCCTTCTCCAATGCATGAAAGTGAAAAGTGAAGGTGAAGTCGCTCAGTCGTGTCCGACTCCAGCGACCCCATGGCCTGCAGCCCACCAGGCTCCTCTGTCCATGGGATTTTCCAGGCAAAAGTACTGGAGTGGGGTGCCATTGCCTTCTCCGTCAGTTCAACATACCTGTCAGTAATTTCTAGTTCCTGGTTTTGTTAATGCAAAGGAAAAATATGTGAAAATATAAAAAATACTGATTTTTATGATCTCTACCAAAAATAACAAATTGAAGTCCAAGAAATTTTAATTTTTCTTAAAAAATTATTGATTGCTACATTTTAGCAATTATTATGCTACATTCTGGGGTCATAGTGATAAATAATACAGAGAAAATGATTATTGGAAATTTTCTAATAAATTCTAATTATTCAGATTATTTTTTTCTTTCACAAATTCCTTTCATAATTTTATAAACCAAATCGCAAAACTGGTTCTGATTCTGTTGACTTTTATTTATAGATAAAAAATATATTTACTTACCCATAATATTTGATAGCAACTAGGATCTTAATTTTTTAAAAAAATTATCATTCAAGGCCCTTGAAGGAAGCGATTGTTTTAATCATTATTCTACTGGACTTTGCTCACTAAGATCTCTGTGTGTTCTTGATCCTCTCCCAGATGAGCGAATAAACTAGTGACTGTAGGGTGACTCTTCCATGACTTTACAAGCTTCCGAAAGGGGTAGACCATAATGAAGGCATGCATGAGATGACTACGAACCAGAGAGGTGGCACACGTGGAAGTTCCCACATCATCATTCATACTAATCTGATTAACTCTCCCAGTCTCATTTCCAGAGTGCAGGGATCAGGAATTTTGGCAACCATCTGGGTAACAGAAGTCCCTCCCCAAGGATCTTGTAAATTTCTGCCCATATGTTCCCTGTAAAACTGCACTGCCTACGGCTTTCTTCCCACAGCTCATGTCTGCAAAGATGACCAACCAACCAGATCTTGTGACAGAGTCCATCAGCCTTTCAGGAATATGCCAAGGCAGTTATTTCTCACGTGGACTTAAAATGATTTTCATTGATAATATGAGCCCTGCAAATAATAACAAATATATTAAACATGAGGAGATATTGTCTGATACTAAGCTTGCAATGCACAGAGCCATTAAAAAGCACTTTGTATCATAAGACACAACTTCCCAGGTAGTTCAGGGTAAAGAACCTGCCAGTCAATGCACAAGATGCAGATTTGATCCCTGGGTCAAGAAGATCTCCTGGAGGAGGAAATGGCCACCCACTCCAGTATACTTGCCTGGAAAATCTCATGGATAGAGGAGCCTGGCAGACTATGGTCCATGGGGTCGCAAAAGAGTCAGACATAACTTTAGTTCAGTAGCTCAGTCATGTCTGACTCTTTGCGACCCTGTGGACTGCAGCATGCTAGGCTTCCCTGTCCATCACCAACTCCTGGAGCCTACTCAAACTCATGTCTATCGCCATCAGTGATGCCCCATCTCATCCTCTGTCATCCCTTTCTCCTCCTGCTGTCAATCTTTCCCAGTATCAGGGTCTTTTCAAATGAGTCAGTTCTTCGCATCAGGTGGCCAAAGTATTGGAGGTTCAGCTTCAGCAACAGTCCTTCCAATGAATATTCAGGACTGATTTCCTTTAGGATTGATATAACTTAGTGACTAAACAACAACATCATAAGACACACCAGAAAATACTGCCCCCTTCTTTCTTACAGTACAACACCTGGGAAGGAGGCTTTAGGAACACACAGTCTAATGTAATTCTCTCCAGGTGAGTATCTTTTGGGGAAAAAGAAAGATACAACATTGACTTATCTGGATTACCTTACATTTGTCATTTTTAACAACTTCAAACTAAGGCTTGATTCATAGAATTATGATTATTAAAATGTTAGTCATCCTAGGCAGGACTTTCTCATATCTGATTTCTCTAAGTCCCAAGACAGCCCTTGGTGAGAATGTCTTAAACTTGTGAGCAGTTTTCATCAGCTGAATAATAAATGCAAGTTTCCCTATTTTGAAAACTCAAAGGAGCATGTGCTTAGAGAGTCTGTATGTTTTCCTTTTCTCTAGTTTTCAGACTAGATAGAATATTTATCTCCCTGTGTTCATTAGAAAATATATATGATGTTGCATCATGGGGGTAACCAATGAATATTTAGTTCGTTGTTGAAAGGTACGGGCTTCTAAGAATGGGCTTCCCTCGTGGCTCAGGCAGTAAAGAATCTGCCTGCAATGCAGGAGACCCAGGTTCGATCCCTGGGTTGAGAAGATCCCCTGGAGAAGGGAATAGCTACCCACTCCAGTATTCTTGCTTGGAGAATTCCATGGACAGAGAATGCTGGCGGGCTACAGACCATAGGGTCACACAGAGTTGGACATGACTGAGCGACTAACACTTTCTCTGTAAGAATATTCCTATTCTTATAAAGGTTACCCTCACAGCTGTTGAAAGCGAGAACCACACAAATATTGAGTGTAGAGCCATTACAGTCTGCCTCCTGCGCTCCATCAGAAACCACGTGTTACAGGGTGAGAATGGGCAAAACTTCACCTCACAACACTTTGAACTTTCAATGAAGAACATATTATGCAAACTAGATTGTGTCTGCTGCAGCTCAGCCTGGCCTAATGTACCAAAATTTATCTCGTGTTATATCTAAAATTACTTTGGGAAATGAATAGATATCAGATTGTGTGATTTTCTCTTGGGGACTATTGGCAGATGACACCCTTATGGGGTGGGTGGTACATTTTCACGAGGAAATTGTTGATTCCACTGTCAATCATCCTATAGAGATGTGGGTCGTGGAGAAGAGGAGAAATGCATTCAACTTTAGAATTACATGAATTATAATCATCTCTTCTTTGTGGGAATATGGGTTATTTTTGTATAGTCTCCAAAGCCCAGGGAAAACTGGAATGATTCCAGTCAGTTGTATGTGTAAACTGCCACTTGTCATGTAGACATGTTGAGATAAAATAAGAACGTGGCTGGATAAGGGATCCTGAGATTATATATGAGTCTGTGCATAGATTCCAGAGAAGGCAATGGCACTCCACTCCAGTACTCTTGCCTGGAAAATCCCATGGATGGAGGAGCCTGGTAGGCTGCAGTCCATGGAGTCGTAAAGAGGTGGATACGACTGAGCGACTTCACTTTCACTTTTCCCTTTCATGCATTGGAGAAGGAAATGGCAACCCACTCCAGTGTTCTTGCCTGGAGAATCCCAGGGACGGGGGAGCCTGGTGGGCTGCCACCTGTGGGGTCGCACAGAGTCGGACACAACTGAAGCGACTTAGCAGCAGCAGCAGCAGCAGTGCATAGATTCTGTTAATCAAACTCCACCTGATTAATTTGCCAGATTTACCAGTGATCTACTTCTCATTTATAAAGCGTCGTCACTGACACCCATAGCTAGGGTGAGCAACCCAGGTGGTTTGCCTAAAAATGTCTTGGTTCCAGCACTGAAAGTCCCGAATCCCAGGAAACCATCAGTGTTGGGAAAACCCAGATAGTTGGTCACCTCACTGAATTTGGTAACACAGTGAGGTAACACCTCACTAACACACTGAATTTACCCAGGAAGAAATTCTGTAGTGACTCATGCCCTTTTCTTCCCACCAGCTGAACTGAGCTGAATGTTTACCAAGAATCTGTTATACCATTTGTTCCCAAACCTGTTTAATGACTTACTTGTTGCTATAATTATATGATTTAATTAAATATAATGTAAACAGAGAAAATATCCATGTGGAAATGGAGAGCGATATCTCTATGGAAACTAATTTGACAGTGGAATGTATATTTGCTACAAATGTAACAAAACAGAATGTTAAAGAATGTTAAATCTAATGTAACAAAAGAGTTGTAAATGATTCATAAAATAATATATATCACAGACTTTTACATTCTCATTCCCCATTATAGACATTGAAAATGGAAATTACAAACAACCCATTATTAGCGTTGTTTATGTCAGAGAAATGAAACACGGATCAGATGATCCATGCATAAAGAAAAGACCTTGGTCTTCAAGAGATTCGTGCTGCATTTTTTTGTGTTTCAAACTAAAAATGTGTAAGGCATGTATAATTAAATTTTGTATTCCATGATCTAACAAATTTCTTACATTAGCTGATTAGTCTAATAAATTCTTTAAAAAAAAGTTTTTTTAATTGCATTTGTAATTATTCCCTATATTGGTGTGCTCTGCTTTTCTTTTATCGTGTCCAAACTTTCAGTAAGATCCTATGGACATATTACTCTCCATCAATCGCTGTATGTTTGGCTTTTTAAAAATATTTATTTATTTTGAACTTTGGTTGCATCAGGTCTTAGTTGTGGCATGCAGGGTGTTTGTTGTGGCAGGAGGGCTCATTGGTTGCAGCGCTCCAGGTTGCAATGTATTAGCTTAGGTACCCTTGGTCATTTGAGATGTTGGTTCCCTGATCAAGGATCAAACCCAAATCCCCTGCATTGGGAGGTGGATTCTTAACCACTGGACCACCAGGGAAGTTCCCATCAATCACTGTATGCTTAGCATCCTATACAGGGAAAAACAAAGAGTGTGAATATAGGTTGTAAGCTCTGTCTGCCAAGGACCAGATCTATTTTATTTGCTGTTTCCTGGTAACTTGCATGCTTCCAGTCAAAAACTAAGAGATCCTTATGTGAAGAATGCTTGAGAAATAGTCAGTGAATGAATGAATGAACATCTCTCAAGAACCCTATAGTCAACCTTGAAGTTTTAAATGCTAATTATTAAATATATAAATGCTAATTATTAATAATTATTAAATATTTAAATAAATATATATTATTTAATGATTCCATTTTTTTCCCTTGGAAAAATAATAGGCAGATCAGGGAACTTTTATAAGCATTGGAAAGATTACAAAGATGAATAAGATACACAAAGTACAAATATGAGAATATTTGAAATTTAATGATGAATTCAGCATTGGTATAGACCAATCAGAACAGAGGACTGGAAAATCAGATAGGATATCATATTATGCAGTACTGGCTGCATGCAGACTGAATAACTGAACTTAAGTTGAGGGAAGAAAGTAATCAGTGCTCACTTGGCCTTAGCATTTAGTCACTATAAGCTCAGGTCTTGGTATCAAACAGACCTGCATTCAAGTCGGGACTCTGACAGTTACAACTATTTGACCTTGAGTAAGTTTCTTAAACCCTCTCAGCTTCAGTTTTCATATCTCAAAAATGGAAATAATGATGCTCGATTGGTTACCCAGGATCAAATGCAGTAATATATTTGCAGATGTTACACTTATGCACAGTTTTTGATCCACAACAAGCACTTGGCATCTATAAGCTGTATTTAAGGAAAATGGGCTGTAAAACTTAGAAAAAAGTTTCAGGAAGAGAGTAACATGGGAGCTTCCAAATTGATAAGCTTCCAAATTCCAAACTTCCAAATAAGTTTAGATATGAAGGGTTGTATGAAGGACAGAGGAAAGAAGAGAAAGAGTTTTCAGGTGTAAGAACAGTAGGAACTGTATACATACAGGAAATATTGGTGAGTGCACTATGAAGAACTAGAAGATTGGACATCAGAAAAAAAGGAAGTGGTTACTTCATATGGAAAACAAGGGAATTGCTTTAGAAGTTCTGACAAAAAAAAAACACATTTATTGTAGCATGAAACATTTAGCCATTCTAGGGTAGAGGGTAGACACCTAAATTAAAGAGAAAGAGATCAGATATCAGGCATTCTGTCTCTCACAAAAGTAGGAGCCCATTGAAAATTGCTCGTGCAATCATGGGGTAACTGAGAAGAGGAAAAAGGGTAACCACGGAAGCTATCCACTCTCTACATCTTTCCACTTGCAGAAGCACTAGGGCACTGTCTGTAAAAACCTCCATTGCTGCTGCTGCTAAGTCGCTTCAGTCGTGTCTGACTCTGCGCAACCCCATAGATGGCAGCCCACCAGGCTCCCCCGTCCCTGGGATTCTCCAGGCAAGAGCACTGAAGTGGGTTGCCATTACCTCCTCCAATGCATGAAAGGGAAAAGTGAAAGTGAAGTTGCTCAGTCGTGTCTGACTCTTCGCGACCCCATGGACTGCAGCCTACCAGGCTCCTCTGTGCATGGGATTGTCCAGGCAAGAGTACTGGAGTGGGGTGCCATTGCCTTTTCTAAAAACCTCCATTAGGACATCAGATAGACAATTTCCTCACCTCTTGATTCTGGTATAGAGTTTGCAGTACTTAAGTTATTTGATTCAAAATAGTCTTATGTGCTATGCTTTCAACCACCTCATTCATTTTTATTTTATGGTCATAAAGTTTCTGTTATTTCTGTAAATTTTCATATCTCGTTAGTCTTCAGGAATTCTTCCCTTTTTACCTTGTTTTCACAAGAACTGGTTCTTGTCTCAGCGTTTGCCCACTCTCTCTCTTCAGCTGGAATCTTATTCCTCTGCCAAAAAGATCTTTTCCACCCATGCTAACCTACGTATTTTTCATTCTCTAATTTCCTATGGATGCTATCAAATATGTTTCTTGTTGACTTTTATTTACAGATAATTCTTAGATTTTGAGTAAGTAAATATGTTATGTGTCTTTCTATTCCATTAAATCATAATCTTAACCCCCACAGTATTTATTCAACAAGTATAAACTGAGCACATACTATGTACGGGAGACTACTCAAGGAGTGTGGTTATAGCAGTAAACTCAACAGGCATACTCTCTACTCTCATAGACCTGAAATGTAACAAGACAAGAGAAATGAGAAATAACTAAGTTAGACATTTTCTGAAAATGATAAATCCTTAAGGAAAACAACCGGAAATGTTCTCGCAAGGGACTGTGAGGTTAAATAAAGCAGGGCATATAAAATAGAGGATTCAAGAAAATCTTTTTGTTGAGACTACACTTGTAATGAGACCTGAGTGATGAGAAATAGACCATGCAGGGCCCCAGGAGCAGATTATTTTGGGCAAAGGGGACAAAAGCCAAGTCCCTGAGGCAAGGCCAGATTGACCTGTTTGAGGTAAAGTAAGGTAGATAGGGCTGGATCCCAGTAAGCGAGCAGGCAGTGATGCACAGGCAGAAAGGAGCCGGACCATGTAGGTCCAGATGATGTGGTCAGAGTTTGGCTTTTACTCTGAGTGAAACAGCAAGACAGGGCGGGCTTTTAAACAGAAGATACCATAATCGGACTTGAGTTTTAAAGATTCCATTAGCTATTAGATACTAATGATTTGGAGCAGGGTCAAAAAGTAAATGTTTTAAGTTACTATTGCTGAAGGCCAGGTGAGACATGGTGAGATCTTGTGCTAGGACTGAAACAGTGAAGTTAGAAGCAGCAACTGGCTTAGGGAGACATGTTGAAGGCGAGCCATGTAGAGATTGATAAAGTGAATGTCAGGAGTAAGAAGAGACATGAAGGATAAATCCTCATGTTTTGTCTGAAGCATTTTAGTGAATGGTAGTGCCATTACTCAAAAGCTAATTTTTTTTTTAATGTATTGATTAGTTCTCATTAGAAAAAAAGGTTTTTCTCAATGAAACTAATGGTGACTCTGTTTAAAGGGAATGTAACTCTACAAGATATGCCAATGGCTATCAAATAGCTCCCTAACTGATTTTTTTATTATTCCCAATAATAAATATCAGACTTCTCTGGTGGTTTAGATGGTAAAGAATCCACCTGCAGTGTGGGAGAACTGAGTTCAATCCCTGGATTGGGAAGATGCCCTGGAGAAGGGCATGGCAATCGACTCCAGTATTCTTGCCTGGAGAATTCTTGCCATGGACAGTGGAACCCGGTACAGTCCATGAAGACACACAGAGTCAGACACAGCTGAGCAACTAAGCACAACACAGCACAGCATAACATATAGCAGCAGTTGGCATACTTCTGCAAAGGACCAGATAGTAAATATTTTCATCCTTGTGGGCCACAGTTCTCCAACCAGAGGCAATTTGTAAGTGAATAATTATGGCTCTGTTCAAATAAAGTTTTATTTACCAAAAAATAAGCATGAGCTATAATTGGCCAGCTTATGATAGCCATGATTATAAAATTACTTCCTGGCAAAGCTCATAGATGTTCTTAATTCATACAACTCCTCAAAAATGTGTTTTATTTAGGAAAGGAGTCTTTACAAGATAATGCAAAACCAGACTTATGACCTTTTTTTGTTGTTTTTTAGAGTCATTTTATTTTCCTCATTAAGAATTCCAGTAAGCATCTAACTGTGTTCAAACTACTTATCTCCAAACGTGCAAGGTATAGAATTTGGAACTCTGATATGAGCCCTTTGATTAAAAGATCTTTCTGTTTTCAAACCTCACTAGAAAATGGAGGTTAAAAGGCCTTTTAAAATTGAGTGGCAGAAGTGGAATATTTATTGTTCTTTTAAATTCAGTTCAATTATTCCAAGTGGCATTTCATTCTCCTAATTTATTTTTTGAATCACCCATCTTTGAAAGGTGTCATCTGAATTTGACAATTACTTCCCCTTTGTGGGGGTCAAAGCTAGTTACTGTCTGTATCTAACAGAAAAATACAGCCCCTATGTACTAAAGGTTATTCATATTTACTCCAAATTGTGATGTATTGAAGTCAAAGCTTTTATCTAGCCTTTGAGGTCCTGATAATAAAAAAGACAGGAAGATCAATAACCGCATGATGGGTAACTAATTGCTTTTGCTTCAACCTGCAACCTTCTATCCTGCTCAAAGCTCATTGCAAAGTCCATTTGACAATGTCAGATATTGTTTTCAACCTTCACTCTCAACAGTCTGGATTCCATAATGAGTTAAAAAAAAATATGTTAAAGCATTTTCTAATGACAATGCTTTACACATACATAGTCCTCAACACCACCCATGTAGGAAATATATTAGAGGTCATTACTCAGATGACTATTGAGAAAAGGAAATTCTCTTTGCTAAAAGTGATGGTCTACTAGATGGGATTTAAGTAATTTTTATTATGCTTGTAATGATTTCATTCATTATCACAAAGTCAATTTTCTCATTCAAAAAGCATTTATTAAGTGCTTATTTACTACCACTACTTTTAGCTAACACACTTTCATCAATGACCAGAGGCAATGTTCTTGTCCAGGGTTTTATAAAATGAAAATATTGAGTCTTTGTATAAGGTAGGTTACCCAATTGTGTACATTAAGACACAAAAATGTCTGTAGCTTCTATGGGAGGTTTTACAGGTAAAGGATTCTGGAATCTCTACTTGCCAGTGTTGTAACCGCAGGCAAGTTCATTAGTCTCTTCGTGCTTCAGTTTTCCCACCTACAAATTAGGAATAATAAACCTACCTACATCAATGCATTATTAAAAAGGAAAGATTAAGTTAATACTGCAAAGCACTGGAGCGTGTTAAAGATTTTTAACTAATAAGATAAAATAACTTGTCTTAAGTCATAAAACTAGCAATGGCAAGGCCCTTCTGTACAAGATGCTCTGAAGAGTATAGAAAGAAGTAAACAAACTGGGAGATCTGGCATTCATATATCCTGGTAAACAAGAGCATCATGGTCCTCAGTCTGGTTTTTCCTTTAAGCTTCATAATTTTAATATTACTGAGTGGGAAATACATCTCCACCCATGAAAAGCAAGAGAGAAAATCTGCCTTTGCTCATTAGTTTCCCTCTACAGGTGGGCAACAACTCATCTTTGAGCTAAGAGGCCGACAATTAAGCGGAATATATGAGTTCATTCTTGTTGATGGTGTTCTCAGTGTTGGCATTGCATTACAACGGCTTTCACACCTTCCTCTTGAGAATTTGCTGGTGGAAGCAATTGTAGGGGGTGGTTTTTCCAGTAAATCAAATATGTGCAATTTTCCCATTGAAGCAGTGCTTACATTTTTGTTTTAAAATAATGATACTTTGTTACCAAACTTTGAGCAATATAGTTATTCATAACTAAGAGATTTTGAAGGTCATTTTTTATTCCTGTGGTTGTTCTTATAGTTCTTCATGTCCGACATCCTCAAATGTGATATTTCTTTTGCATTTTGATGAGTGATTAATGTTAAAGATGACTGAGATAATTTTTGCATGACCATACGCTCATTCTTTTCCACTCATCTTGCCCAGTGGCTGCCCTCAATTTAGATCAGAGATAACTTTTCTTTCTTTTTCTTCTTAAGTAGCAGTGCTTTAATATTTCATCCTTAATTTAAACCCTTGATTTAAACCCTACTTCCAAGTGTGAGCCCAAAGTTATTTCTTAACTAGATGAGAAATATTAAAGGGAAATAAAAGAAAAAAATGGCAAAATATTCAGCTCTCTTTCCTTCCTCTTCCTCTTATATTGGATGGTAATATTGCTAAGAGAGATCCTGACTAATTTGAGAGAAAAGAAGTATGATTTTGCATCTCTATTAAGAATGAGCTTCTTTGGTTGATTAGCCTTCTATGCCTAGGCTCGATGTTGTGTCACTTGAGAATGTTTCTTGGCCAAAGTACACATATATAATCCCATCATGCTGTGTGGACAAACTGATGGGGATGGTATTGGGAATGGGGCCGAAGACATTCAATTAAGTCAGGAGACACTCTCAACATAGAATGAAATGGTTCTGTATTGAGAACTGAGTATTGGACATAGCCGTTGCCTTAGAATCATTTCCTCGGTGTTGCAAGTCCTTTAAAAGCTTTCTTGAATAAAGCCGATCTTCTTTCTTCGAGTCTTGTACTTTTAATGGGCTTCATGCTGTTACAAATACTCAGACAGGACTTCCCGTTCAATTCCCTGAAATGTTAGATTGAGACAATTAAATTCCCTTTGTGAGTCTTTTGGAAGTAATCTTGGACTAAGGCGGTGGAGAAATAATTGCTATAGATCAGTCTGTCTCTAAGTGTAGTCTCCTAACCAGAAGCATTAGCATTGCCTGCTAATTGTTAGAAATACAGATTTTGTAGCCTGACCCCAGCCCTACTGAATGTGAAGTGAGTGGAGGTGGCCCCCAGCAACCTGACGCTCTCAGGTTTAAGAACCTATGTCATAGAGAGGTGCTTAACAAAGAAATGCATGCCTTTCTATCAAGTCTGCAAAAATGCTCTTACCTATTGTTCTGATATTGGACTCTTTCAGCATCCAGGGTGAATAATTATTTCAATAAGTACTAATCTAACCAAGCCAATCGTCTTCTTCTTAGCATAAAACCTTCCTGGCACTGTCATACACTATATTCTGATATGATATGGTCACTTGCTACCTGCCCACCAAATTATACCAGTGATTGTCTTCTCATTTTGATCAAAACATAACTCCTATTCTACATGTCCTATGCTGCTGCTGCTAAGTTGCTTCAGTCGTGTCCAACTCTGTGCGACCCCAGAGACAGCAGCCCACCCGTCCCTCACGTCCTATAACATTTAGAAAAACTCTCAATGTTTCTTTTGTGTTGTTGAAAGTGTGGTTTCTCCCATGTATAGAGAACTTTATGAATTGTGGGTATATTCAGTCAAGAAACATGTGTTAATCTTATGTGTTGAAGTCGAGTAATTAGGCTTTATTTAATTACATCTCTGTTCTATAGGTCAATTGCATTATGTTCTCTGGGCTTAGTTTCATTATCTTTAAGATGAGGATGATAATTTTTGTAGTTAAGCATTTGCATAATGCTTATTATATGCCAGATATAAGTTTTGAACTCTTTATATGAATTCATCTTATAATGATGAAGTGGTAAGTAATTCTTACCACTGCCCTAAAAAGCAGAGAAGGCAATGGCACCCCACTCCAGTACTCTTGCCTGGAAATCCCATGGACGGAGGAGCCTGGTAGGCTGCAGTCCATGATGTCGCTAGGAGTTGGACATGACTGAGCGACTTCACTTTCACTTTTCACTTTCATGCATTGGAGAAGGAAATGGCAACCCACTGCCGTGTTCTTGCCTGGAGAATCCCAGGGACGGGGGAGCCTGGTGGGCTGCCATCTATGGGGTCGCACAGAGTCAGACACGACTGAAGCGACTTAGCAGCAGCAGCCCTAAAAAGTAGGAATCATTTTAATCTCCATTTTTTGGATGAGGAAACTGAATCAGAGAAAAAATAACTTTATCAAGGTCTGAGAGCTAGTATATAATGAAGCTGAGAACCCAGGAAACCTGAACTCAATACCAGGTACTGTACATCAATGCCTATTGCTTTATAATCTGATGTTGTACAGTTATTTGAATATCAGATGAGGTAATACATGTGATTAGCTCAGGACCTGAAAGTAATACTTTTAACATAGGGTAGCTATTTTAAACTACTTCAAAAAACATGGTCCTGTGGAAGGAGAAAGACCTGGGCACAAATAAAACCAATAAAATGTTATGAGTGTGTATTAGTTTATTATTGCTGATGTAACAAATTACCACACACTTCAGTTCAGTTCAGTCGCTCAGTCGTGTCCGACTCTTTGTAACCCCATGAATCGCAGCACGCCAGGCCTCCCTGTCCATCACCAACTCCCAGAGTTCACTCAGACTCACGTCCATCGAGTCAGTGATGCCATCCAGCCATCTCATCCTCTGTCGTCCCCTTCTCCTCCTGCCCCCAATCCCTCCCAGCATCAGAGTCTTTTCCAATGAGTCAACTCTTCGCATGAGGTGGGCAGAGTACTGGAGTTTCAGCTTTAGCATCAGTCCTTCCAAAGAAATCCCAGGGCTGATATCCTTCAGAATAGACTGGTTGGATCTGCTTGCAGTCCAAGGGACTCTCAAGAGTCTTCTCCAACACCACAGTTCAAAAGCATCAATTTTTCAGCACTCAGCTTTCTTCACAGTCCAACTCTCACATCCAACATGACCACTGGAAAAACCATAGCCTTGACTAGACGAACCTTTGTTGGCAAAGTAATGTCTCTGCTTTACAATATGCTATCTAGGTTGGTCATAACTTTCCTTCCAAGGGTAAGCGTCTTTTAATTTCATGGCTGCAGTCACCATCTGCAGTGATTTTGGAGCCCAAAAAATAAAGTCTGACACTGTTGCCACTGTTTCCCAATCTATTTCCCATGAAGTGATGGAACCAGATGCCATGATGTTCGTTTTCTGAATGTTGAGCTTTAAGCCAACTTTTTCACTCTCCACTTTCACTTTCATCAAGAGGCTTTTGAGTTCCTCTTCACTTTCTGCCATAAGGATAGTGTCATCTGCATATCTGAGGTTATTGATATTTCTCCCAGCAATCTTGATTCCAGCTTGTGCTTCTTCCAGCCCAGCGTTTCTCATGATGTACTCTGCATAGAAGTTAAATAAGCAGGGTGACAATATACAGCCTTGACATACTCATTTTCCTATTTGGAACCAGTCTGTTGTTCCATGTCCAGTTCTAACTGTTGCTTCCTGACCTGCATACAGATTTCTCAAGAGGCAGGTCAGGTAAAAAACATGAATTTGTTATCTTACCATTGTGGAGGTCAGAAGTCTCAAATGGGTCTCAGTGGGTTAAACTCATGTTTTTAATAGGATTGCATTCTTTCTGGAAACTCTAGGGAATAATCTATTTTCTTCTCTTTTCCAATATCCAGATGCTACCTACATTCTTCGTCTTTAGACCCTCTCATCTTCAAAGACAGCAATGACATCATTGCATCCTCTGCTTCCATCATCACACCTTTTCTGACTGACACTCCTGCCTCCTCCCTCTTCCATTTTTAAGGATCCTAGAGATGACATGGAATAGTCCAGGATAGTTTCACCATCTCAAGATGTGTGACTTAATCTCATTGACAAGGATCCTTTCACCACATAAAGTAGCGCATTCACAGTTTCCGGGAATTAGGATGTGAATGTCTTCCGTGGTGGTGAGGGCACTTTGTTCTGCCCATCGCAATGCATTTTATTATTTATGTATTCATTTAGCTGCATCAGGTCTTAGTTTCAGCACACAGGAATCTTTGTCGCGTCACGTGGGATGTTTCTTTCGGCTCACACACTCTCTAGTTGTGGTGCTCAGGCCCAGTAGTTGTGGCACACGAGCTTAATTGCTTTGTATCATGTGGGACCTTCGTTCCCCGATCAGGTATTGAACCCCTCTCTGCATTTCAGGGTAAATTCTTAGTCACTGGACCACCAGCAAGTCCTCCACAATGCATTTTAGAGACCTGTGTTCACATACACAAAGGACACACATGCATGTACATGTACATGTGTACACAAAAATTACAAAGACAGTGAAGAAAGCCAGGAACGTTTTCTGAAGAAACAATACATGGACATAATTTTTGTTTATCATTTTTTCATTAGTGAAGCAAAAATGGAGGAAAGATATTTCCCAGACAGCCCAAACCTGAAAATAGGCCACCTGATTTCAGTTGTAGTTTCAACAACTGGAAGGTTGGATTCTGAAGGTAGTAAAGTGTGGAGTGGAAACCGAAATGCTAAATAGTGGAGAGATAATTAATTTCACTGAATGACAAGCTAAGGCATTAGATTTTATTTGTTAATAGTGGGCTTCTTTTTCTCATGAGACCCAGTAGGGTACACATTGCAGATACTTAGTAAATACTGTTGATTCACAAACCACCCAACTGAATAAACACAGAGGTTATCACAAGGTTTGGTCAGGAAAAATAAACCTACTGATGACTCCTTCTCTGTTCTGAAAACAATATCTGACTTGAGCATTTCATTGATCTCCATTATGGTCCATGGGGAAGTGGAAGAGCATTATTTGTCCATGAGCTGCTCTAGGCAGCCTTAGTTACATACTGTGGTTGATTTAAAGGAGCTCTTGCTCTCTCAGGCCAAAATATACTATCTGATGGTCAGTTGCAATGGTCAACTTGGGACCTAAACAAGTATGAAGGCACATTAATGTGCCAACTTGGGGGCATCCCACCTGACACCTTGGTTCTCATGCACAGAATAATGTCAGTAGGCTGTGAATCCAGCTGTCAACAAGACTGTGTTGTGTAGGTGAGACAAGGATGCTCACCAACAAGCCAAGGTGTGTTCTCTGGACTCACTGAATATTCCAATCACATTCTTTCACCTCTCTGTGCTGACACGCTTGTCTGAAAGCAAGCTCTGCCCGGTGGCCACAGAAGTAATAAACAAAATCATCAATTTGATAGCTTCTTTCTACAAGTGGCTCCAAGTTCTAGAGTTGTCTAATCATTGCAGCTCCAAGCCTCAGGAGAGGAATGGACAGGTGCTATCAATCATGTTCTGAAGAAAGAGAAAAGAACAGCGCTGTGGCTTCACCATAAATTCCCTCCTCTAACCATTCAGTGCATTTTCTTTCTCCAAACTCACTTGCCTCAGCTCAAGGTTATCTCAACACTTTGTCATTCTTACACTTTGTTTCGTATCTGTACATCTTTCCCTTGGCAGAATCAAGGAGAATAGTGGAATTTCTTGAGTTGAACCATCCTGATCACAGTTTTCTGCCTCAGTCTCTAAAGCAGACAAAGGGGATCCCCTTTTCAAAGAAAATAACCACCCTCTATTCATTTGCTTATTCACTAACAGAATATTAGCTGAGTTATTACATACACTGTATGTGACAATTTGCAAGATACTATATTGCTGTATACAAGGCAGAAGCACTTGCTATTTTCACCAAATGATCCAGTTAGTAGGGAAGTTTGACCTTGGCAAAATAAATAAACGAATAAAATAGGAACCCTTCATTGAACCTACATCCAGGGCAGGGTTGGGCCTAAATCAGAATGCTTTATTCTCTGTAGATCCCCACATTGATTCTATGAGGTATAGATGATTCTGTCCAATTTCTACTAACTTGTCAGAGAGTTCATATTTGTTGGAACCAGGATTCAGTTTCCAAAGCTTGTCCTCTTATGATCACGGCGCAGAAAAGAAGTACGAGTGCCCCTAGGAGTCTGCCATCAATTAAGATTTGACATTTCCCCAGAAACCCAGAAACCCACAGCCCCACATCCAGGCAACCGATTTTATAGCCAGAGCCGCATGTTGCATCTCATCATCATGGTAATGAGATGCATTCCTCACTAACCTCTCCCTAGACCTCCCCAGATCTCCCATCCCCAGGGGAGCTCCTCAAAGATCATTTATGAAAATCAGCGGTAAGCACCAGTGGCCTTTTGAAACCTCTCAGAGAGTGCTTAATGCAGTAATTGTTTACTCTGGTTTGTAATGAGAGAGAGTAACATGGCGATGTTAGAGACTGATTAATTTTTCTGAATGTATTCCAGAGCAGAAGGCACCTTGAAGAGCAAAACTCATTTTCTCCCCCTGTGGATTGCCCTGTCTTGATTCATGCAGCCTTACTGTACCCCACTGGCACACCTCAAAGCACAGCTTGCTTTAGATTTGCATAATGTAAAATTGCAGTGCTAAATTATTATCATATGTAGAATCACTTATCACTTTCTTACCTCCAGACTGGTGAAAATGTTGCCATGGAACCACTGATATAATGAAGGTGGTCCATGGCTTGCTAGTTTCCTCAGAGGATCCACAGTTTTATTTCTCCCCTTTACAACAAACCGAAAGCAACTAGCATGTACAGGGCTCAGACTGGCCATTTTGAAATTGCTAAGAAGAAAAACAAATACTGAACAGATGTTGCAGGCCATCAAATAAATAAGAAAAGGATGTTTTTCTATGAAATAAAGCAAGTGAATGCTTGGATAAAGCGGAATTTCTGAGATATGTGTGTATGTGTATGTCTTCTGTTTGGAAAAGGCTCATTTTTGCCAAGTGGGCTTTTGTTACAGGGCAGCATGTGTGTTGCTGGGAACTAAGGCCTTGTAAATTGGCCCTTACCAGCTGCTTTGTCTTGTCTTCTAAATTGCTTGAAAACCTATTAAGATATATGACCCACATAAAAGTAGGACCAGAGGGTTTCTGTATGATGGCCCTTGGGGATCGGATTTTACTTTATCGCCTATTAATGCAGAAGGGATTTCATCAGTCAGCTTACCCTTCTTTCACCCCCAAGGGTTATAAAAATCCCAAAGATTAGCCTCTCTAGGATGTAATCAAAGATGTGAATACCCAGACAGCAGTTTGACAGAAGGATATGCAGGGAGTGAACGCAGGGAGAAAGCATGGGTCATGCGGTAGAGATAGAAGTTGAGTTTGTGGAGAGAGTTGGTTGGCAAGACAGAGGCTCAAAATATTAGAAAATGTGTCTTGTACTGAGAAAGATATGAGCAGATCTTTGTTACTGATTTTCTAAGGAGATTGCTGGTCTTTTGTTTTTCTTAAAAAGAAGGACATCCTCACCAAGCTGTCTCTGTTTAGAATCCCGGCTTCAGTGGCCAGGATCATGCTGCTATCTCAGCATTTTAACCAAGTTTACAAGTTGTGTGTTCAGTGCATGTGTGTTCTAAGTCACTTCAGTCGTGTCCAACTCTTTGCGACCCCATGGACTGTAGCCCACCAGACTCCTCTGTCCATGGGATTCTCCAGGCAAGAATAATTGAGTGTGTTGTCATGCCCTCCTTCAGAGGGTCTTCCTGACCCAGGGATCAGACCCCTGTCTCTTATGTCTCCTGCATTGGCAGGTGAGTTCTTTACCACTAACAACACCAGGGATGGAGCTTCAATGCCTTCATGCTTAACACTGACAGAAGAAAGCTGAGGCTGGCCATTCAGCCAGAAGTGGTTTGAACTTTGAGCCGATGTGTTTAATTTCCTAAGCCAAAGGCATAGAAGGTTGGTCTAGGGCTAGATTGGACTTATCAACATGCTTTGCTTGGCTTCTACTGTATTTGAAGCTATTGGATTGCCAGTATATATAAATTGAGAGATCCGCCCAAAACAACTGGTTTTCTAGGTGCTCTTGATAAGCCTTCATTGTCCCCTATGATTGGACACCCTCCTGCTTTGTCCCTTTATGCTACTTCCTGACACTGCTGAATATTTCAGTTTGTTATACTGGAATGTGCCAACTGCGTCTTTTGAGCTCCCAGAGGCCTTGTCTAAAGGTGTGTGATGGGTCCCTCAACCCTCTAGTTCTATCTGCATGTCGGCCTCACTGAGGTCACCCTCACTCTAATAGCCAGACCTCCCTATGCCTCAGTGTCCCAATTTGTACTGTGCTTTTGGTCTCACTTCTTTTGCCAAGGACACCACAGAGATTTAATAGAAAGGGTCTGTGAGATGTCTAAGTTCCCAGAAACAAACGCACCTCTCAGGTCAGACATGTCACATTACTACTCTTTGAATGGGTGGTTTTGATCTCGCCTCTGAGAGCTGGTCTTGGGGCTTCTTCCGGCTTCAGCTGTATTGTGCACTCTGGGATCATAAGGACACAAAGCGCGGTCGCTCCCTCCACCCCTTTTATTCCTCAGCCCACAAGATTGGCAGCCTGCTCTCCGCAGCCCTGCATTTATTACTTGGGAGATGATTGCCCTCCGTTTATCTGTGACTGGGTTTTGCTTAAAGAGGGTGGCTTCCTGCCAAAACGAGATGCATGCCTAATGAACTTGAATGCTCAGAAGCCTCGGCCCTATAGAATCCCTTGATGTTAGCCTGCAGCCACTGGAAAAATGGAGACGATTCCAGAAGGTTAATCCTGATTGAGTCACTTTCATAAGTTTGGTTTTCCATGCACATAATTCTGCTCACAGAATTGTAAATTCTTATTTTCTTTTCTAAAAACTGTACCCTAGGAATCGAGATGAGTGTTTGCTAGTCTCTTTTTTTTTTCCTAGTAGAATTGTAATTTCCGTTGTGTTTGTTTTTCTTGAGAAAAAGGCAAGTATGAGTGTGTATAGAAATGTAGAGTGGGTGGGAGAGAGTGGGATATTCGCTTATAATCTAGACACAATTCTTCTGCTGTAAGGAGGGAAATGAAGTTATTTCAGTTTCTCATCTAGAAGCGAACGCTGGGCTCAGAGTGCACGGTGTGTCTGACTCAAGGTAGGAAATTGGAAAAACTGGGCCAAACAATGACTGCATAGATTTCCCATCTCGCCTTGCCTTCTCAATCCTGTAGATTAGATGGTAGGAGTAGAATGAGTCCTGAAGATTGAGTGATCTCAGGCTGTGTAATACCCTGGTATGGGCTTTGCAGACGCACATCTGATGGTTTGCAAAATGCAGTGGCTGTTCAACCCAAGTGTCTGAAAGGAGACAGATCGCAGCCTGTCCACTTGTGACCCTGAAGTGACAAAGCCAGAGCAGCCACCCGGCCCCATTGTTAACTCATTGATTTACATGTGGGAGGCTTCAACTCATCTCATTGGCAATAAAGTCGCAATAATGTGGTCCCTGACCTCACGGCACCCCCGATAAGCTCCCTTTCCCCCAGTGCATTAGCCACACACCAGGAGGAAAATTAGCGCACTGAAGCAGGGATTTACCAAATGTGCTCCCTGGGGACTGGAAAGAGTTAATGCAATTTTCCAACCTGCCTAATTTACTCCAAGAGGGTATTGTGTCCTCTGAGAGAATTGTAGTCAATGTGTGCCTAAGGGTAAGGAGGGGGTGCTAAAGTAGGGAAAATACAGAAATGACACTCTTGCCCAAGGCATCACATTACAATATATTTACATACAACTCTTTTCCTAGCCTACAAGTGCTTTAGCATTCCAACAGTCTTGCAAAATAGATCTGTTTTTTGTTTTTGTTTTTTTTCTTTTCTATTTGCAACACCTAAAGAGTATAATAGAGCACTGAGAAATCGGCAAACCTGAGTTTAAAACTTATCTCGGCTGCTATCTTTCTGTCCCTGAGCCGGTCACTTTCAGCCTTGTCAACCATAAAATAAATAATTAGAGTTAGATGACTTCTGAGGGTCATTATGCTTTATGATTTAGTGGTTTAAGTGTTTGCAAATATCAATATACTCAGAGCACCTCTTTATCACAACTTTATTAAAATGCATGTAGCATCTTTTCTCCTCATTACTCCGGGAACTATCTAAAATAAATTTATGTATTCCTCCCTAATAGAATACTTAAGAACAAATGAACCTGGTAGGGCTGTTAGGTCACTTTTATCAGCAGCAAACACAGCAAAATTGCCACCACCTTTGATTGCATCTACATCTGAATGGTAAGAAAGGCTTGGCTTGACGACTATAAGCCAGGCCACTCAGGACCTTCTAACTTTTTCCCCTCTTATCTTGTCCTGATTAGTGACCCCAGGGCCTGTCAGAAACACCTGGAGTTTAAATATATGCAGGCAGGCAGGTAGGGTCTTTGAAGGGTAGATATAATCGCTATACACAAAGCTATCTCACGAAATTAAAAAATCCCACAAGCAATTCCAGTTTTATGGGTGAGAACAGAATAAAGAAGAGACAAAGGAGGGCTATGGATGAAAAAAAATAAAAAAATTATTTATGTTGTCGTTCAAACAATGAATAACACTTTCTGAAAATTTTGTTCTGAGTCCAAAATATAATCTAGTTTTCTATTGTTGATCCTTTAACTTCAGTTTAATAGGGTAGTCATACACACTTGTAGGCATTTGAATTTAAATTAATTAAATTTATATAAAATTAAATATACAAGTGCTCAGTTAGACTAGTTAACTTGAAAGTGCTCTTTCATAAATTTAATTCACATATGTGGACTACTTTATTCACCAGTGCAGACATATAGCATTCTCAGAAAGTTCTAATGGACAGCTCTGGAAATAAAGGAATGAATATTTAAATCTTCAGGAGCTGTTTGGTTTCTCATTTAATCATTCATTCAAATTATATTAATTTACGCTCATTGTGCTAGATGCTGAAAAAATCGACCACTTACTAAATGCTCATTAGAGACTAGGCATTGTGAAAAGTACTTCAAAACATTATCTGGATTTATCCTTTTGTGCCGGGCATTTTATATCTGTTTTACAGAAGAGAAAACTGAGGCCCACGATCACATAGTTGGTCAGTACAGAACTAGGATGCATTATTAGCCTTTCAGATGCCAAAGCCTATCTTAATCTGGGATAAAAATGGTTTCTGGCATATTTTCTGATAAAAAATTAAATTCCTAGACTCAACCACATTTGTGAGAACACTTTGAGGTTGTGTTTCTATAATTTTGGAAAGAATTCTCTTTGATAACAAGAACCTAGGCTTTTAATGTGTGGATCACATCAAAGGCAAGGCACAGCAAGCGAAAGGGACAAAAAGGAAACAAAAGAAAAAAGTATAAAGGCAAGCATACATAAATAACTCAAGTATTTGTGTTGTAGGTGTGTATGTTTAATCACTCTGGAACTGCTGAGGACTTCACTTTTGTCCCCTGAGCTGCAGCATCCTTCCAAACCTCCTAGGTAGAAATAAGTGTTAGGTATTGATATGCAGTGTGTTTCTGCCCTGTGAAGCAATTCAGTTGAGAAGCAAAGAATTGCACTTCAGCCTTTATACATTTTATCCCTTGGCAACCCACTGTAGTGATATTACAAACACCGATACTGTTAGGCTAATGGAAGTAAATGTTGTAAAAGCTGTGAAAGATGCTGTAAAGTACTTGCTCCTTCATGCAAAAATAATTTACTGAGCACCCACTCTGTGCTAGGCACTGTGCTATATATAGACAAGCTCTAAACAGGAGGTCATTAAAATAAATCCTTTCACTTGAGAACTCACAATTAAATATCAGACATGGGTGCTTATTCCACTAGCTATAAAATCATATAATATAATCAGTGCATGCTTGCATGCTAAGTCACTTCAGTCGTGTCCAACTCTGTGACCCTGAGGTCCACAGCCCTGCCAGGCTCCTCTATCCATGAGATTCTCCAGGCAAGAATACTGGAGTGGGTTGCAGTGCCCTCCTCCAGGGGATCTTCATGACCCAGGGATAGCACCTGCATCGCTTATGTCTCCTGCATTAGCAGGCAGGTTCTCTACCCCTAGCGCCACATGGGAATAGTGTTGTTAAATGTTGAACCAGCTCATCAGGAAAAACAGCTCAGATTTGTATCATTTGCAGCTGTCATGCTGCAAATACATACTTTTACCATGATGAATATTACCTAGGTTATGCTCAAAATCCTTCAAGCTAGGTTTTAGTAGTACATGAACTGAAAAACTCCAGATGTACAAGTTGGGTTTAAAAAAGGCAGAGGAACCAGAGGTCAAATTGCCAACATGTGTTAGATCATGGAAAAAGCAAGGGAGTTCCAGAAAAACATCTATTTCTTCTTCACTAACTATGATAAAGCATTTGACTGTGTGGATCATAACAAACTGTGGAAATTTTTTAAAGAGATGGGAGTACCAGACCACCTTACCTTCCTCCTAAGAAATTTGTATACAGGACTTCCCTGGTGGCTCAGACGGTAAAGCGTCTGTCTACAATGTGGGAGACCCGGGTTCGATCCCTAGGTTGGGAAGATCCCCTGGAGAAGGAAATGGCAATCCACTCCAGTACTATTGCCTGGAAAATCCCATGGACAGAGGAGCCTGGTAGGCTACATTCTATGGGGTCACAAAGAGTCGGACACGACTGAGCGACTTCACTTTCACTTTCAAGAAGCTACAGATATAACAGGACATGGAACAATGGACTGGTTTCAAATTGAGAAAGGAGTGTGAAAAGGCTGTATGTTGTCACCCTGCTTACTTAACTTATATGCAGATTTCATCATGCAAAATGCTGCACTGGATGAATCACAGGCTAGAATCAAGATTGCTGGGAGAAATATCAGCAACCTCAGATACGCAGATGATACCACTTTAATGGCAGAAAGTGAAGAGGAACTAAAGAGCCTTCTGATAAGGGTCAAAGAGGAGAGTGGAGAAGCTGGTCTGAAACTCAACATGAGAAAAAATTAATACCATGGCATGCATCTAGTTTCATCACTTCAAGGCAAATAGAAGGGGAAAAATGGAAGCAGTGACAGATTTTATTTTCTTGGGCTTCAAAATCACTGTGGATGGTGACTTCAGCCTGAAATTAGAAGATGCTTGTTCCTCGGAAGGAAAGCTATGATAAACCTAGACAGTATATTAAAAAGCAGAGATAGCACTTTGCTGACTAAAGTCCATATAGTCAAAGCCATGGTTTTTCCAGTAGTCACGTTCAGATGTGAGAGTTGGACCATAAAGAAGGCTAAGCGTTGAAGAATTGACATGTTCAAATTGTGGTGGTGGAGAACACTCTTGGAAGTCCCTTGGACCACAAGGAGATGAAAGCAGTTAATCTTAAAGGGAATCTACCCTGAATATTCACTGGAAGGATGATGCTGAAGCTGAAGCTCCAATACTTTGTCCACCTGATGTGAAGAGTCACATCACTGGGAAAAACCCAGATGCTGGCAGAAAGCCTGAAGGCAAAAGGAGAAGGGGGCAGCAGAGGGTGAGATGGTTGAATGGCATCACCGACTCATAGACATGAGTTTGTGTGAACTCTGGGAGACAGTGGAGGACAGAGAAATCTCATGTGCTGCAGAGTTGGATACAACTTAGTGACTGAAGAAGGACAACAACAATGACTAATAATATGTTACTAACATGACATCACTGAATGTGAAGCTGGGCAGAGATTGGTAATCATAAGCAATAGCAGTCAGCTTCAGCATACCATATATTGAATTATACTACACTGTGTCTTATGATTGATCACATCATATTAGTACATACATACATAAATATGTGTATTATATATATGTGTGTGTGTGTGTGTGAGAGAGAGAGAGAGAGAGAGAGAGAGAAAGGGTTTCCCTGGTGGCTCAGATGGTAAAGAATCCACTTGCAGTGCAGGAGACCTGGGTTTGATCCCTGGGTTGGGAAGATCCCCTGGAAAAGGGCATGGTGACTGACTCCAGTATTCTTGCCTGGAGAATCCCATGGACAGTGGAGCCTGGCATAGTTCATGGTATCACACAGAGTCAGACACTACTGAGCAACTAAGCACAGCACAGCACAGCATAATATATATCAGAAGTTGGCATTCTTCTGCAAAGGACCAGATACTAAATATTTTCATCCTTTGGGCCACACAAGGGAATGGCTTCCAACTCCAGGTTTCCGGCTTTGGAAATTCCACGGACAGAGGAGCCTGGCAGGCTATAGTCCATGAGGTCACAGAGTCGGACACGACTGAACAATTTTCACAAATATATATTCAAATGCAGTGTAATGTAAACCCATATATGATAATTCCATGTTAAGATGATATAGTCTACTAGTTAAGAGTTTAGGTTTTAGACCTCAAAATGCAGTCAGTCTTGTCACCTATATGGTATTGGCCTCCTCTTATCTAACCTGCTGAAGTAACTGATTCTGCATTCTCTATTTAACACAAGGATTGCTGCCCTCAGCATACAGATGTCTTCTTCAGCCAAAAGCCTCTCTCTCGTTTTCCCACGCGCTCCACCTCTTTCCAGTTAAGCTATCTTCTTTTCAGCGGCCAAGTGTACCCTGTCTTCAAACCTGTTTAGTCAGTTGTCCTTCTTATTTTAATTAAGTAGTTTAAATGAAGAGCAAATGAACTGCTCAAGTGCAAAGAGAAAGAAAAGAATCTAGATTTTGGGATCAAACAAATTTTGACCTTAAATTTCAGCTTAACCATCTGTTAGCAGTGTGATTTTAGTGAATTACTGATTCAGTGAATTAGTGATTTAGTGAAATTCATGAAATTACTGATTTAGTGAATTAGTGGATTTTAGTGAATTTAGCCTGAGTTGTGTCAAGCGGCAGTGCTAGTGGATTTTCAGGGGGGATAGTGTGCTTCAAGCTGATATGCCCCCTTCTTTCCCCCAAAATAGCTAGTAGCTACCACACACGAACTTCTGCTGTTAGTCGGGAGCACCATCTTCCCTACAACCCACTGAGTCACTCAGGATGACAGCCGTATATTGCCAATCCCTCCCGAGCTCTTAATATTTCTGTGAAGAGCAGGCAGATCCATTTTGTCAATCGCCTTTGTTTACTGAAGCCCCAGAAGCTGGTGAGGGAGGTGTATTAATGGTGGGGCCTTGTCTCTATTGTATTTTACTAAAATTGCATTTCAGCTGCAGAAATACCAAATGCCTGCCAGTGAAACATAATTTCTTGAAGTACCACATATTAAAGGGCATCATATTTCATCTCTCTGTGCCTGTGGTTTATCCAAACAAAGGAAATGGGTTGTTACCAAGGAAAGTATAACTCAAAATTCCAATTATGACTGTTAAACCACATGTGAAATTACTTTTAATAATTAAAAATAGCTCTTGCCACTCTGCAGTCCTCGCTCAGTATTAGGTATGGTGCCATTTTAAGGAAAGCTAATAATCCTAGGAAATCCCAATGACCTTAATTGTCTTCACATCCACCCTTCAGTGACCTTTATCGCTTAGATGGTTAAAATCTAAAATAAATGATACTAATATATCTGATGTGCAACTGCATCATGTTCATTAATTTTATGCATTTGTTATGTTTTCATGACATGTTTTCTTTAAAGAGGTGAACATGCTTTGTAAAGAATTTTTACTGTCTATTTTTTTTATTTCAAATTTTATAGCAGAGACAGCAAAATTTCAGTAAGGAAATCATCATTTGAGTGAGGAGGCAAAACCATGGAAGAAAAAGAAACTAACTGAAAAGGTTGGAGACATAGACATGTGTAGTTAATTATAAACTCCATTGGCAAAATGCAAATGTAGCATCCAACCATAAAAATGCTTGAGAGGGCAGTGAAAGCTATTTCCAGAAGCAACAAATTAGTAGAAATACTTGAATCTTGTATAATAATTTATTTTACCAAAGATTTTATGATTTAGAGAGCCACAGCATCAAAGCCAGACTCCCTCTTGGCTACTTATCATAGGAGTCAGTTTTTATACCTGTGTATAACCCTAACCCTAACCCTAATTCATATCTAAGAATATTCTGATATTCAAATGGTAAATGGTCCCTAGTATAGGCATCCCAAATTTAATTGTTTCTCATACTTCAAATAATTGGTGTCACTTTTATGAAGGCACTTCATTCTTCTTTTCAAAAATTACTCTGTTTTTACATGCATTCGGTCATTTACATGCATACTCAGTCATTTGTCTGTTCATTCAACAAATGTTATCCTGAGCATATATTATGTGCTAAGATTGTATCTGTTGCTTGAAACATACAGATGACTTGTATATCATCTTGTCTTTAAGCAAGAGAACAGAGTGAGGGGAGAAGAAAAACATCATGAAGACTAAAAACTAAAATAGGAGAGATGTATGTAATATGGAATGGTATTTGGCAGCATGTCTGTAACTCTGCCTGGTTGAGGGAGTCAGAAACGGAGAAAGATGATTATCATCCAGCTCCTTTTGCCTTTCTCATGAAGGTAACATCATTAGGTAAGACTTGGAGTTGGATCATTGTCCTTGGTACATACAGTGAATAGTCTTTATGGCCTCTGTCCATGGTGCCGAAGGAAAGGCTTCAGTTCTCCCTTCCAGCAGTCTCACCCACACACCCATACACACACCCAAATGTACACTCATCAAAGCAACCATGTATCCTTTGATCCTGATGAATACTTTTGTCCTGAAAAAGAAATGATTTCCAACTGTTGTTTTTGTTTTTGTTTTTCTGCGTGCATGCATGTCTGACTTTTTGTGATCCTATGGACCATAGCCTGCCAGGCTCTTCTGTCCATAGGATTCTCCAGGCAAGAATACTGGAGTGAGTTGCCATGCCCTCCTACCACACTTGAAATTAGATGGAAATCCCTTACTCTGACTTATGAGGCATACATGAGTTAGTGTGAGCCTATCTGTGCGGCTTTGTCTCAGAGCGTCCTTCTCTTTTATGCTAATCTCCAAGAGCACTGACTTTCTTTCTATTCCTTGAACAAGTCAGGCTTGTGTCCATTTAAATCCTTAGCATAAGTTTTCTCTGTGCCTGCTATACTTCTTCAAAGAGCTTCAGAGGCTTGAATCCTTTTTGTCAATTACATCTTAGTTTAAAAGCAACCTGAAAGAAAACTTACTTAACAATCCTATCAAAAATATCCCAGTCTCATCACCCAGTTAGTCTCTATCCTTCTTTCTCTTGATAATAGTGGAATGTGACAATTTCTTATTTGTGTGAGTTTATGATCTGCCTTCTTCAGAATATAAGCTCCATAAGAGAGGGAATTTTGCCATACTAAAAATCTACTCACTGTACACAGAAATGAGCCCTTAGCCATCTGCAGTCAACCTACAATCCAGTCTAGTAATCCTCTCATGTAGCTATTCACACCCTTGTATAATCTTCTCCCAAAAGGAATATAGCTGACCTGGTTAGCAACGGGACAGTATGGAAATTGCAATGTATGACTTACAAGACTGGGTCATAAAATAGATTTTGACTGCTGCCTGTATTTGAAATTGTTCACTCTGGGCAGTTAGGCACCTTTTCACTCAAGTAGACCATGGAGAAGCCCAAACAGGGAGGAACTGAGGATCCCTGCAAACAACCAGCACCATGGGAGTCAATCATCATGGAAGCTGATTCTCCAGCCACTATACTGATGGCAAAATCATAGAAACCCTGAGCCGGAACCACACAGTCTGCTCCTGAATTTCTGACATACATAGCCATCGTGTGTGTGTGTGTGTGTGTGTGTGTGAATTGCTCAGTCTTGTGTGACTCTTTGTGACCCCATAGACTGTAGCCCGCCAGGCTTTTCTGGCCATGGAATTCTCCAGGCAAGAATACTGGAGTGGGTTGCCATTCCCTTCTCCAGGGGATATTTCCGACCCAGGGATCGAATCTGGGTCTCCTGCATTGTAGGTAGATTCTTTACTGTCTGAGCCACAAGGGAAGCCCATAGCCATCATGAGATAATGAATATTTATTTTACTCTGTGCTGCAAAATTTCAGAGTCAGTTATTAGGCAGCAACACATATTAATACATCCATGCTGTGTAACGGAGAAGGCAATGGCACCCCACTCCAGTACTCTTGCCTGGAGAATCCCAGGGACGGGGGAGCCTGGTGGGCTGCCATCTATGGGATCGCACAGAGTTGGACACGACTGAAGCGTCTTAGCAGCATGCTGTGTAACTGTCAGGCTCTTCTCTTGAGACATTGCCTCTCATGTAGCAAACAGTCAGTATTTATTGGGTATATTAATGAATAGAAGGATGATTGAAGAAAACTCCTTAATTTCATTTAATTGCATTTATAACTAACTGTAGCATCACAGCAAGATTAAAAAAATGTAGTCAGTTATAAACATGTTTACTTTCCAAAAGAAGGCTATGGTGAGATCAATACCACATAGGTGCAAACTAAATTCAGGAGAGGCCTGCTTGCCTATTTAACTCCTGTTTTCCTCTGTCTTAACAGAGTAAATGAGCAGGAGGGCATTTGTCTCATTCTCTCTTTACTCAAAGGTCTTTAACTTCTATTTGCAGGTGTTTTTGCCTTCTAATCTTTCTCTTCATTGTTTCTCCAGCCTTTGTCATGATAACAGATGTACTTTTTGTACTCTTTCAAACCCTGCCATTTTGGTTAAGAAGGAAAAGATTTAAATCAAATTGTGGTCCATTTGTGGTGCTCTCCACAGACATTTATAACTGACAATTGAATGCATCAGTTGCTTTAAATAGCCTGACTAATAGTCATTCATAACAAAAACAAAGGGGCTGGCTGGTGAACAGTTCTGCAGAATGGAGGGAGCTTGGGATAATTTAGATTTAGAATATAAGTTTTCCCAGAAATCTCTGAAACATGTTTGTGTTATAGACACTGATTCAAACTTAAAGCAGAAAGCAACATTTTGGGGCCCAACTGGTGCAATAGTACCTCTTTGCAATAAGTTCTGCCTCTGTAAACATCATGGTTCACATTTCAAACATTTGCTCTGCCTCTTCTGAGGGCTCATTTTTACTAACAGTGATGAGTAACCTCCGTTTTAACCTGCATGAATTCCATGAAAGGCAAAGACACAGCAAAACCTTTTTTGAAATTTGTTTTATGTTGGAAAAACTGAGTTCATCCTTGTTACTATAGTGGGTCTTTAGTTGCCAATTTTTAAATGGAGAGACACATTGAGAAACATAAGGTTTTTTGTTTTAATGGTATTTTATTCCTGTGATTCTCATTTTTGGATAGATAAAATAGAGTATCCTGGAATCAGGACCATTGTGATATCTTGCAGTGTTATATTCTCTGAGTAGGAAATGCTTAAGCCTCTGTAGTTTTTGACCACGGATTCACATTTTAAATGAAACTACATTCGGGGTGAGAAAAACAGCAGATGCAAAGGGAATTTTTAACTATTTTTCTTTACTATTAGGAGGAAAAATAAAATTGGCAGCAATAGATTTGTTCATCTTTGGCACTTCTATTCTTAATGGCAATTATATGACCAAGGAATATACATTAGCAATGGCAACAGGAGTATCAAATTACAGAGCTTTATTGGCACCATCCTACAAATAGAAAACAGAACTGGAAAAAAAAAAAGGGAGATTAGCGTTACCATTGATCAGCTGTAGTGATTTGAGGTTAGCATTTTGCAGTGCACAATCATATTAAATTCCAACTAGTGCAGGGTTTTCCAACAGCAGCACTGTTGACTTTTGGGGCTGAGTAGTGCTTTGTTGTAAGGACCAGTCCTGTGCAGTGTAGCATGTGGGTATAGCTGCATCCCTGGCCTCTACCCACTAGATGCCAGTAGCATCACCCCCATTATGACAATCCAAAACGTCACCAGATCTGGTCAAACGTTCTCTGGGAAATGAAATAGTACCCTTCTCCACAGCGAAAATTATTGCTCCAGAGTATCAATATATAAGTACAATCACAGAGCATGGAGAAACATTAAATTAAACTTTCATTGTTTATATCAAAAAGAATACCAGAAAAGGTCAGACAGCAGCATTTACCAAACAGAAGCAGAGGCTCACACAGATGAAAAGAGCTTTAGGTGAGAGATAAGCTCCTTTTATTATTGAATAGGACCCTGAGATGTTGAGGGTGGTATAGATTCACTCAGAGTAGCAGAGCTGGCTTGAATCAGGCTGGAAACTTGGTGTTTTCCTACATGCATGCTGTCCTCTCTTCCTGTCTGTAGCCAGCTGAGTGCCTGTAAAGCTTGGGTTTACATCTTAATTTTCTAGGAAATGAGCTATGTTTGCATTGTCTTAGCTTACTAGAATTACCAATCATGTTGCAAATAGAAAACACCACTCCCTTCTGGAGCAACTGTCTGCCCTTCAAGGGGGTGAGTAATGGGGGTTCTTGATGTTGGATTTGTTTTTCTGTGCTAAATGACTGCTATAATTGTGCTAATGATATGAATTTGTGCATGTATGCTCAGTCATGTCCAACTCTATGTGACCCCATGGACTGTAGCCTACCAGGTTTCTCAGACCATGAAATTTTCCAGGCAAGAATACTGAGTTTAAAGACTATGAAGTGTGGCATGTTCAATACAAATCTACAGAATCCAGTCTTATCACCTGAGGTCAAATTTTGGCTCTGTTACTATCTGTGTGACCGGGGGGCCTATTAGGTAACTTCTCTAAGCATAAGGAAATATATACCCATTTGAATGCAGAGTTCCAAAGAATAGCAAGGAGAGATAAGAAAGCCTTCTCAGCGATCAATGCAAAGAAATAGAGGAAAACAGTAGAATGGGAAAGACTAGAGATCTCTTGAAGAAAATTAGAGATACCAAGGGAACATTTCATGCAAAAATAGGCTTGATAAAGGACAGAAATGGTATGGACCTGACAGAAGCAGAAGATATTAAGAAGAGGTCGCAAGAATACACAGAAGAATTATACAAAAAAGATCTTCATGACCCAGATAACCATGATGGTGTGATCACTGACCTAGAGCCAGACATCCTGGAATGTGAAGTCAAGTGGGCCTTAGGAAGCATCACTACAAATAAAGCTAGTGGAGGTAATGGAATTCCACTTGAGTTATTTCAAATCCTAAAAGATGATGCTGTGAAAGTGCTGCACTCAATATGCCAGCAAATTTGGAAAACTCAGCAGTGGCCACAGGACTGGAAAAGGTCAGTTTTCATTCCAGTTGCAAAGAAAGGCAATGACAAAGAATGCTCAAACTACCCCACAATTGCACTCATCTCACACACTAGTAAAATAATGCTCAAAATTCTCCAAGCCAGGGTTCAGCAATATGTGAACTGTGAACTTCCTGATGTTCAAGCTGGTTTTAGAAAAGGCAGAGGAACCAGAGATCAAATTGCCAACATCCGCTGGACCATGGAAAAAGCAAGAGAGTTCCAGAAAAACATCTATTTCTGCTACTATGTCAAAGCCTTTGACTATGTGGTCACAATAAACTGTGGAGAATTCTGAAAGAGATGGGAATACCAGACCACCTGATCTGCCTTTTGAGAAATCTGTATGCAGGTCAGGAAGCAACAGTTAGAACTGGACATGGAACAACAAACTGGTTCCAAATAGGAAAGGGAGTACGTTAAGGCTGTATATTGTCACCCTGCTTATTTAATTTATATGCAGAATACATCATGAGAAATGCTGGGCTGTATAAAGCACAAGCTGGAATCAAGATTGCTGGGAGAAATATCAATAACCTCAGATATGCAGATGACCCCACGCTTATTGCAGAAAGTGAAGAGGAACTAAAGAGCCTCTTGATGAAAGTGAAAGAGGAGAGTGAAAAAGTTGACTTAAAGCTCAACATTCAGAAAACGAAGATCATGGCATCAGGTCCCATCGCTCATGGCAAATAGATGGGGAAACAGTGGAAACAGTGTCAGACTTTATTTTTTTGGGCTCCAAAATCACTGCAGATGGTGGTTGCAGCCATGAAATTAAAAGACGCTTACTCCTTGGAAGGAAAGTTATGACCAACCTAGACAGCATATTCAAAAGCAGAGACATTACTTTGCCAACAAAGGTCCATCTAGTCAAGGCTATGGTTTGACTCATGTATGGTCATGACTGCAAGGAGATACAACCAATTCTAAAGGAGATCAGCCCTGGGAGTTCGTTGAAAGGACTGATGAAGCTGAAACTCTAATACTTTGGCCACCTCATGCGAAGAGCTGACTCATTTGAAAAGACCCTGATGCTGGGAAAGATTGAGCACAGGAGGAGAAGGGGACGACAGAGGATGAGATGGTTGGCTGGCATCACCGACTCAATGGACATGAGTTTGGGTAGGCTCCGGAAGTTGGTGTTGCACAGGGAGGCCTGGCATGCTGCAGTTCATGCGGTCACAAAGAGTTGAACAAAACTGAGCGACTGAAGTGAACTGAACTGAACTGAACTAAGCATGTGTTCATAATTGAAGTGTGGAGGGTAAAATTGAACTTAAATCATAGGGTGACATAAAGATGTAATGAAATGATGTGCATAAGTAGTTGATCATAATTTTTGCATATAGAAAGCATTATCTAAAATAAGTGCTATATTGTCACTGCTTTTATTAGTGCATGCCTGCTTAGTTGCTCAGTCATGTCCACCTCTTGGCAATCCCATGCACTTAAGCCCGCCAGACTCCTCTGTCCCTGGGATTCTCCAGGCAAGAATACTGGAGTGTGTTGTTATTTACTCTTCCGTGGTATCTTCTTAACCCAGGGATCTAACCCACATCTCCTGCGGCTCCTGCATTGGCAGGCAGATTCTTTGTTATTGATAGTACTATGATTAAATTGAATGATTTCCAAATGTGCATGGAGAGATGTGAATATTCTTTGTGGAATACACAATGCAAAGTGACAAAGAAAAAGTGTTTGCATTAACAGAGAGAGTTCCCAATCCCACCTAGGACTGACAAAATCTCTGTAGGAAATATCTGAGAAATCTAATTCTGGGAAAAGTGTTTTAAAATACAAGGTGTTCTCAGAATTGTTATAGTTTAAACTGGACTTAATTACAGAAATAGTTTTAGTATGATGCTGATGAATAAGACAAGCTAGCACAAGTCTGTGTGTTTGAATGGGAAAAAAAAAAATAGAAGATTTGTATGTTCTTTTTAAATCTCAAATAGTAAATGACTCCTCTTATTCCAGGTGGAGCCCCTCTCCATGGCTCACAGCCTTCCCCAAGATAAGACGGTAATGAGACACGCCAATTGCTGATATCTTAGCCCTCACCAATTCAACAATTGTGGGACTGTGAACTATTAATAAAATGTAATAAAATATTCCAACATGAATTGTAGCTTGAAAAGAGATTTTAAAATGTCAAGCCTTCTCTGTGAACCCTTCAAAATGAAAAGTGAAATGATAGATGGCAGAGGGACACAGGAACAACTACGATTTATAGACTTTGAAGTAATTTCAGAAGTTTCCTGTTGCCTCATATCATTTTTTAATAATTAGAAAAGATAATATTGTTGATTTCACGTGGTCTGTTGTCAGTGTGCTTGTGGGAATATCTAGGCATGTAATTTGGTTGCCTTACTTATTAGGCTTCATTGATATCCACTTGAGATCTGGCTTTTGTGCAAAATATAGACCCATTTTTTTCATTTTGGTTCCTCAGAAGGTTGTAAGGATGCCTTGACACTTTATAATAAATGGCTAAAATACTATGCCACATTTATATATTTAGGGGGCAATGCATTGTTTAATATGTATATATTTATTATATATATCTATATATTCCATGGTATTGGATGAGCAACAATTGAAATCCTGCTGTTCAGGAGGCAAAGTGCCCTTCTCCTCTGCATAATAAATAGCAAATCCTCATTGTTTGTCATCTGCCTTCTCACTGTCCTGATAGCTTCTCACGTGGAAACAAATTAATCCATGTTCAGCTCTAAAGGAGATAGCAGGATGTGATAGAAATGGCACTGGATTTGAAGTTAAAAGAATCTGATCTAACCCATTTACTGGCTATCTGAACTTGAATAAGGCATGTATTTTGAGCTTATCATATAGAGGTAAAACTATCCTGACTGACTGCCTCTGAGAGTCACCTTGAGAAACAAATGAGGTAACATACGTGGACTACTTTATGAAATGGGCAGCTTGATGCAAAGTTGAAGTATTATTGGCGGGGGCGAGGAATGTGGAACCTATCACCAAGGTTCAGCCATGTCTGAAACTGACTACTGAATGGTGAAGCAATTCTCCCAGGAGTCTGTTTGCGTAAGAGACTTGGCGCCTGCTTGAATCAAAGCCATAATAAGAGATGATGAGACTGGCAGTAAAAACAAAAACAAAACAAGCTTTGATCACTTGCGAAAGTGAATGATTATGAAACCAGTGCAAGAACTCTCATTAGATTTCTCTTCTGGTTCCATCGCTTTGGCCTCTTCTATGAGTCACATGGAAAGAGGGTAGGGAAGTTCTAAACAAAGGCTGGTAGAGCCTGTAAGATATTTGGAAAAGCAGCAGCTCTTAGAGATCATTTGTATACACTGAAACTTAAAGTGAAAAGAGGCATTTCTCACATACCATAAGAGAACATCATTTACCTTTGACAATTCAGGTGTTCCAATTCATCACTGACATGGCAGTACCTGGCATTGCACACATTCCAAGGTCATCACTGAAATATTGGTGAGCATCTGTACAAGACCTTGACAGCCACCAAACCTATCTGATGTATTACAGTTCCTACTCATAGCAGGCTACCTATCTCCTGGTGAGTTCTGCTTATGTGTAATAGCCCTGACACCCCAATTTGGGCTATCTGTGGCTCTGACTTTGCTTTCTGAACCTCTTTTTCTTCTCATGATTTGTTTTCTGGGTTTGACATGATTTGGGATGACATTGAGATTTGCTTTACATTAAAATTCAGTTTAACCTAATTTAAAATGTTGAATAAAGAGATAGAGATTCAAAGTCACAGAAGCTTCCTCACATGATTGTTAAGGTTATAGACAGAGCATCTTTCTGATGAAGTTTTCTAGATATGTCTTAATTCTTTCTCCTACTGAAGTTGGCTTGTTCAGTGATTCTTTTTATTTTTAATACAATGATAGAATTATTCCATCAAATACCACTGTGTGTCAGTCACTCAGTCGTGTCCGACTGTGCGACCCCATGGACTGTAGCCCACCAGGCTCCTCTGTCCAAAGGATTCTCCAGGCAAGAGTACTGCAGTGGGTTGCCATTTCCTTCTCCATCAGATATCACTAGAAAGAACTAATTTCTATTGTTTTCCACCAAGAGAAGCTTAACTAATACATGAGGAAAGAGAACTTTACAGGTGACAGGGGATTCAACTTTAGTAAGGGAGGGGGGAAATCAATGTAATTTGGGTTAATCAGCTGTATATTATTCTGGAAGTTTCTTTGAAGGTTATTTTCATGAGGAGATTAATATTTAAATAAGTGGACTTTGAATAAAGCAGATTGCCCTCCTCAATGTGGGTGGGCCTCATCCAGTCAGTTGAAGGCCTGAATAAAACAACAACTTACCTTTTCAAATAAGAAATTTTTCCAGCAAACTACCTTTGATTTCAAACTGAAGCTTTCTTCTGGGTCTCCAGCCTACTGGTCATATCCTGCAGATTTTAGATTTGTTGGAAAGACCCTGATGCTGGGAAAGATTGAAAGCTAAAGGAGAATAGGGTGGCAAAGGATGAGATGGTTATATAGCATCATTGATTCAATAGACTTGAGTTTGAGCAAATTCTGGAAGATAATGGAAGACAGGAAAGCCTGCATTGCTGCGGTCCATGAGGTTGCAAAGAGTCAGACACAACTTAGTGAATGAACAGCAATAATAATAAATTAATTCTTTAAAATAAATGTCTCTCTATACATACATATGCTGTTGATTCTGTTTCTCTGGAGAATCCTGACTAATACAAACACTGTTACCTCACTAGTTGGCATAAATATTCAGTTCAGTTCAGTCGCTCAGTCATGTCTGACTCTTTGCAACTCCATGAATTGCAGCATGCCAGGCCTCCCTGTCCATCACCAACTCCCGGAGTTCACTCAAACTCATGTCCCTCGAGTTGGTGATGCCATCGAGCCATCTCATCCTCTGTTGTCTCCTTCTCCTCCTGCCCCCAATCCCTCCCAGCATCAGGGTCTTTTCCAATGAGTCAACTCTTTGCATGAGGTGGCCAAAGTATTGGAGTTTCAGCTTTAGTATCAGTCCTTCCAATGAACACCCAGGACTGATCTCCTTTAGAATGGACTGGTTGGATCTCCTTGCAGTCAAGGGATTTGCAAGAGTCTTCTCCAACACCACAGTTCAAAAGCATCAATTCTTCGGCGCTCAGCTTTCTTCACAGTCCAACTCTCACATCCATACATGACCATAGGAAAAACCATAGCCTTGACTAGACAGACCTTTGTTGGCAAAGTAATGTCTCTGCTTTTGAATATGCTGTCTAGGTTGGTCATAACTTTCCTTCTAAGGAGTAAGCGTCTTTTAATTTCATGGCTGCAATCACCATCTGCAGTGATTTTGGAGCCCCCCCAAATAAAGTCTGACACTGTTTCCACTGTTTCCCCATCTATTTGCCATGAAGTGATGGGACAGATGCCATGATCTTAGTTTTCTGAGTGTTGAGCTTTAAGCCAACTTTTTCACTCTCCTCTTTCACTTTCATCAAGAGGCTTTATATGCATAAATATTAGACCTTCTGAAATAGCAGTTCTTAGACTTATTGCTATAAGGTTGATAAACTGTTCAAGACAAAGGAGTGAAACTATTGAAAAATAAAGTGGAAATTTTATAAAACCCCTAGTTTCTCTTGTCTGTACAGTAGATTGGATGTGAATGCTTTATAAATGGGTACATGCTTATGTTATTTCCCTATTTGTCTTGTATCAAATTACCAGAAATGTATTGGCTTAAAACAACACAAATGCATTATCTTACTGCTGTGGAGGTCAGAAGTTTAAAATGAGTTGGCAGGGCTGAGATTCTTCTGGAAGCCAGAGGAGAATCTGTTTCCTTGCTTTTCCAGTTTTTCAGGGCTACCTACACTCCTTGGTTCATGGCCTTTTTCTGGAATCACTCCATCCTCATCTCTTGTCATCACATCTCCTTCTTTGACTTTGACCCTCCAGACTGCTTTTTATAAGAATCCTGTGATTATCCTGGATTCACATGCATAATCTAGATCAGTCTCCCCACCTCCAGATCCTCAACTTCATCATATCTTCAAAGTCCCTTGTGCCGTGTAAGGTACCACATTCATGAATACTGTGGTTTCGGATGTGGACATCTTTGGAGGGAGCATTGTTTTGCTTTCCATAGTGCCACACATGGAAATGTGATCCTGTAGGGGTGTTATAGCTCAGATAAAGGTCAAGGACTATTTTTATTGAATCTAAAAGAAAGAAAACCCATTTATTTATTTGTCTGTATTGTCTTCAAAATATAGATTCAAAATCTTCCCTTTTAACTTGGGATAAGAGAAGAAGTGAAAACAATCACAAAACAGGAGACATATCACTAGAAGCATAAGAATGCTTACTAACTAGTGAGAATAAATGTGTGAACATGAGAGTGAGGGCCCTTGATTGTGTGGAAATTAAATTCTTTGTGGAAGCAGATAAATAATAAGCATACAACAAATTGGAACATATTTCAAGAGTGGAACCAACAGAACTTGCTGGTAGATTAGACATGGGAAGTGAGAGGAAGGGAGAAAGTAAGACCCTGAGCATCTGCTCAGTGAGTGACACTACCTTATACTCTGCAGAGACACCTAATTAAAGCAGAGGCCAGATCCTTCCTCAATGGTCAAAGTTTAGTTAAAGGGTAAACTCAAACTAAGAATAGAAATGTAATTAGCATCCTGTTATACACAGAAAAGAGCAAACCAAAGGCCAATATACATTTGAAAAGATCTTAAGACACTGCTCACCAAAGAAATGTTAATTAAAATGATGACTTTTTGAATAGAATTGGAAAATATTAAAAGACATAGTAAAAATTACAGCACAATGGAGCTACCTGAAAACCTATCTCAGTCATTAGAAAGAGACATCAAACCTTGGCAAACTGGTAGGGAATTAGGTATCTTCCATTATTGTTGGGAGGAGGAATGGAAATTGGTACTAGTTTTTTTTTTTGTTTGTTTTTTTAAGTGTTTCTATCAATATATCTTTTAAAATTTGAATTGTGCCATTTGTATGGCTCAGTAATAACACATTAAAATGTAAAGGAAAATTACGGAAGTGTACAAAGAGATAAACAAGGAGATTCAGTGCAGTACTGTTTAATGGAAAAAAATCAGACCAAATTTCAGTCAGTTCAGTCGCTCAGTCGTGTCCAACTCTTTGAGATCCCGTGAATCACAGCATGCCAGGCCTCCCTATCCATCACCACTCCCGGAGTTCCTCAGACTCACGTCCATCGAGTCAGTTATGCCATCCAGCCATCTCATCCTCTGTCGTCCCCAATCCCCCCCAGCATCAGAGTCTTCTCCAATGAGTCAACTCTTCGCCTGAGGTGGCCAAAGTATTGGAGTTTCAGTTTCAACATCAGTCCTTCCAAAGAAATCCCAGGGCTGATCTCCTTCGGAATGGACTGGTTGGATCTCCTTGCAGTCCAAGGGACTCTCAAGAGTCTTCTCCAACACCACAGTTCAAAAGCATCGATTCTTCAGTGCTCAGCCTTCTTCACAGTCCAACTCTCACATCCATAAATGACCACAGGAAAAACCATAGCCTTGACTAGACGGACCTTTGTTGGCAAAGTAATGTCTCTGCTTTTGAATATGCTATCTAGGTTGGTCATAACTTTCCTTCCAAGGAGTAAGCGTCTTTTAATTTCATGGCTGTAGTCACCATCTGCAGCGATTTTGGAGCCCCAAAAAAATAGTCTGACACTGTTTCCCCATCGATTTCCCATGAAGTGATGGGACCGGATGCCATGATCTTCGTTTTCTGAATGTTGAGCTTTAAGCCAACTTTTTCACTCTCCACTTTCACTTTCATCAAGAGGCTTTTTAGTTTCTCTTCACTTTCTGCCATAAAGGTGATGTCATCTGCATATCTGAGGTTATTGATATTTCTCCCGGCAGTCTTGATTCCAGCTTGTGTTTCTTCCAGTCCAGTGTTTCTCATGATGTACTCTGCATAGAAGTTAAATAAGCAGGGTGACAATATACAGCCTCGATGTACTCCTTTTCCTATTTGGAACCAGTCTGTTGTTCCATGTCCAGTTCTAACTGTTGCTTCCTGACCTGCATACAGATTTCTCAAGAGGCAGATCAGGTGGTCTGGTATTCCCATCTCTTTCAGAATTTTCCACAGTTTGTTGTGATCCACACAGTCAAAGGCTTTGGCATAGTCAATAAAGCAGAAATAGATGTTTTTCTGGAACTCTCTTGCTTTTTCCATGATCCAGCAGATATTGGCAATTTGATCTCTGGTTCCTTTGCCTTTTGTAAAACCAGCTTGAACATCAGGAAGTTTACGGTTCACATATTGCTGAACCCTGGCTTGGAGAATTGTGAGCATTACTTTACTAGGATGTGAGATGAGTGCAATTGTGTGGTAGTTTGGGCATTCTTTGGCATTGCCTTTCTTTGGGATTGGAATGAAAACTGACCTTTTCCAGTCCTGTGGCCACTGCTGAGTTTTCCAAATTTGCTGGCATATTCAGTGCAGCACTTTCACAGCATCATCTTTCAGCATTTGAAATAGCTCCACTGGAATTCCATCACCTCCACTAGCTTTGTTCATAGTGATGCTTCCTAAGGCCCACTTGACTTGACAAAAGCGCCGGCGGCTGCGAGCGGCGCACTAAAGCGTGAGCGGCTGTGACGGGTGCACTAAAGCGTGGGCGAGAGGAGCTGCCCCACGTCCGAGGTCAGGGGCAGAAGCCGGGAGGACCCCATGCCCGAAGGGCTGCGGCCAAGAGGAGTTACCCCACGTCCGAGGTCAGGGGCGGCGGCGGAAAGTGCTAGGCTGCGACGGCGCAAGAACGGCCGAGAGGAGCTACCCAAGTCTGAGACCAAATTTAAGTGCCTCTTAATAGAATCCTCACTGAATGGACTATCCATATCCATGTAACAAATACTCCTAATGAAAAGAAGAAGGTAGATTTACACATACTGTTATTTTTGTTTGTTTCTTTTTCAAATTTTAATCTTTTTATTTCGTATTGGAGTATAGTCAACTAACAATGTTAGAGTACTTTCAGAGTCAGCCATACATGCGCATGTATACTTTCTCCCCCAAACTCCCCTCTCATTCAGGCTGCCACATGACATTGAGTGGGGTTCCTTGTTGGTTATCCATTTTGATTATATCAGTGTACATGCACTATTAGATACATGGAATTTAAAAACACATTGGTAAATGAAAAATGCACTGCACTGTCTACAATACAATACATGTCTGAAACCTTAAAGAAACCAAAACTTTATAAGCTGTACGTACATTTATAAATAGGAGCAGAATTCTATTTGAGTGGAGAGTCAAGAATGGTATTTACTTATATTTTTTTATTGTTGTAAAATGATATTGTACTAATGTTACACTTGTATAATTAAAAAATTCTAACAGTGATAAAAATTTTAATAATAGGGTTGGTTCAGTAAGAACAATGGAGAACAATGACTTACTTGCTCTATGGCTGCAAATATTTGTCAAAGCTTTGCCGTTGGATAAGCCCCAAACTCTCTTGATCTTTTAGTGCTTTTTGTATTGATGTGAAAATCAGATACTTTTCCCCCCAAAAAAGTGGTAGAACATCTTTGAAATGCAAAGCAACATAACAATGCAATACTTAAGGACTTTTTTCAACTGCAAGGTCAGTAGATAAGGCTTCCTGCAAAGCTGTCTCCGTCATTACTTGCACTAAAAGGGACACTACATCTCAAGCAAGAGAGGAAACAGGGCCTGTCTTCTCTATGCTGTTCATACTCTACCTGAAGTCTTACATCCAGGTGTGTACGCTACATTTGAATTATGTGCAAAGAAAAAAATGTATGGCTGTTAAAGGACTTGAAACGATGTCCAATGGGGAATTGTAAAATGAATGAGGATTTACTTAAGCAGGAGAAAAAGGATCCTCAAATGACATATGAAGGTTGACTTTAGGCATTTCTAAGACAGCTATGCAGAAGATGAAAGGAGCTCATTCTGTCTGCATGCAAAATATAGAAAATAATCACTAGTGTTTCACAAAACCCTGACGTGCACATCTTCTCAATCCTGTGAGCTATTATTGTCCTATTTGGCAGCTGTAGCATACTAAAAAAAAAGGTTGTTTTCCTTTTCATAGTGCTATCCCTGAGAAGTGGCCACCAGCCAGGAGCTACACATCCTAGCCCCTGTGGAAGTTAGACGTGGCCCTATGAATATGTTCTAGTCAAAGGAACATTAGTGAAAAAGTTGGGAGCCATTTCTACATGTGATATATTTAAAAATGCACACACGTGTGTCCCCTCAGCCCGTGGCACACACAATATCCTGTGTGCCTGCTTCCACATGCTTTTCCCCTCTGGTTAGCTGGAGGAAAAAGTTGCAGCAAGACCTAGGAAACCAGTGCTAATTATAATGGCTCCTACATCATCCTTGGTCCCTGATTGAGCATGTGGAACAGGGCTGCCCCATTAACTTGTTTACCCATCCTGTTCTGTGATGTAGTCAGAACAGAACTCAACTTCTAGTGAGTCTGGGCCATTGCACACACTGAAGTCTTTTGTTAGAGCCTTCAGCCTACCTCGATTCATTCAACAGACTGAGAAAGTGAAACTCAGCAGATGAATGCCGAGTTCAAAAGCAAACTATTGAGTGGTTCAATTAGACTGGAACTCAGGCCATCTCATGCTGCATCCAAATCTTTTTCTCTTGTATCTCTCTGCCCTGCAACATAACTAGGATCAACATTATAAATGAGAGGAACAGAAATTATAGTTTAAAATGACAAAACTAAAATAAGATAGTAATGAGGATGATGTACCTCATTCAAAAGAAAACAATCCATGGACTGGGGGAGTGCAGTGCTTCACAAGAATGGAGCACTGTTCCCAAGGGATTTGGGTCAAATGTGAGTTTACACAACATTAGAAGAAGCAACATGGGAACTGGGTGATTGCTGAGTGGTCGTAAGGCCTTGACTTACAAGGCCGGCGGGTCCTGTTTTCTAGGGTAAGGTAAGCTAGCTGGAGTTGAGTTGGAAGACGTGATTGTTATATGTTAGGTTTCCTTGGCAGTTTGCTTCCCGTAAGTGCAGGTTTCCTTAGGTTTAGATTTGTGATATGGGCTGGGCCACTGATGTGGTCTCCATTTTGTGGGTCCTAATTCACAAATTAACTTTATGACAACCCAAGGAGAGTTGTGTAACAGGCCTATATTTGCATTTCTTCAAGAAGCAGCAGTGTTTGCTCCATCTTCAGAGTTGTTCAAAAGGGAGCGTTAGAAAAAGAATCAAACAGTGGATGAGCATCAGAGTTAGATGATTCAATGCTTTTTATAACCTGAGATTCCATGATTCAGTGCACATTTGAAGCACTCATATCATATTTATTATACAAACACTGTGCACTCAGCAACAATTTGGGGGCCCTGTGGTCTCCTTAGAAAGGCATAATGGAAATGCTAGGAACTGAGCTGGAAAAAAATAGTTAAGGACCTTAACTACTGCAGGTTCTAATGGATTTTTCATTTGGATATGTTTGTGAGATTGAGATTAATAAAGAACTTCATTACAAACATACGGATTTTTTGAAGAAATAAAATTCCTGGATAATTTGTTGACTATGGAAAAGCTTACACAAATGTAAAAACCCATGTTGTTAAGCATCTGTCCTTCTTACAGGATGCTGAGGATCATATCCAGGGAACCATGAGTAAGGGAATGAAATGTCAGAGCAGATCTCTTTGGTGGATAGCAGTGAAGTTGATACATGGATATGGGCTGTCTCCGTTGGTAAAGAATCTGCCTGCAGTGCAGGAGACCTGGGTTCAATCCCTCAGTTGGGAAGATCCCCTGGAGAAGGAAATGGCAACCCACTCCAGTATCCTTGCCTGGAAAATCTCATGGACAGAGGAGCCTGGTGGGCCGCATGACTGAGCGACTAACACTTACACTTTGGCAGATGATGATTTCAGGTTAAGTAGCTGGACTGTAATAATTTTCACAGACTTTTATAACTCATACCTGGTAGAGTTTGAAGCAAATTCAAATTGCAAATTCATTTGCAACTTCCTATCCCCACAACAAAGATGAACATATCATCTTCTTTGTGTCTGTTACCTTGTTCTCTAGAAAGGAAAGGGGAAAAGAGTAGAAAAAGACACCAGGAGAATATTGAGGTTAGCACAAAATAGATTTAGCTCAAGTCCAGGTGGGCTCCCCAGCTGGTGCTAGTGGTAAAGAACCTGCCTGCCAATGCAGATAGATGTAAGAGACTCGAGTTCAATCCCTGGGTCTGGAAGATCCCCTGGAGGAGGGCACAGCAACCCACCCTAGTATTCTTGCTTGAAGAATCTCATGGACAGAGGATCTTGGCAGGCTGCAGTCCATGGGGTTGCCCAGAGTTGGACACAACTGAAGTAACTTAGTATGCATGCATGCATGCATGCAAGTCCAGGTAACTAGCCTCAATTTTTGTCCTTAATTGACATTTTTTCAGACTTCATCTAATAAAGAGACAGGTGCAAAAACTTAAAGTTGTTTATGTTGGTGCTCATCATGTAAAATTCCACGGCGATTTATTTGTTCAACAAACACTTTTTAATCCTCTACTATATATCAGACATTGATCAAAGTACCGGGGAGGCAATGATAAACAGAAAAAAAACAAAAACAAAACATAGATTGTATATTCCAGTGGAGGAGATAGACAAAGTAGAAAACTGCAACATGTGCCATGTGTGACAGTGATAAGTGCAAAGGAAGAATTTAAATCAAGATTTGTTGGAGGAAATTTCAATAAAAGTCATTAGGAAATGCTTTACTGAGATGAGGAGTTTTGAGCAAGTTGTGAAGGAAGTGAGGATGTGAGCCAGACAGATGGCTGGGGAAGCTTCACTCCAAGTAGAGGGGACAGCAAGTGCCAAGGTCCTAGGCTGTGTCTGGTATCAGAGGGCTGAATGACTGGAGCAGAGGACAGTTGGGAGAAAGAATGAGACAATGACATTTGAAAGATAACAAGGGTTAGAAAAAATAGGACCTTGAAAGACCTAGTTAGAACGTTTAATTTGGTTGCAATGAAAACTCTGGAAAAGCTTAAGCAGAAGATTGACAAGATCTTACTCTTTAAGGTGATCACTCTAAGGTGATCATTCTAGCCAGTGTGTCAGGTAGATTTGGCAAAGGTGGAAGCAGGGAGATGAATTAATTATTGTAAGAATCCATGCCAGGTGGTTTGGTCAGGGTGGTGGCTGTAGGAGCCATGAGAATAGGATGAATTGTCAATGTTTTGAAGTTAGAACTGAGGGATTTACTGGTAGATTGGATATGGACTGTAAGAGATAGAGAAGAGTTAAAGAAGATACAAAAGTTTTAGGTTTGAACTATAAGAATAGACATTAACCAAGAAGGAGGACCTTGCAGAAGTTTTGATTAGGGGAAAGAAAGTTTGTGAAAAAGAAATCATGAGCTCACTTTTACTTACAGTCAAACTGAACTTACCTCTTAGGCACTCATGTGGTTAAGTGAAGCAAGTGAAGTCGCTCAGTTATGTCCGACTCTCTGCCACCCCATGGACTGTAGCCCACCAGGCTTCTCTGTCCATGGGATTCTCCAGGCAAGAATGCTGGAGTAGGTTGCCATTTCCTTCTCCAGGGGATCTTCCTGACCCAGGGATTGAACCCGGGACTCCCATAGGCACTCATGTAACAGTCATCAAATAGGCAGACGGATATACAAACATAGATTTCAGAGGAGAGGTTGTAATGGAGATAGGAATTTAGGAGACATCAACATGGAGATAGGTATTTAAATTGATACTACTGGTATAGGTTACCTAGCAGTGACTATAGATATCAAAAGCAGAAAAGGTCCTAGGATTGAGCTCTGAGCTCCTACAACATGTTGAGGTTGTAGAAAAGAAGAGGAACCAGCCGAAGAAATTAGAGAATAAAATGATTAGAAAAATAGGAGGCAAATAAGACAAATGAAATGTCTTGTAAGCAAAATAAGGAAAATTTTCAAGTAGGGAGAGATCAACTGTGGCAAATGCTCATAAGAGTTTGATACTATGTGAACTGAGCTGTGATCTGGGATTTAGTAACATTGAAGCCATTGTCAACATTCAAAAAGCCAGTTACAATGGAGAGTGGGGTTAAAAACTGGTCATGGCAGTGGCAAGAGATATGGATGTGGATTAATTGGTCACATGGAATATAGATATCCTTTCAAGGGAAGAAAAGAAATTGTTTGATAGTTTAAGGGGAAGGTGGGATCAAGAGAGACAGTTTTATTTAATATGGGATAAATGATGACATATCAGTATGTTTATGGGAATGATTCAGTAGGTTTTTTTTTAATTGTTTTAAAACTGAGAGGGGAAAATTGCCAGAAAAACCTGAGAGAGCAGGAAGGAGGAAAAGCTCTAGATCATGTGTAAGTAGAAAATTTGGCATTGCTGCGGACCCAAAACAGTCTGTGTTTACTAGTAGGATACAAGGTAAGTGCTTGAACCCAAGTGCAGGAAGATGGGTAGATATGATGGGTACTGCTTATAGAATTTCTAGTGTGATTTTGCTTCAATTTTCTGGTAAAGTAGGAAGTGAGTCAAAGTTTAAGAGTAATCATGGGGAAATACATCATGGAATTTTGAGAGAGGAAAAAAAGGTTTGTAAGCCTCATTCTGTCCTCCCTTATTAATGTCCCAGTAGCACTGACTTTATCTAGGCGCTTACTAGGAATTCAGAGTCCTAGGTTCCATTACCCATCTGCAAAACCAGAATCTGTATTTTAACAAGAATCCCCAATTTTGTTTTGATTTGTTTTGCCCATTAAAGTTTGAGAGACTATGACTAGAGACCAAGAGAGAAAATTGACAAATGGTATATACTATGCTTGACAGGCAGTAGTAGCCAGCTTGAGGTTTTTGATGAATTTAAGATACTGTCAATGAGAATATTTTGGGTCTTCTCCAGCCAATTTCAAGAGTGCTAGTGGAGGCATTAAGTATACAAAGATGTGAATTTAACCAGGGGTGTGGTTTTGCCAAGAAAATAGAGAAGGGTGATATGGTTGCAAGAAAATAATTATAATAGGTTAAATCATAAAAGATAATGGTACCTGACCATGAAGTTCAAGCAGACTATGGAGGGAAGAGACGATTTGGTGGGGAGGCAGTGAAGAACAATAAAAAAAAATTGATGGGGTGAACGCATTAGTGATTTTGGAGGGGGTGACTGAGCGACTGAGCACAGCACACAGCACAGAGTCTTATTGGAGATTAGATTCTACAATAAGGGAACTGGAGAATAGAATGGAATGTGATGCCATTAATGGTCAAACATATGCCAGTGATATAGAGGCTCTATAGGGTGTAGGACAAAATCTCTGGAGTGCAGGACGTTAAGAAGTTAGAAGGAGGGCATTAGAAAGTTCATCTGTGTGGATATAGAAATTATCAATCGTTCTGATAACAGTAGTGTTGAAGAAAGTGAAAGTGTAACAGAAGAAATTTTTTCTAAAGAGGGTGAATTGAAAATAAGGAGGAGTATTGTATGAGATAAATTTCAAAGCTGAATGTTTAAGATTCAACAAAGGATGGACTAGAAGTGTCAGTGCAGAGCGCAGGACATCAATCGTGCCTCAAGGTGCCATGTCAGGAGAATTGGAGGAGAGAAAGAGTCACCCCTTGAAAGTGCTGCAGGAAAACTGATGCCATCGGAGGAGATTTCCATTTGATCAAGAAGAAGCAGATGTTTGCTGATGATTGACCTAGAACTCCATGAGGCTCCTTGAAAGAGTGTTAGGAGATAGGGAGGGAGGAATAAAGGTCACAAAAGGCAAGGGGGATAGAGTCTGGAGCCTGGAGGATGAGGAACAGTGTGGGGATCATGGACATTTTGTGATGGTCAAACTAACCCAGGCAAGAGGCATAGTGATTAACCTCAGTGGTCCCAAGGTAAAGGGATAAAGAAGCTGCTAGCATTGAGGAAAAAGAGGGATTAAAGGGGCTCTTGCCAGAATAAGAACAATTATGGGGTTCCCATTTGATTCATGCTGTTGAATCAAGATGTCCTGCTGAAGGATAGTCTTCCTCTGAGATGGCAGACACCTGCTGAGTGGAGCCCTGTGGGGCTTGGATTGTCCTTCAGGCAGACTGTCTCTGGATTTATGCTTGTAGCAACCTACAAGGGAATGCTTAACAATAGCATATCTGATTCAGTTATAACAAACTATAGAACAGCAGGAAAAAAATTAGAATATGATAAAGAAAGAAATATACCCAAATAAACTCATTAAAGCAAAAAAGATAATATAGTTGATGGGCATATTGGTCAGTGTCCTGTCAATTATATAGTCTATTATATCTTGCCAGCTGCCTGTTTTAGTTATTTGCTTTGTCTTAGTTTTTGACACTTGCCTCATGAATTAGCTGTTGTGACTCTGCTAATTCTAATATTGATTATAAACCTTATGACTAAAACCAAACATTATATTTTTTTTTCTTTGCCTGTTAGTTAATTCCAGAGAGAAGCTGGACAGTCTTGGGAAAGCTTGAGAGTTTCTAGGATGATGTAGAGGAGAAAACATAACAAGCACTATTTAGTGATAGAGAAAAACTTAGAAAGCCTTTCTCCTTATCCTTTTTTTCTGAGTCCTGCCATGCTATCTTTACCACTTTACATATGATCCTGTACACCAAAAACTTTCTAATGCCTTCAAATTATGATTTCATCAAACTGTCAGAACTTTTATGAGTACCTGGAATTCAAACCCCCAAACCTAGCAAATAGTTCCATCGTCTGTGTTTAAATCTCAATGGGACTTTTATAGTTCCTTCCCCGGGGAGCAAAATTCATGTTCTTAAAGCTAAGCTTACATTTCATGCTGAAAAATTGCAACAAACACATGAAGTTTTTTTTCTTTTTTTTACAAGCATATAAAATTGAAAGACCAAAGAGAACAGTATTTCAAAGTGTCTGATATAGTGTTTGATCACAACCTGAGGGAATCAATGCACCTTTAAAAAGAAACTCTTGGGGCTTCTCAGGCAGCAAATTCAATCATTTGATAATCTACTCATGATTCTATTGTAGGCTTACCATGCGCTGTGCTCATCCGAAGGAACTCAACAGGCTCTTGCAAGAGTAGTCTGTAGGAGTAAAACCTATTTTATTTTGAAAAGTCAATATAAAGAAAATACAACACATGAACCATGAATTTTCCAGGCCAGGACATGACTATCATGATAAAAAGATATAGTTATCAATTTACATCAAAATAATAATGCCATAAAAATAGCATGAAGAGACTCCCATTCATGAAGAGATTTAGCAGACCACTGTATTAGATTTACTACTTAAGTGTTATCAGAAAGCCTGCCAAACTAGTTGAAGTGAAAAATAACAATAATAAAAATAAAAGAACACTTTGGTTCCTGAAGCGGAGAGATCCAGAAGTAGAATACCTTCAGGCACAGCTCACTCCAGAAACAGAGCTTTTTCTCTCTTCTTTAACTTCTCAACCAAGATAACTTCTCTGTTATCTTATGCTTATTTTCCCTAACCAAAGGTAGGTTTCTCCCAAGAGATTTTGAGCTATTAAAAGTTTCTGAGAACTAATGGCCCACATCAACACAGTGAGTAACACTAAGAAAAAGTGATAGCTTCCCCACCTCTCCCACTCATCTTCATCACCTAGTTAGAAATCCCCAAAAGGGGCTCTGATCTTACCTGAGTTATATTCTTTTTTCAAAAAAATCTTTTTATTTTGTATTGGTGTGTAACTGATCAACAATGTTGCAACAGTTTCAGGTGGACAGTGGAGAGACTCAGCCATACATATACATGTATCCATCCTCTCCCAAATTCCCTTCCATTCAGGCTGCCACATAACATTGAACAGAGTTCCCTGTGCTATACAGTTGGACCTTGTTGGTTATCCCTTTAAAATATAGTGGTGTGGACATGTATAGCTGTATTCTTAATTTTAGACCAATCATTTTCCCCAGGAGATGAAATATTAATTTATTCAAGGTCACCATAGCCAAGGATAGGCAATAATGACTGACATCTCTCCAGAATTAAGGCAGTGGCAGCCCCCCAGAAGTACTAATATTAGGGAGGAAATGAAAGCAACATATATCTACTACAAGAAAGATAGCAAGAAGAATTGAAGCAACTCAGAAATCCAAAAGATAATGTAATCATGGTACAGCTAAATAACAAAGCCCTGTGACTTATTATAACTGGGTTATCAAAGAGTGTCATGTCATGAAAAATATTCATAACGAGTGATTGTTTAAAAGGTAGTTTGCTGCTGCTGCTACTGCTGCTAAGTCGCTTCAGTCGTGTCTGACTCTGTGCAACCCCATAGACGGCAGCCCACCAGGCTCCCCCGTCCCTGGGATTCTCTAGGCAAGAACACTGGAGTGGGTTGCCATTTCCTTCTCCAATGCATGAAAGTGAAAAGTGAAAGTGAAGTCGCTCAGTCGTGTCCGACTCTGGGCAACCCCATGGACTGCCTACCAGGCTCCTCTGTCCATGGGATTTTCCAGGCAAGAGTACTGGAGTGGGTTGCCATTGCCTTCTCCAAAAAGGTAGTTTACAAAACAGTAAATATAACAGGATCCTAACTGGATAATATTTGCTATTACAGATGAAAAATGTATATATTATATGAGAATGAAAGTGAAAGTTGCTCAGTCATGTCTGACTCTTTGCAGCCCCATGGACCATACAGAACGTGGAATTTTTATCCAGAGAAAAAATACTGTAAGGAAATACAATAAAACATTAAATATGACCATCTTTGGAAGATGGGAGTATAGAAATATTTTATAATTGTTTTGAATATTGAAATATTTGCTGCATTTCTATGATGTTACTGGGTTGGATAATATAGGATACCAATTTAATATTATGAAGGATTCTTCTTTACAGTAAATTTTCCTATAAAAACATTTCTAAAAGTAAATATCTCACAGCAGGTGACATTTTTAGCCATTTCACATCTATGCAAATTTTATTTTGTCTACATATGCAAAATGCATGTGAGCTGGAAATATGAAGATGATCAAGTTATTTCTACATGTGAGAGTTTGGAGAGAATGATATTATGTGATGCAGTGAAGCTAACAATGTGTTATATGAGCAGATTGGATAGAAGAATCAGAAATGCATTAGCTGTAAGTACCAAAAATAAAGCTACACTGGTTTAATAAGCAGTAGTTTATTTTTCTATATAATAGGAACTCCAGATATAGTAGTTAGGGACTGGTTCAATAATAGCTCAATGCCCTAAGCATGCTCGTTCACTTCTCCCTTTGCATTTCCCTCAAGCCTAGCTCTTCCTGTTCTCAAGATGATTATTAGATGTCATTTCTACCTTCATGGCAAAAAAATAGAAGACAGAAGGAAATAGGGTAGAACCAGCTCCACTGATTTTCTTTATCAAGGAAGCAAACATTTTCTCAGAAACTCCAGAAAACAGTTCCTTACATCTTAGTTTAGATCTTTGTTTTTTGTCTTATTTGAGCCAATACTGAGACAATTGGCTTCAGGAAGGTGTGAACTTACAGTACTCCATTTCAGCAGCACGATGTCTTTAACACTTTCTACCTGACATCATTAACACAGGGCATAGGAAACCTGTGGAAATCTGTGACTCACTCTTGTACAAGCTGAAGCTATGAGGAATTAGCAACCTATGAGAGCAGTTCTCGGCTAATGGGGACAGAAGCAATGGATAAAGATACAGTGTCTATCCTCAAGTCACTGTAGTCAAGAAAGAAAGAATAAAAAAGAAAAGAGATACTTTCCATCATTTAAGGTGCGTTCTCTGGGGTAGGCTATGCAGGTGCTGTGAACTGAATTGTGTCATCCAAAATTCATATGTTGAAACCTGACCCTTAATGTAGTATCTAGAGCTGATGCCTTTGCTAACTGGAGTTAGATGAGGTCATGAAGATGAGGCCCTCATGGTGATATTAGAGAGTTTATAAGAAGAGAGAAAAACAGAGATGGCTCCCTCTCAGCCATGTGAGGACAAAGTGAGAAGGTGACTGTCTGCAAGCCAGGAAGAAGTCCACACCAGGAATCGGCTGGCACCTTAGACTTCCTGCTTCCAGACCTGTGAGAAATAAATGTCTCTTGTTTAAGCCACTCAATCTGTGGCATTTTTTTATAGCAGCTCAAGCAGACTTAGGCATCAGGTGTGTTCTCAGGTCACAGGGTACAAAAAGCTAACCTTATCTGGACATCAGGGACAATTTCCTGGAGGCAAGCAACTTCACTTTCACTTTTCACTTTCATGCATTGGAGAAAGAAATGGCAACCTACTCCAGTGTTCTTGCCTGGAGAGTTCCAGGGACAGGGGAGCCTGGTGGGCTGCCATCCATGGGGTCACACAGAGTCGGACACGACTGAAGTGACTTAGCAGCAGCAGCAGCAGGATACTTGAAATACTTCCTCCAGACTGTATTATGTCAAATATAGTTTCCTCTCAACTATGTTTCTATATTCTCTAGTCTTTTCTTCAATACCCACACACATTCTCCTTTAATTAAGTGACTGTGATTGTGTTTATCAATTTCCCAACCTTATCTACCCATAAGCTCCTTGAAGCCAGAGTGCCATATTGTTTGTGACCATTTTTGTATGCCACTTGCATAACACAGAGTCACTACTCAAGAAATTATAATTACATGAAAGAATGAAGGCATGAATAAGCAATTCAATTCAATAATCAGACGAAGCATGCTTTGGAGATAGTCAAAGAAAGAATGTTGATGTAGACGAAGGAAACATTAAGAAAACGGTGAACATAGAATGCAACACGGTACACGTAGGAAAAGATAGGTAGCTCAGAATGTTTGAAGCAGACAGTTGGGATCTGAGAAACATTTGTGGAGGGCTTATTCTGTGTTAGGTAGTACTTTTATTTACCATATTACTTAATTTAATGCTCATAGCAATATTTTGAGATAAGCAGCACTATGATCCCATTTTACCGACGAGGAAATTGAGGCACAGAGTTGTAGAGAAGTGTACTCCAGTTTGCACACCCAGAGTAGTGAAGCCAGAATATGAAGCCAGTTAGCTTCTACAGTCCACTTTGCATTGGTGAGGTTTGAGAGAGAGGCAGTGACCACACTACTCACCCCTATAAGAGCTTGGATTTTATTAAGTAGATTATTATTGGAAGCCATTTGGTTGTGAGAGCTAATTGGTCAGCTTTCATTTAAGGGCAGATTGGGGGTTTAAGGCAGAAGATGCAATATTTCACCTGAGAAATGTTGGAAAGCCAGGAATTGTAAAGGAGGAGACAAATTTCAGAAACACTTATTAGGTAAGACTGATAGAGCATTGGGCCCATAAAAGCTGAAGAATATAGAAATACAGTGAATCAAGGATTATAGTTGGAACAATAATTTAGGTGACTGGGTAGATGGTAAGGCAATTAACTGAGATGGGGGTGTCCAGGAAGAAAAGGTGGTAAGGAGAATATGATGCATTTAGATTTGCCTATGTTAATTTTGAAGTGCCTTGGGGCATTCACTTGCAGAAAAGCAATTGAATATAGAAAGCTGAGATTCAGATTTAAAAAGTTGAGAGGCACCAGCATGTAGATGGCAGCTGAAACATGAGAGCAATGAGTTGTTATTGTCAAATTTATGTGCATGAATATTACCTGTCAGTACGCACACAATTTTGGAAGCCCAATTATTTAAAAAAAAAAAAAAAAAAAGCCTTCCACTGGGGCCTGCTCAGTTAGCTAAATCTGCAAAATACATTACAAGATGCCCAAGTAGCTTTATTGGTTTTAGTCTCTAAATGTGTCCCTAAAGACCTCTACAAGAAATAAGTAACAGTCTGCCGACCTAAATGCCCCTAGAGAAGCAAAAATAGAATAAATGAGAAATAAAACAACAATCCCCTCCCATCTGCCAAACATAAATGATGCCCAGATAGAAACTGAAATCTGATGGCTTTTCAGTACTCGATTGCAGGAAGTTTTCTTCCATATATGAATATAGATTGCTTCAGTTTGTCTCAAATCTTTATCTTTGCTTATTGCTTTTAAAAACTTTATATGTGGCATTGGGAGAGGACTTTGAAACATATCTTACAAGGGCAGACATAATTAATGTATCCAGTTGTGTGGGACTTTCTAAGCCCCAGGCAATTAAGACAGATATACTAAATAGAAGGTTGGCCTGTCTTCATCCTTTCAAGCCTAATCATTCTTGATCCCAGCTTAGGAAGGTGTTGAATTCAGGTGAAAACAGAGCAATGTTTAAAGGGGTATCTTTCAATGACTCACTTTTGACCAGCCTTTCGATGACCAACCTTTCAATGACTCACTTCTTTCTCATCCATTTGCAAAAGTAAGTGTTCCATTCAATTATTGACTTCTATGCTCTGAACAAGACGTGTGCTTACAGAGTACAGGACACTGGGCCTAGTAAGAAGAATTTTTTGGAGTATAAAAACATGGGAATTTGAAATCAAGAGATGTGTTTAAGGCCCGATGTGATGCTGATTTGCATGTGCTTTTGAGAAAGCCTTTTAACCATTCAGGCTCTCTGTTATGTCTTTAGTAAACCATGAACTATGCCACACTCTAATCTGAGATACTACAGAGTCACTTAGCTATTGCTGCATAGCAATCTGTCCCCTAGCTCAGGAGCTTAAAAAGGCAATTATTTATTATTATAGTTCCTGCAATTACTGGGCAGCTGAGAACTCTGCTTAGGTTTGGCTTGGTTGGGAGAGATTCTCTGGATAGTTCTGCTCCCTTCGTCCCTCATCCATCTCCTGGAACCAACAGACTAGCCTAGGAATGTTTCTCATGGTGGTAGTTGAAACACAAGAGTACAAGCAGAAACCTGCAAGATCTCCTGAAATCTAGGCATAGATTAGGCATATATTCAATACAGTCTTATTCTATTGGCCAGAACAAATTACATGACCCAAGTCAGAGTCATCTCAGGGTCACATGGCAAAGTGCATACAGACCAGCATGCATACCAGGAGGGGTATAGAGAATTGGAACTAGTCATGCAATATACCATATTTAGCATAAGTTAAAATATAAAAATACTTTGCTAAGTTTGAAAAGCTATTTAAATATTATATAAACCATGATTAATCAAATTTCAAATAAGTATAATTAATCAAATTTATGTATTTATCTTTTATCCAAACTTTCATCAAACAAAAAGTTCTAACTTTTAGGATCTATAACACATTGTTCAATTATCTGCTCTGTTTCAGAAGCAAAACAAATACTCTTTCATCATCATCGTAACATCTTCAGTTTATATTTTAGAAACAAAAATCTATGGTATTAACAATAGAACATTTTGTGGTTTTTAGTAGGCCAGTATAAGGTTGCCAAAGAATGGACAAAGACAATCACAAAATCTCCTGTGTCTGTTAGTAAATTACCTGCCTGGCATATGCTTTTGGCAAAATATCACCTTTCTTATTTTTTTCCTATGTTTTGAAAGAGACTGATACTTTTCTCCCACTCTAATCACATATCTGAAAGGTAAAATTCTTTTCACTTTGACATTACTATATCATTCTAGAAACCAGAATTTTCTCCTTGGTCAGCCTGGTTAAGCACCACTCAGAAACTAGCTTTAATCTGTAAGCAGAGTTCTCTGTTCCCAAAGCACTTGTGAAAAGATAGGATAATAGACAGATGCAGATTGGGCATTTGTAAAGATAGCTGGAAAGTTTAAGCAGCATTCAAATTTTTATTGCTATTTACTGCTTACTTATCCAGATATGCTGTTAATTAAATGCATTTTTTTTTTTAATTAAAGAAACAATGATCTGAATCTTCTTTGGTGTTCCATTGGTTAAGACTTCACCTTCCAATGCAGGGCATCTGGGTTTGATCCCTGGTCTGGGAGCTAGGATCCCACATGCCTCTCGGCCAAAAAACCAAAACATAAAACAGAAGCAGTATTGTAACAAATTCAATAAAGACTTTAAAAATAGTCCACATCAAAAAACAAAACTTAAAAAAAATAAACAATGATCCAATCAGATAATTTCTTTATTTTGGATTTTTAATATTTCCCTCACTCAGCCTGACTTCCTGAGGCAAAGGGATGGATATGGGTGGTTTAACCATCCCCATAACCATCCAGCTTTATTTGAGGGTGGCCTTGGAAACGAGCCAGATTGCATTGTTATCCTTCTGTCAATTACAAATGTGCCAGACACCCAAAGCATCAGGGAGGAAGTGCAATTATTAGAAGTTACCCAAGAGAATATGCCCAATGTCATCCCTGACTTACTGGGTGACCTTTAGAAAATCAGATGCGTAAAAGAGGGATGATAAATTGTTCTCTAGGACAATCATGCAAATGAGTTGAAGCCCCAAAGATAGAAATTAAGGCAAGGAGAATTCCAAAGAAACCAATTTTTGTTCATAAAAGAAATATCTTCTAATACAAAGAGAACATAATCCAAATAATGACTAAAGCTCTTCCCCAGATATCAGTCATAATTTATCACCCCATCCCTATTCATGTGTGTTGATCCCCAATGCCTTCCTCCTGCCAAAAACCCATGTCTTTAACACCCATTCTTTTATTTGTTGGTGAAGCACTAATGGCTTCATAAAATAAGTTCTGAAATTCCTGATCCCAATGCCAAAAAGAGAAAAAAATTGCTTTCTGTTGGCTGTGGGGCTGTGGAACTTAAGAGTAAGAGCAGAAATGAGAATGCAGATAAATCCATTTACACTATGTGTCTATGATGATAACAAGTCCTCTGATCTAATTGGGGTCCTCCAATGAGGGGACTCTATTGTCAGAGCAGGTATTTAAAAAGGGAATTTTTCTTCATCACCAGAGGATTTACCTTTTCAGAGTCTGCACCTATTCAGAGATCTTTTAGTTATCAAAAACGTTGAGTAAGAAGAAAGCTGATAGGAACTGAGCACTGCGTATGCACTGATCACTTTCTTTGGCACCTTATATATATGTGTGTATATATATCAACTGATGAGCAGCAAAATAACTGTGATAACACTTACATATGAAGTGAAGGACATTGGTTAAAAATCTGTACCATGGACAGAGCCAATCTGGGCCTCATTGTACATTATTCTCAAAGGATCTTGATAACTTAGAAAAAAGGTTATGTAAACTATTGGGCATACAACAAGGTATTATCTTAGAATCCCATGTGTCATTCATGTTTCCAGACCTTCATCCTTCACATAATGTATACTGAAGCACTACCATTCAATTCTGAAGCTATCCCACCTGGAGTTAACATCAGACTACCACAAGTTAAAGGGCATGATCCACCAAAAGACTGTCTTCATTTAGATGCCAGCAGTGATTTGGGGGTCCCAAGGCTATCTGTACTTCTGACCAACTGGTTACAAAACAAGGAAGTTCTCATAATCCCTGGCCAAGTTCAATAATTCATTCATGAAACTCAGGAAAGTACTTTGCTTACAATTTTTTATTATAAAAGATATAAATCAGGATCAGCCACCAAAAGAGACACATAGGTTGATGTCTAGGAGCATGCCAAATGCAGAGCTTCCATGCCCTTCTCCCATGGAATCAGGGCATGTCACTCCCTTAGCACACTGCCATGTTCATCAGCCAAGAATCTCCACCAAACTCTGGTGTCCAGGCTTCTTATTGGCGTTTCATTACATGAACAGGTTTGATGGAGTCACTGGCTACGTCTGATCTCAATCTCAAGCCTCCCACTTCCATCCCTCCTTGGAGTTTAGATTGGTTCAAAGCCCCAATCCTCTAAGCAAAGGTTGATCCTTCTGATGGACACAGCCCTATCCTTAGTCATCTGGTTAGCATAAGCTGAGGTTGATCTAGGGGACTCATGAATAACAGAGATGCTTAGTGCTTGGGAAATTCCATGGATTTATAGTCTTTCTCCCAGTAACCAAGGGCAAAGTCCATTCAAATTCCTTATTAAGCAACAATTATATACACATAAATTTACACATATAAATAAGTATAAATCTGTACACCTGTATGTCTCCTTTATATATATCTCTCTATATATAATAAGATTCTATTAGCAAATTATGAACTAATTAATAAACAGATTAATTTATCAATTAATAAACTAAATTAATAAACATAAAAATCATTATATTACTTCTATCAGATGAAACAAATGTTAGGCAGTGTTCTAACAGCCTTACTCCATTTCAAGTTTGGTAATTTGCTAGAAGGACCCAGATTAGCACAGTGACTGATTAAAAACTAGCTTGTAAGTTAGTAAGTTTTAAATGACAGGGGTTTCAGGTAGGTAGAAGCCAAAGTCCGAAGACAGGGAACACAACTCAAATAATTAAAATAAAGACAGAAACTATCCTATCATTTAGGAAACATGCCTGAGGGCTTTTATAATTGAAGTATCATAACCATTCAGCCTTTCTGTCTTATTAAACCCATCTTGTATTATTTTATGCTTGAAGTGAAATGAAGTGAAAGTCACTCAGTCATGGCCAACTCTTTGTGACACTATGGACTATACAGTCCATGGAATTCTCCAGGCCAGAATACTGGAGTGGGTAGCCTTTCCCTTCTCCAGGAGATCTTCCCAACCCAGGGATTGAACCCTGGTTTTCTGCAATACAGGTGGATTCTTTACCAGTGAAATCACAAGGGCAGCCCAAGAAGACTGGAGTGGGTAGCCTATCCCTTCTCCAGCTGATCTTCCCAACCCAGGAATTGAACTGGAGTCTCCTACATTACAGGTGGATTCTTTACCAACTGAGCTAACAGGGAAGCCCTATTTTATGCTTATTCCCTATAAATACTAGCATCACCTGGTTAAAGGCCACATCCTTCACATTTCATAATACCCATCACATTGTACTGCAGAATCTCTTTCTTTCTGTTACCCTCACTGAGCTTCCTGAGATAAGGGATATTATCCATAAATGTTTAATTTTCCTGTACACACTCCAGAGCTTGACACATAGCAGATGGATAATAAGTATGTATTAAATGAATGACTGAATACTAAGAATAAATGATGCAGTAAGAAACATTTGGCCTAGATTGTCCTCTGGCCTAACTGGAAACTCCACCAGGAAGTTATATTCTCAGAGGCAGTAGGAATAAGAGAAAGTTTCCTTTTTCATTTTACAAAATGAAATTAACCTTCTCCCAAATTGAGTGGTGATCTAAATCCATGATGAGAATTTGACATGATTCACTTATTTCTAGTCTGAAAATTGGCAGTTTTAAATTCTAAAGTCTACCTTTAGAATTTAATCTTCTCCCAAATTGAGTGATGATCTAAATCCATGATGAGAATTTGACATGATTCACTTATTTCTAGTCTAAAAATCGGCAGTTTTAAATTCTAAAGTCTACCAGGCACTTTTCTGTCTGCTAAGACTGATAGAATTAATTACTATTGATAGCGAACCAAACAGACAGAAATCACTGTCCTCATGGATCTATTATTCTCAAAACAAACAAACAAACAATTATGTTCTTGTATCCTGCTCATCCTTCTCTCTGCCTTAGTCCCTACTTCTCCCTCTGTTTTTATCAATTAAAAACCCAGAGAGGTAGGATAACTTTGTGTCTGCAGTTGTTCTCAATATCCCAAACTTGTACCTTTTTAAAAAGTAGAGAAATATTCATCATCAGAAGGGAAAATATTGAGTACCCTTTGTTCAAATCTCCACAAAACCCCCAGGTTTTAATGCAGTATAAAAGCTGACGTAATGCTTGTTTGATTTGCTTAGCAGGAGCACATCATGAAAATTCCTTGAGCAGGGAAAACAGCTGGTTTGCCAAATCTGCACATTTGGCTGTACAACTGGCTCTATTGGTAGCTCTAGGCTAGCAATATTTTTTCCTGACAATTTACATGCTGCTCCAGCCCAAGGTGTCTGAAATGAAGTCTTTGCATACACATAGAAAAGAACTTGGCTCCAGACTCTGGCCAGAACTCCACTTTGAAATGGAAATTCACACTGATCCATGATAATGTGATAAGGCGGTGCCTTTTCAGCACAGATTTGTATGCAAGGCTCATTGTTTTATCTGGTTTTATGTAAAATATAATGTCAGTAGTCCATATTGTCTGTGTTAATACTGTTATTCACATTGTAGTATCATGCCTACCTTGGCCACTTTGTAATCCAGAACCCCTCACACACATAAAGACAGAGATAACTGGAGAAACATGGTTGCATACAAATTATATCGTCCTGACAGGGAGTCCATTCTCTGCTCCTCTCAGACAAAGCCTTTTAATTCCTCAGGTTTGGTTTGCTTTTGGTTTGGTTTTTTAGAAGGGGAAAAACAAAAGCAAAACACCCAACAGATAATTTTCTTGGATCTCCAAATTTCAAACCACTTGAAAGGCAGATTTCATCAAACTAAAATTTCTTTGTGGCTAATCACTTTGGGGACTCACTTAACTTCTGGAGAATATCTAAATAGAATTTTAATTTTATCTGATTTCACTCTAAAATGAAATTAAATAGGCATATTTGAAACCAAGTATAAGAATGGTATATGCTGTCACAGGGCTTACATTTCATTTTGTTAACAATTGATTTTCCCTATTATCCTTAGGTCCCAGGGTACAATGTGTAAACACATCACCGTGAAATATAAAATGAGCTAGAAAAATAATTGAATTTTATAGAAATTCTCTAGGGTGGTAAAAATCTGACATCTATTAAAATTCAGAGATTGTAAAAGCAATTAGAATTATTACAACTATCTTTAAATTGGGAGAATAACAAATCATATTGTGAGAGACTCTGATCCAAAATTTTCTTATCTTTCTAAAAAAAATGAAACAACCACAGATTACAGGGGGAAAATGCGAGTACAATAAAAGAGAAACAAAGACATTCTTCTCTCATCACAATACAACTCTCAACAGCAGAAAATTAGAATTGATTCATTAACTGCCATCCAGTCCTGAAATCCCATTCAGATTTCACCAGTTAGTCCCAATTGCATCCTTTGCAGTTAAAGGAGCAAGTTTGGGATCACAACCCACATTTGGGTGTAGAACAATCCCTTGGTCTTTTCTTGAATTCATGACCTTGACACTTGAAGATCATAGGCCAGTTATTTTATAGACTGTGCCTCAATCTGAGGTTGTGTGAAGGCTTGCTATGGATAGACTTAGGTAATGCATCCTTAGCAGAAATATCACTGGAGGGCTGCTATATTCTTCTCCCTGAATCCTTACATAGCTTGTGATTTCAGTTTCTCTCATTATTTGTTCATTTGATCCTTCTTTTAAAAGAGTATATTGCATATTTCTCCAATGTAAAGTTATACTTTTATCCTTTGTGAATATGGTTGTTTTATTAAGTACATGGAAATTGTATACATAACCCATTCCTTACAATACTTTCAATTAACTATTTATTTATTTATATCTATATAATGAATTCAGAGGCTTTCCTAGGGGCTCACATGGTAAAGAATCTGCCTGCAGTACAGAAGACCCAGGTTCAATACCTGGGTCAGGTAGATCCCCTGGAGGAGAGGATGGCCACCCATTCCTGTATTCTTGCCTGGAGAATTCCATGGACAGTGCGGCCTGGTGGGCTACAGTCCATGGGATCATGAAGAGTTGTACATGACTGAGTGACTTTCACTCACTCACGTGCTCATAATAAACTTATGGTTTTCTATTTTATTCTGTGGCTTACAGTTAGTTGTTAGGTTTTGATGCCTTAATGTCTCATTTTGTCGATGGGAATTCCTTATAGCTGGCTTCTGCACCTTCTTGAAATGTTCTCACTATTTTTTTTTTGATATATCCATGTTTTCTGGCATAACAAGATTTTCCAGGATCACATTTTACTTTCATTTCCTCCTTCAGCCCTGGAATTAGCCATTTTTCCAGGGAGCTCCAGAATGATAGATTTGAGTGCTCTTTGCTATTGATATGTCACTGTTTATAGGTCTGTGTGTAATATATATATATATATATATATATATATATATATATATATGAATGAAAGGGCTTCCCAGGTGGCTCAGACAGTAAAAAGTGTCTGCCTGCAATGCAGGAGACCTGGGTTTGATCCCCTGGAGAAGGAAATGGCAACCCACTCCAGTACTCTTGCCTGAAAAATTCCATGGATAGAGGAGCCTGGTAGGCTCCAGTCCATGGGGGTCACAACGAGTCAGACACGACTGAGCGTGTATAGGTCACACACATACATATATTCACATTTTCATCTATACTTATTTACATGTGCATCATTATATATATATACATATATATATATTGAAAACAAGTTCATGGCAATACTGCCAATTTCAATCTAAAACTATATATTTTAACCTAATTCTCTTCCTTATTTGAGAATAATCTTATCAGCCTTTCTCTGACATTGAGAAACCTGGCTTCTGTTCATTTTATATACTTATTTGATCAGTCCTTCTGTATCTAATAGCCTGTGTTGGCCAGCACACCCTGTTCCATAAAATTCCCTCCTCAACCCACTTGTACTGAGACACCTCCCACTTGGTATCCCTTTAGGTGATGCCCTCAGATCTCCACCAGGCCACTCCTCTGCATGGATATCTGTCTCACCCCAGTCAATCTGCAACATGTGTTACAGAGTAGCCCTGCTGCATAGACATGCAATTTGCCTTGACATCCTCCACTCACCTGCCCTCCCACTTATGGTGCACATACTTACTTTGTTCTACTCTATCGAAGTCTTTAAGGTTCTAGCAGAGAAAGAAAGAAAACAGGAGTGAAGGAGAGAAATAGAAAAGAAACAGAAAAGGGAAACAGAAAAGAAAAAGCTAAGACATCTTTTAAAGTTCCAACTTATCTCCATTGTTATATATTTTCAAAATACAGTGTCATATTGTATTCACACACCAAACTCATTATGTATAAAATTTCTATAACATTGACTATTTCCATATTTTCCTAAAAAAACTAATATGTATTTTTCTTGAATTTGAGATATTAATGAATATTTAGCTTGCTCACATTGCTCTTGTTTTGCCAGCTCGTTGTCAAGAAGTCAGTCAGATGGTGGAGATTAAGGTGCATTTTAATAATGTCATGAAAATATATTGAAAGGCACCAGAGTAAGACTAAGCAATTATTCACAGACATGTCAATTTCCACAATTTGTGTTGATATCTATCTTACAAATGTTAGGAGAGAAGTCTTCATTTTTTCAACATTGGTTTGTAGTCATATGTAAAAACAATAAAGTAATAATAATAATGAACAGACAGATACAGCCATGATTTACAGCAGCCTGACTTACTTTCAATGCACACTAGCATGTTATAAAGCAATTTATCGTGTCAAACAAAGCCATAATATTACGGAATGGGTCATTTAATATATTACAGCATTTTTTTATTAGAGCTTTGAAACTATTAAGATACCTTCTTGGCAAGCATTTTTAACTTTTGAAAGAATCTTTGTTTTCCCTTTTTTGCATTTTCAGTGAAGTAAATCTGTTTCAATAATTAACTTACTAAACATGTAATTGAAAGACAAAAGCTCAAATCCATAACCCTTTTTACTACAGTAATGTTTTCATTCCAATTTAAATTAAGCTACCAAAACATCTATATGCTTTCATAAACAAGGGGAAATAATTACCTCAGATAAGTCTATTGAAAATGTATTTGTAGAACTAAAATACTGACAAGTTTGTCCTCCTTCTCAATCCACGTCTGGGAAGTGTAAAGATTTACCCCTATCATTGAGCGCATTCAGTTATTTATGGCCCTCTTCTGTCCCCTTCACCGCGACCTGGATTACTTTTGGATTCATTAGCCATATTTCATCATATCCCCCAATAGACCAGCGTGTCACTAATGAAGTGGTAAAAAACGCTGGGCAAATGTCAGTGTTTCTCTCCAACCCCTGAAACAATAGAGTCTGTATCTGTGCATATGTTTTCTATACAGTTTCTTGTTATTGTTCCATTTAAAAGTGTTGTCATTTTAAAAGTAAAGACTCGTGGGATTTACTGAGTGGTCCGGTTGTTAAGACTTTGCATTTCTATGGCAGGGGAAGTGGATTCTATCCCCAGATTGATCTGGGAACTAGGATGCCATAAGCTGTGTGGTGTGGCCAAAAAGAGAAAAAACAAAAAATTAAAGACTTACAAGACTTACCGCCCTCTCTTTCTCTTCAAACCGTCTAAATTCATGCAAAATTTTTATTTTGTGTTTGTGTTATTGGTAGTGTTGGTGCACAAAACATAAAGTACTATCTGAGAAATTATTTTGTAAAACAGTAGGGCTTTGCTAATCTGTAGAAGTGAGTGAGGATTTGAGGTGAGTAAGATTGTGGTGTTCTGTATTCAGTTGACTTAAACTGTTATCACTTCCTGCTGGAACATCCCTAGTCCTGATGCTTCTAGGTTCCCTAGCTACTTTCCCTTCTTCCTATTTCACTGTCCTCACTCAGGACCTAGTAAGGAATTCAAACTTGTTTTCCATCTTTCTTGTTTCTTCTGTCATGAACTTGTTGAAATTTACTGGTACCATGACCCATTTTCTTGGAACTCTCTTTTCTAAAGTTTTTTAAAGTTACAGTCAGGTATTCCTGATGGTGTTTTAATGGATGGAGGGATGGATGCTGCTCTATTAACAGGGTACGGTGCAAAGTGACTCTACCTTACACATGAAGAGGAACACTAATAGTGATCATTACTGAACACTGGATGGACTAGAAGGCAAGCATTTATAGAAGGAGATACTTCTGGTAGACTCAAGTTCTCTACTAGTAATGGGAGCCAGGCCAAGTAGAAAATGCTTTAAAAAAAAAATTTAAAGATTTCTTTCTTTTATAATAAAATACACATAACATAAAATTTACTATTTTAACCACTTTACAGTTCATTGGTCTTAAGCACATTCTTATTGTGCAAACACAAGCACCATCCATCTTCAGAATCCTTTTCATCTTGCAAATCTGAAACTCAAAACAAAATTTTCTTTTTCAACAGCACTTGTGGTTGTGTCTCCAGCTGAGGCAGTAGAGCCAGGGTGCAAATCCTGGCTCCCCACTTGTGCTTGAACAAATTGCTTAATCCTTTTGTTTCTCAATTTCCACACTCACAAGATGGAGAATCAACAAATAGGAAAAGGAGGTATAAGGATAATGTTAGGAAATATTATTCTTTAGTGGCTCAACTTGTATTTGTTTAACAATTAAGGGAGGGCATGAGGGAGACACTGGAGCAGGACTGTCTAGATCCTAGTTCTGGTCCATCCACTACAGCAGGTGTCCCCAACCTCCAGGATCTAATATCTGATGGAGCTGATGTAATAATATTAGAAATAAAGTGCAAAATAAATGTAATATACTTGAATCATCCCAAAACCAACCCCCACCCCCAGTCCATTGAAAAATTATCTTCCACAAAACTGGTCCCTGATGTCAAAAAGTTTGGGGACTGCTGCTGTACTATATGTAAGGTGTTATTAAAGTTACTTACCTCCTCAGCACTTCAGATTCCTCATTCTTCATCAGTAAAGCTTAGTAGAAGTTAGCAAGAAGATTAAGGAAACACCTGAGAACACTTTAACATTATTTGTCCCATTGTGGGCATTCAATAAATATTAGCTAAAACATTAGAAACTCTTATATTCAAATAATAGTAGTATATGTTACAATAATCAATGTATTCAAGTCTATATAACAGAGAATGATAATAAATATTTCTACTTAATGCTTTACATATTATCCTTTAGACATACTTTCTACTTTTTAAAATTTTTCTAAAGCAAAGATGAGTCATGTATATAGCTCTTTTTAATATAAAAGGCATTTACAACAACAGCAATATTGACGAGGAAAAACTAATGTGAATTTGTTCAAAATGCATTAATTTCAGAACTGGTTCTGAGAGGGCTAATGGTAAGTCTTTTTACACATATGTTGTGTTCACAGGTGGGAAATGTGGCTTTAATCAGAAAAGACCACATGCAAAGCACTATGGATTCTCTGCCAGAATGAGTTTGTATAGCCCTAGTAATAGCTGAAGCATTACGTTCTGTTAAAGTATTTAAGCAAGGAGGCCATTAAACTGAGATTGCTCTAATGCCTTGGTAGCCTATGAAAGCAAACCAAAACCTAAGCCAGAGTCAATGCACTTGAATCTGAGAAAGTGAAACTTAAAAACAACCAATCACAGCCAACTAGGATTCCCAAATAAGGCAACCACTTAAACTATAACTATAACCAATTCAATACTACTTTTGCTCTGCTTTGGGGTCTTTTGTATAAAAACTGTGTCCCTAGAACTGAAGCACTGAATACCTTGCCCAAAGGTCCCATGATAGAAAATCAGACAGTCTGTCTTTAGAGCATTCTTCTGTTATTATTACTTGTCTATGTTAAAGTTGGTGAATTTTGAGAAAAGACATTGTCCTTAAGGATTTTTTTTTTCCCGCTTCTACCTGGACAAACACACTATACCTTCAAGAGTTATGTGTGTGTGTGTATGAGTAAAATTTATATCTTGAAACAATCATGTTGTCCGTTTGCTATTCAATGGTATGTGAAGTCAGCCGGCGGTCTTGGTCTAGTAGCTGAGACGCAGGTGCTCATATTACAAATATATAGTGCTACAGACTTAATGGGCATTTAAGTTAGCAGGCAATAGGAAGAAGGGAAGAAAGGTAAATAAAAAACCTTCACTCTTAGCAGAGGTCACTGTTGTCTGGAGTTATGGGTTAGTAGAATAAGGCTGCTACTCTTTTCGATGTAGAGAGATTGTGTCTGTATTTTTCTTTTTTTCTTTCTTAAAGCCTTTATTTTTCACAGCATTTTTAGGTTTAAATATAAATTGAGAGGGAGGTACAGCAATTCTCCATATGCCCCTGGTCCCATACCTGCATAACCTCTTCCATTATCAACATCACCTACCAGAACGGTGCCTTCTTTTCTTAGCAGGGATAAATGTACACAGACACATCACGGCGATGGTGGTGGTTTAGTAGCTAAGTCATGTCCGACTCTTGCGACCCCATGGACTGTAGCCCACCAGGCTCCTCTCTCCATGAGATTCTCCAGGCGAGAATACTGGAGGGGGTTGCCATTTCTTTCTCCAGGGGATCTTCCCAACCCAGGAATTGAACTTGGGTCTCCTGCATTGCAGGCAGATTCTTCCCCAACTGACCTATAAGGGAACCTCATAATCATTCAAAATCTATAGATTACTTTATGGTTAACTCTTAATGTTTATATTCTATAGATTTGGGTGAATTTATAATGGCATTCAGTTCAGTTCAGTTCAGTCACTCAGTCGTGTCCGACTCTTTGCAACCCCATGAATCGCAGCACGCCAGGCCTCCCTGTCCATCACCAACTCCCGGAGTTCACTGAGACTCACGTCCATCGAGTCAGTGATGCCATCCAGCCATCTCATCCTCTGTCGTCCCCTTCTCCTCCTGCCCCCAATCCCTCCCAGCATCAGAGTCTTTTCCAATGAGGCAACTCTTCGCATGAGGTGGCCAAAGTACTGGAGTTTCAGCTTTAGCATCATTCCTTCCAAAGAAATCCCAGGACTGATCTCCTTCAGAATGGACTGGTTGGATATCCTTGCAGTCCAAGGGACTCTTAAGAGTCTTCTCCAACACCACAGTTCTAAAGCATCAATTCTTCGGTGCTCAGCCTTCTTCACAGTCCAACTCTCACTTCCATACATGACCACAGGAAAAACCATAGCCTTGACTAGACAGACATTTGTTGGCAAAATAATGTCTCTGCTTTTGAATATGCTATCTAGGTTGGTCATAACTTTCCTTCCAAGGAGTAAGCGTCTTTTAATTTCATGGCTGCAGCCACCATCTGCAGTGATTTTGGAGCCCAGAAAAATAAAGTCTGACACAGTTTCCACTGTTTCCCCATCTATTTCCCATGAAGTGATGGGACTGGATGCCATGATCTTTGTTTTCTGAATGTTGAGCTTTAAGCCAACTTTTTCACTCTCCACTTTCACTTTCATCAAGAGGCTTTTGAGTTCCTCTTCACTTTCTGCCATAAGGGTGGTGTCATCTGCATATCTGAGGTTATTGATATTTCTCCCGGCAATCTTGATTCCAGCTTGTGTTTCTTCCAGTCCAGCATTTCTCATGATGTACTCTGCATATAACTTAAATAAGCAGGGTGACAATATACAGCCTTGACGAACTCCTTTTCCTATTTGGAACCAGTCTGTTGTTCCATGTCCAGTTCTAACTGTTGCTTCCTGACCTGCATACAGATTTCTCAAGAGGCAGATCAAGTGGTCTGGTATTCCCATCTCTTTCAGAATTTTCCACAGTTTGTTGTGATCCACACAGTCAAAGGCTTTGGCATAGTCAATAAAGCAGAAATAGATGTTTTTCTGGAACTGTCTTGCTTTTTCCATGATTCAGCAGATGTTGGCAATTTGATCTCTGGTTCCTCTGCCTTTTCTAAAACCAGCTTGAACATCAGGAAGTTCACGGTTCATGTATTGCTGAAGCCTGGCTTGGAGAATTTTGAGCATTACTTTACTAGCATGTGAGATGAGTGCCATTGTGTGGTAGTTTGAGCATTCTTTGGCATTGCCATTCTTTGGGATTGGAATGAAAACTGACCTTTAATGGCATTAGCTATTATTATAATGTCATACAAAGTATTTCCACTGCCTTAAAAATCTGTACTCTGCCTATTCACTCTCTCTCCCCCACCCCTCAACTCCTGGCAACCACTGATCATTTTGTTGTCTCCATACTTTTGCTTTTCCAGAATGTCATATAGGGGAAATTGTACATGTGGCCTTTCAAATTGCCTTCTTTCACTTAGCAGTATGTATTTAAAGTTCCCCCATGTCGCTAAGATCAGACACGACTGAGCAAATTGACTTTCACTTTTCACTTTCATGCATTGGAGAAGGAAATGGCAACCCACTCCAGTATTCTTGCCTGGAGAATCCCAGGGACAGAGGAGCCTGTTGGGCTGCCATCTATGGGGTCACACAGAGTTGGACACGACTGATGCGACTTAGCAGCAGCAGCAGTAGCATGTCCTTTCATGGCTTAGAGATCATTTCTTTTTAGTGTCATATAATATTCCATCATCTGGATAAACCACAGTTTATTTTTCCATCTACCTACTGAAGAGCATCTTGGTTGCTTCCAAGCTTTGGCAATTATGAAAAAGGTGCTATAAATATTCATGTGCAGGCTTTTGAGTGCACATAAGTTTTCAGCTCCTTTTGAGTAAATACTAAGGATTATGATTGATCATATGGTAAGAGAATGTTTAATTTTGTAAAGAAACATTCAAACTGTCTTCCAATCTCTATTTTTCTTAATATATTTTTAATTGTGCAAAAATACATGAAACAATTCAGCCAAAAAGTAAACAATCTAGACTGGAAAGAGGGCAGGTGATCTGGATAGATATTTTCTCCAAAGAAGATAAAAAGATGGCCAAAAGGTATATGAAAGGTCCTCAATGTAAATAATCATCAAGGAAACACAAATCAAAACCAAAATGAGATGTTATTTCACACTTGTTAGAATGGTTATTTTCAAAAAGACAGGAAATAACAAGTGTTGGCAAGGATGTAGAACAAGAAAATTTTATTGCACTCTTGTTGGGAATGTAAATTGTAAATACCAGACAGCATATTAAAAAGCTGAGACATTACTTTGCCAAAAAAAGGTCCATCTAGTCAAGGCTATGGTTTTTCCAGTAGTCATGTATGGATGTGAGAGTTGGACTATAAAGAAAGCTGAGTGCAGAATTGATGCTTTTGAACTGTGGTGTTGGAGAAGACTCTTGAGAGTCCCTTGGACTGCAAGGAGATCCAACCAGTCCATCCTAAAGGAGATCAGTCCTGAGTGTTCTTCGGAAGGACTGATGTTGAAGCTGAAACTCCAATACTTTGGCCACCTGATGCAAAGAACTGACTCATTGGAAAAGACCCTGATGCTGGGAAAGATTGCAGGCGGGAGAAGAAGGGAATGACAGAGGATGAAATGGTTGGATGGCATCCTGACTCAATGAACATAAGTTTGGGTAAACTCCAGAAGTTGGTGATAGACAGGGAAGCCTAGCATGCTGCAGTCCATGGGGTCGCAAAGAGTTGGACATGACTGAGCTACTGAACTGAGCTGAACTGATGGAAAACAGTATGGAGGTTCCTCAAAAAATTAAAAACAAAACTAGCAATTTCACTTTTGAGTATTTATCTGAAGAAAACAAAAACACTAATTCTAAAAGATATATGTACCCCTCCCCATGTTCATTGCAGTGTTATTTATGATAGCTAAATGGAAATAAGTGTCCATCAACAAATGGACAGAAGATTGATATATATACATATGACATATATATTACAATAAATGTCAAACAGAGAAATCCAAATATTGTATGATCTCATTACATATGGAATCTAAAGAGCTAACTAACTGAAAATAAGTTCATAGATACAGAGAACATACTGGTAGTTGTGGAACGATGAGGGTAGGGAGTGGGCAAATGGATTAAGAGTGTTAAAGGTACAAACTTCCTGATATAAACTAAATAAATCATGGGGATATAGCATGCAGCATGGCGGCTATATTTAATAAAACTGTTTTGAATTTTTGAAAGTTGCTATGAGAGTAGATCTTAAAAGTCCTTATCACAAGAAAAAAATGGAAGAAAAAATTGTAACTACATATGGTGACAGATGTTAACTACACTTATCATGGTGATCATTTCATGATGTACACAAATTATTATTTTGTACACTTGAAACTAATGTTATATTACTTGTCAATTGTATCTCACTTAAAATAACAATTGACATAAAGGTATATATTAGGAAACTATGAAATTTTATTAAGGGAGTTAAATAAGAAAGCACTTTTGTTTTCTTGACTGTGAATTCAAGTATTTGTTTACTTTAAATAATATATGAGTTTAACATATGAAAAATCCCAAATCATTTTTAGTTGAATAAAATTAAAGATATTTAAAGTACAAAAATTTGTCCCTATCTCACAAATTAAAATAAGAGCAAGGTAAAGATGAAGGATAAAATAGTGTCTCTTAGAAACTAGTGTCTAATTAGTCCTTAGCAGAAATATTTGTGAGGTCCACCCCATGGGCGCCTATGCCCTTATGGCAATTGGCATGGCTTTGGTGGATTAAAGAAAACTATTTCTGGGTGACCAGGAAACTGAAGTTGGTGAAGATATACTGGCAAGCTACACTATTTCAACCTGTGGGTTAATTGTAAAACTCTCTCACCATCAATGTAAAATATTTCTTCAATAAATTCCCACATACAAAGAAACAGGAAAGAGAAGGAAACAGCCTTTTTCAGTTAAAGCAATTTGTTAGCATTGCTCAAGTCTGTGTAAGAATGCAAACTAGCACTTTTGTGAAATGTCTTCTCTTATATTCAGATCAGTTCTTCCAAATCCTTATGTTCTCTCTGAGCTCATTTAGTTGCACATTGCTCCTGGGAAAAAACCAGGAGGGTTTGTGAACCACATACATTTCTAATCCGAATGACAGCAATTTAGTGTGAAATGTTTGACAAATATTGGCAGGCTGATTATTTACCAAAAGTTAATACTGCTGTTGGATCAAAAGGGGACAATTTATTAATTAAATTGGAAGACAAAGGCTTCATCACCCCGCTGTTATTAAAATATGAGTAACCACCTGTTTTCTTGCATTTTAATCTAATCCAAGATTCTCATTAAGAATAACAAAAACATTGTAATCAAGCTGCAACAAAATGGGAACCTGGATAGTTCTATACGTGCCCTATTAGTTATCAAATATTTGACTTGATAAAAGGGTGAAAGCTTACTTTGTGATGGCTATTTGCATACTTAAATGTGAGAATTATTAGCTAAAAATATGTAATTTCTCAAAGCCACTATCTGTCCTTACTTTTAATCCATTTTGACTAAATAATATAATAAAAATAGCTAATATTTATTCCATACGTAGGATAGTCATGTTAAAAACTTGACAGGAATAAATGTATTTAATCTTCAAAACAATTCTATAAGGAGCAGTATTATTATCCTCAGTTTTGCAGATGATGAAACTTAGGCAGTGGTAATTAAGTAAGGTCCCAGATCATACAGAAGGAATTATCAGAGAAAAAGTTAGAAACGCTGCCCATCTGATTCAAAGATTTCACTCTTGACTTCAAGTAAAATTTCATTATGCATTTAACAAATATTTAAAGAGTTCAGCTGCTATTTTCTAAACAAGGCGTTGAAAATGAAAGTCACTCAGTCATGTCCGATTCTTTGTGATCCCATGGACTGTAGCTCACCAGACTCCTCTGTCCATGGGGATTCTTCAGGCAAGAATACTAGAGTGGGTAGCCATTCCCATCTCCAGGAGATCTTTCCAACCTAGGGATCGCACCCAGGTCTCCCACATTGCACGTTGATCCTTTACCATCTGAGCCACCAGGGAAGCCTAAAAAGGTATTGCTTCAGGCCAGAATTCTCCATGCCAGAATACTAGAATGGGTAGCCTATCCCTTCTCCAGCAGATCTTCTTGACCCAAGAATCAAACCCGGGTCTTCTGCATTGCAGGTCTATTCTTTACTGTCTGAGCCATCAGGGGAACCCATTTTTCAAGTATTTTAAAGTACTTCTTAAATGATGCCAAACAGCCCTCTTTCCAGTTTCTACCTGTGGTGAGGATATTCTACAAGATGGTCTCCATCTTCCTTTCCTCCTAGTATACATATCCTCATGTAATCTCCTCCAGTCAGCGTCAGTGGTACCTATAGCTTTACCCAAAAGAAGTCAGATAAAACATGATGAAATGTCTCTCTGTGGTTCTGTTATGTAGGATTGTAATGTTTGTCTTGCTGTAAGACTTTCTTCCTTACTGGCTTTGAGGAAGCATCCTGCCGGGTTGTGGGTAACCCTATGGCAAAGGCCACACTGTAGCCTTGACCAACAATTCATGAAATCAGGGTCCTTAGTCCAGCAAGCTAAAAGAAACTGATTTTGCCAACAAACATGGTCTTGGAAGCAGATCCTTTCCCTTTGAGCCTTGACTTAAGACCCCAGTCCTGTTCAGTGCTTTCATTAGAGTTTGTGAGAGACCCTAAAGCGGAGAGTCCGGTTAAGCTGTGCCCAGATTCCTGACTTACAAAAACTGTGAGATAATAAATGTTGGTTCAAGCCACTAAATTGGTGGTATAATTGTTATGCAGCAATAGATAACTAATGAACTACCCATCATGGTTTGAATGTTAATTCCCCTTTTAGAAGCTTCATGAATAATAATTAAATTATATTAGTATTGTTGGTTTTACTACAATAACAATAGAGACTGCCCTTTATTGACCACCTACATGTCCCAGATGCTTTCACTTCACTATGTTATTTACACAAATTATCTCATTCATCTTTATAACAACCTTATTAGAAAGGCTTTATTATTTTCAGTTTAAGACTCTCAGGCTCAGAGGATGTCAGAAACTGGCTCAAGGTCACACAGCTAGTGTGTAAGGGAAACAGTCAAAGCCAAGGTGCGCTGCGTTTTTCACTGTGCCATCCTGCTTCCTATTTCATGTGGTTTAAAAAGGTAGTTTAATGTTTATTAAATTTATTTCTCTATGGCCAAACATGGTTCTAGGAGTCAGATGGCTACTAGCATTTCACAGCCATGTGACAGCATGATGGATTTGGTTTTGGATGGTTTACTTACCGGCTTCCCAAGTAGCTCAATGGTAAAGAATCCGCCTGCCAATGCAGGAGATGTAGGTTTGATCTCTGGGTCAGGAAGATCCCCTGCAGAAGGAAATGGCCACCCGCTCCAGTACTCTTGCCTGGAAAATCCCATGGAAGAAGAGGTGGTGGGCTACAGTTTTGGGCATCTCTGACAGTTGGACGAGACTGAACATGAACAGTTTATTTCTCATGTCTTCCATCCCCTCACCAAGTCTTATCTATTATAGACTAGAATTTTCTGGACTACAACCACTTTTACCATTTCACATATGATGTATTTTTAAGTTATTTCATTTCCTTTTGGCTTCTTAGCATTTTCAAGTTTTTAGAAAAAAATTTTATATCAAAAATATTTATATCCCACTGACAATGTGGTATCTTTGCAAACACATAAAATTGAAATACTCTCTGTAATGCTAATAGAAATAAAAGAACATTCCCAAATCACAAAGAAAGTCATTTTCCTTTTAAAAATTGACATCCAGCTGACATTGAGTAAAGAACGTGAACATGGATAATATGATCAATAAATTTTATAGGATTAATAGGTATATCTAGATATTTTTAAATTTTAAAAGATACATGACACGTATTTTTAAACACATGAACCAAAAGATGCTGTGTATTAGTTCAAAAATAAAAACTACAATAGAGTCTCCAAAGCAGAAAATGTATAGCTTAAATAATTGAATCAAGAGATAATGAAGTTAGATGGGTAGAAATTAAAGAATAGCCAAGCATCACTCCTTCAAAGATTGTAAGAAGCCACACTGCTAAATAAGCCTTGAAAAGAGAATATGAAATACAGATATAGATAAATCTTCCTCGACCTACAGTGTGGTTCGATCCTGATACACCCCTGGTAAGTCAAAACTAGGTAAATCAAAAGTGTATTTAAATACATTCAACCTGTTGAACATCATACTAACAGCTTAGCCTAACTTAGATTGTTGTTATTATTTAGAAGCTAAGTCATGTTTGACTCTTTTGTGACCCCATGGACTGTAGCCCGTTAGGCTCCTTTGTCCATGGAATTTTCCAGGCAAGAATACTGGAGTGGGTTGCCATTTCCCTCTTCAGGGGATTTTCACAACCCAGTAATTGAACCAGCATCTCCTGCACTGGCAGGATTCTTTACCACTAAGCCACCAGGAAGCCCAGCCTAATGTATGTTTAACAGACTCAAAACACATTAGCCTACGGTTCAGATAAAATCATCTAAAATAGAGCCTATTTTATAACAAATTGTTGAGTATCTCATGGAATTTGTTGAACGATGTACTGAAAGTGAAAAACTAGAATGGTTGTAAATGAGTAGGTTGTTTCCCCTAGTGATCATATGTCTGACCGGGAAATATGGCTCCCTGCCTCTGTCCAGCACCAAGAGGGAGTCTTATATTGCATATTACTAGCCAGGGAAAGGAGCAAAATTCCAAATACAATTTCTACTGAATTTGTATTGGTTTGCAAGGAGATCCAGCCAGTCCATTCTGAAGGAGATCAGCCCTGGGATTTCTTTGGAAGGAATGATGCTAAAGCTGAAACTCCAGTACTTTGGCCACCTCATGCGAAGAGTTGCCTCATTGGAAAAGACTCTGATGCTGGGAGGGATTGGGGGCAGGAGGAGAAGGGGACGACAGAGGATGAGATGGCTGGATGGCATCACTGACATGATGGACGTGAGTCTGAGTGAACTCCGGGAGTTGGTGATGGACAGGGAGGCCTGGCGTGCTGTGATTCATGGGTTTGCAGAGTCGGACAATGACTGAGTGACTGAACTGAACTGAACTGAAAGTCAAAATATTGGAAGTTGAACCATTGTAAGCTGGAGACTTCCTTATATTGCAAATGGTTTAGAAACGTGAAGATTTTCTAAAAACTATTTTATATTGAAATATAGCTGATGAATGATGCTGTGATAGCTTAAGCTTGACAGCAAAGGTACTCAGTCATACATATACATGTATCCATTTTCCCCCAAATCCCCCTCCCATGTAAGGTGCCACAAAATACTGAACAGAGTTCCCTGTGTGACACAGTAGGTCCTTGCTGGCTATCCATTTTAAATACAAGTCAATCCCAAACTCTGTCTCTTTCCCCCCATTGTTTCCCCTGGCAACCATAAGTTTGTTCTCCAAGTCTGTGAGTCTATTTCTCTTTTGTAAATAAATTAATTTGTATCACTTCTTTTTTGATTCTGCACATAAGGGATGTCATATGATATTTCTCCTTCTCTGTCTGACTTCACTCAGCATGTTGCTGCAAATGGCATTAAGAAATGTGAAGTTTTAAGAACATCACATTGGGCCCTGAAGATTGAAGCCATGGTGACATCAAGAGAAACACTTAAAAACCTAAGAGCAAACACAAATAATAGAAAAAATTTTAAATAAATGAAGCAAGCATACAGTTCAAAAAGGTAAAAGAACAACATAGGAAAATCAAATAAATGGGTGTACGTGTTTGCTAAGTCACTTCAGTCGTGTCTGACCCTGTGATCCTATGGACTGTAGCCCTCCAGGCTCCTCTGTCCATGGGATTCTCCAGGCAAGAATACTGGAGTAGATTACCATGCCATGGGATCTTCCTGACCCAGGGATCCAGCTCACATCTCTTATGTTTCCAGCATTGGTAGGTGGGTTCTTTACCACTAGTACCATCTGGGAAGCCCTAAATAAATAGGGGAATGTATTAATAAGCATAAAAGCAGAAATTAATTACACTATGTAAAATGGGCTATTCCACAAAGCATCTGCACATTGACAAGGAAAAGATATCAAGTGCCTTCATCCAGCTATTGAATTTGTTGGTGCCATTGGTCAGATTTTCATGAGATTTCAGGATATTGCCGTCTTGTATCTTCTACACAAAAGCAAATATGGTAACCCCTCAATTGATATTTTTTGTCATGTTTTAATATCAGCATATGAGAAAAGCCTAGAAAGCAACTGTTCTGTGTATTAATGACTTTTAAACCCTGGGGATTTCTGTTGCTAAAGCTCTTTCTTCATTATCAGCCATGAAAATCAGCATTCCAAAAGAAATTTGAAAACCAATTATTAAACTTGATGGTTATAAATTAGAAAATGAATTTTTTAAAAATCGTTGATTCAAAGATGCTTCTGTAAAATACACTGGTGATATTAAATGCTTTTGTGGGTCTATTTCCTTTCTCAAAATGTCTTTCTTTGAGCCTTTTTTCCTCTGGAGACATTTCACTTTCATATGGAAGTCATATTGTATCTCATCTAGAATATTTGCAGATGATTGTCTTCATTTATCAAGAAGCACATATTTAAATAGTTTGCAGCATTTTGGCTTTCTTCGTGAAGCAGAAGTATTCATCATACTAGTTAAGGTTTATATTACCCTGTAGCAAAGCAATTTATCATATCCCTACATCAGCAAATTCTTTGATTATTAAAATTCTCTTGCAGAGGTACACGTAGGAGCATACCAAGCTTCTGTCTAATGAATTTTCTTTATTATTTGACCTGAAGTGCAGGGAAACTAGATATTAAGACGTGTGATTTGAAAACAGTGATAGAAGATGCAAAGCCAGATTTATTTTGTTAGTATCAGGGAATACCTTACCAGAATTTAACACAATGCATATGACATGCAAACAACCCTTAAGAAGCACCAGCATGAATCGTTTTTTCTCCTTTAGAAATGGTGTTTATTTCCCAAATTCAGGCTTCTCTAACATGGTACTTTTGTGAAGCTCCAAAACCATCAGTTCAATCTTCAATAGTAATTATACACTGAATCAATCAGTTCAGTTGCTCAATCATGTCCGACTCTTTGTGACCCCATGGACTGCAGCACACCAGGCTTCATCACCAACTCCTGGAGCTTGCTCAAACTCATGTCCATCGAGTCAGTGATCCCTTCCAACCATTTCATCCTCTGTCATCCCCTTCTCCTCCTGCCTTCAATCTTCCTTGAATTATACATTAAGGGGACATGTAATTGACTCAAGTTACTAATGACCACTCTCTTCCAAGTTGTCCAACTATATTTCAATGGGTATTTATTAAGGACTTGTCTATCTATTTAACACTGTGCTGGTTTCCTTTATAGATGTGAAAGAAGTTTATATAGTGCTTCTGGCTTCAAGGAGTTTGCTGTTTAGTTGGAGAGTGAAGTCTTCTGTCTAGTTGGATAGCAAAGATTTTCCCATGTAAGCTAGGAGATAACCACATAAGGAAGAAAGTAACTGCATGGCAAAACGTAATCTAATGGGAAGTTAAGGAAAGAATGATCCGAGAATGCAAAATATCCATTGCCCACAGGGGCATTGGCAAATAACCTAAACAATAAAGCAGAGGCAGTCCTTGGGCATGGAGGGTAGGGCAGGAGAGGGGATGAAGGCCTGAGCTGGGAGGAGGAGAACAGCTATAAACTGAAGACCACAATATCCATCTGAAGGAAGTGTCTACAAGTAAGTGATCCTGCTTCATTCAGTTTATTGCCTTTTGAGAATGAGAATCGATGTTGCCATGACTGAGATTTTTCAAGACCCACAGGATCTCCTGATTTTTATAGAAAGTTCTCAATTTTAGTCAGTCAACAAAAAGTGAGTCTATAGGCAATAAAAAGTGAATAATTTTTTATTTATATGATAACCATGCTGCTGCTAAGTCGCTTCAGTCATGTCCAACTCTGTGCGACCCCATAAATGGCTGCCCACCAGGGTTCCCCATCCCTGGGATTCTCCAGGCAAGAGTACTGGAGTGGGGTGCCATCACCTTCTCCGTATGATAACCATTGGTAGAGAGAATTCATGATTCTTGAGGCTGGTATTTAGCAAGCTGATCTGAAGGCCCCGACCATGCTCACATCAAGTACTGTTTATGCCAAAAGGGTCAGGATCTATAAACACTTGTGTAAAAGGGGTGTAAATGTGGTGTGTAGAGGGTTACTTCTTGGCTTAATAGAGCTTTATCTCCTTTTTTGCTATCCTTTGCACTCACGGTGCCTCTAGAATTTATTGTTGTTGTTCAGTCACTAAGTCATGTCCAACTCTTTGCGACCCCATGGATTGCAACATACCAGGGTTCTCTGTCCTTCAAACTCATGTCCATTGCGTCAGTGATGCTATCCAACCAACTCATTCTCTGTCACCCTCTTCTCCTCTTGCCTTCAACCTTTCCCAGCATCAGAGTCTTTCCCAATGAGTGGCCAAAATATTGCAGCTTCAGCATCAGTCCTTCTGGTGAATATTCAGGATTGATTTCCTTTAGGACTGACTAGTTTGATCTCCTTGCTGTCCAAGGAACTCTTAAGAGTCTTATCCAGCACCACAGTTCAAAAGCATCAATTCTTTGGCACTTTGTCTTTTTTATGGTCCATCTAACTGGAAAAACCATAGCTTTGACTGTATAGAACTTTGTTGGCAAAGTGATGTCTATGCTTTTTGATATGTTCTCTAGGATATCCCACATCCAAGGTAAGAGAAACCCAAGTAAGACAGTAGGTGTTGCGAGAGGGCATCAGAGGGCAGACACACTGAAACCATAACCACAGAAAACTAGGCAATCTAATCACACGGACCACAGCCTTGTCTAACTCAATGAAACTAAGCCATGCCATGTGGGGCCACCCAAGAAGGGTGGGTCATGGTGGAGAGGTCTGACAGAATGTGGTCCACTGGAGAAGGGAATGGCAAACCACTTCAGTATTCTTGCCTTGAGAACCCCACGAACAGTATGAAAAGGCAAAATGATAGGATACTGAAAGAGGAACTCCCCAGGTCGGCCGGTGCCCAATATGCTACTGGAGAAGATGGCTGGATGGCACCACCAACTCGATGGACATGAGTTTGAGTGAACTCTGGGAGTTGGTGATGGACAAGGAGGCCTGGCGTGCTGCAATTCATGGGGTCGCAAAGAGTCAGACACGACTGAGTGACTGAATTGAACTGAACTGAACTAGGTTTTTTACAGCTTTTCTTCCAAGGAGCAAGCATCTTTTAATTTTGTGGCTGTAGTCACTGTCCGCAGTGATTTTGGAGCCCATTGAAATAAAATTTGCAAGTTTCCACTTTTTCCCCATCTATTTTCCCTGAAGTTATGGGACTAGATGTCATGATCTTAGTTTTTTGATTGTTGAGTTTTAAGCCAGATTTTTCATTGTCCTCTTTCACCCTCATCAAGAGGCTGTTTATTTTCTCTTTGCTTTTGGCCATTAGAGTGGTATCATCTGTATGTCTAAGGTTGTTGATATTTCTCCTGGCAATCTTGATTCCAACTTGTGCTTCGTCTAGCCCGAAATTTCACATGACATACTCTACATAGAAGTTAATTAAACAGGGTGACAATATACAGCCTTTTTATACTCCTTTCCCAATTTGGAACCAGCCCATTGTTCTGTGTCTGGTTCTAACTCTTGCTTATTTATCTTCATACAGGTTTCTCAGGAGACAGGTAAGGTGATCTGGTATTTCCATCTCTAAGAATTTTCTGCAGTTTGTTGTGATTCACACAATCAAAGGCTTTAGCATAGTCAATGAAGCAGAAGTATATGTTTTTCTGGAATCCCCTTGCTTTTTCTATGATCCAGTGGATGTTGGCAATTTGATCTCTGGTTCCTCTGCCTTTTCTAAACCCAAATAGATGGTTGCATAAATGATTGTAAGTATCCACATCAACAAAAATATAAGGGCAGTGATCATCAACTTCTGCTGAAAACTAGAATCACCTGGGAAGTTTTACAAAATGCTGATGACTTGGATATACCTCTTATCAGTTATATCAGACATTTTTGGGGTGAAGCCCAGCCATGAATATTAAAAGCTTTCCAGATGATTCCAATTACAATCATGTAGAAGAACAGGTGATTTAATGTCAGCCACTGCACATAAAAATCATCATTTAAAACCTCACGCCATGTATCAGCACTAAGTGCTACATAACAAATAACCCATCCTATAGCTTAGCGTCTTAAAAACCATACTTGTTTGCCATTTAAGCTGGGCCCAACCAGCTGGTTCTTCTGCTCTTCTCACCTCTGGTCACTGGTGTAGTCCTCTGGCTGAATGACTAAATATGGACTTATTGACATATCTGGCGGTTGGCAAATCATCAGACAAGGGTGTTCATTTCCCTTTCGGCATGCCTAATAGACTCATTTGGGTTTATTCACAATATGATCTCAGGTTTCCAAAAATAGCCGAAAAGAGTAAGCCCTAATGTACATGTCTTTCTAACCCACCTCTTGTGAGTTAAGGGGATGAGTTAACTCATTCTCCTATTAATTGACTGGACAAAACAAGCCACATCATGAAGCCTGGATTTTATGCTACGCTATGCTAAGTCACTTCAGTTGTGTCCGACTCTGTGCGACCCCATAGATGGCAGCCCACCAGGCTCCCCCGTCCCTGGGATTCTCCAGGCAAGAACACTGGAGTGGGTTGCCATTTCCTTCTCCAATGCATGAAAGTGAAAAGCGAAAGTGAAGTCGCTCAGTTGTGTCTGACTCTTAGTGACCCCATGGATTGCAGCCTAACAGGTTCCTCCGTTCATGGGATTTTCCAAGCAAGAGTACTGGAGTGGGGTGCCATTGCCTTCTCCGAGCCTGGATTTTATGGGTGAAGAAATAAATTCCACCCCGTGATAGATGGAGTGGTAAGTAGTGTGCACAGGGGCATGGGAGATTAGTAAAGCTGTCTTTTATAACAATCTACGATACCTCTCATTCCAACTTAACCAGATTTTCTGGAGGTAGAACACAGACAGTTACATTTTAAAGAAACACATTAGGTAACTCTGAGGAGCAAACAGGTTGAGGACCAGTGATTTTGACTTGCTAAACTGCAGATTTGTGAACCCCACCCCAGAAATATTGATTCAATACCTCTGTTGTGGGGAGGCTGATACTTCGCAATTTTAACATCCTCCTAGGTGAGGTTGATGCTACAATTTTTGCCTCTACATTTAGAGTATGTTAATATAAGCCACAGTACAAATTTATATTATTAAAATGGTTTCTAATCACTTATTTGGATGTCTCTTCCTAATTTATCAGTTCTACTACAGATTGGAACATTTGGACCCTCCCTACTCTACACTCTTAGCCAGAGGTGTGGGAAAGAATAAGTTCAAGTTAGTTACTCTAAGCTGAGCATCATGGAATCCTTAATTCCATTCCTATTATAAACTCTTGCTTTGTTGCTTATAACTCACTGCACAACCCCATCCTCTGTATCTTACCATGAGGTTCTTTTATTCTTGGTAGAGCTGATCCTTACCCCTGTTTCCAGTGTAGGAGCTGGAATCTTGCCTTGTTCCCCAAGTTCAGTCAAAGAAATAAGCCTTCCATTTACTCTTGAATATTTTTTTTAAATTTTATTTTATTTAACTTTACAATATTGTATTGGTTTTGCCATATATCAAAATGAATCTGCCACAGGTATACATGTGTTCCCCATCCTGAACCCTCCTCCCTCCTGCCTCCCCATACCATCTTCCTGCTCTCTACTGCGCAATTCACGGATACACCCCACCCACTTTATATTGTTCTTGCCTTCCGGGTTTCTTCCCTGCATGTTGATGGTCCCTCCCTGTGCTGGCTATTTCCCATTTCCATCCTTAGACTCATACTCCCTCCTTCTCTGCTCTCTGCCTGTTCAGGGAGTGTGGTGGCTTGTGCACGGCATTTCCTGGGCTTTCTTGCTAGCTGGCTTCTTGTACGTCTGTGCTTCTCAGAGTAGGGGCCTTATACCAGCCACATCACCATCATGAAAGAAGCGGTGCCACAGGGTTTGGCTGGTGGCAAGCACTGGCTTCCCTGCTAGCTCAGTTGGTAAAGAATCCGCCTGCAATACAGGAAACCCTGGTTTGATTGCTGGGTTGGGAAGATCTGCTGGAGAAGGGATAGGCTACCCACTCCCATATTCTTGGGCTTCCCTTGTGGCACAGCTGATAAAGAATCTGCCTGCAATGCAAGAGACCTGGGTTTAATTCCTGGGTTGGGAAGATCCCCTGGAGAAGGGAAAGGCTACCCACTCCAGTATTCTGGCCTGAGGAGTTCCGTGGACTGTATAGTCCATGGGGTTGCAAAGAGTTGGACACGACTGAGTGACTTTCACTTTCACTTTCAGGCACTGGCAGGAGACCCATACACAGACAGAAAGAGTAGCAGGTTTCTTTTTTCAGCAGTTGCTTCTTTGTCCAGGCTGCATTTCCTGCCAGAGGCTGCATACTGCCATAATTGCAGCTCATATATTGCTGCATGGTTGTACCTCACTTTTGCCTCCAGCAACATTATTTCCTCCTCCCCTCACCTGGAACTCAGGTGTGCTAATGGTGTCCTACTGTTGCTAGACTCCAGGCCTGAGCCGCCCCTGTCATTTCCTTTAACCTGTCTACACATCTGCAGATACTTCCTTACATGACGGGACTCTGCTTCCTACCAGAATCTTTACATAATATCACCTGTAGATTTCTATTTCCTAGCCTTCCTTACCTTGAGCCACTTTACCAAAGACATAGACCAGACCATGAGGAATAATGGAGTTGGAAGAAATGTGATTTACTTAAATGTCTGGGTTCTTACAAAGGCCGTATCAAGAGCAATAAGGCATTTCAGGTCATGACACCAGGAGTTCAGGGTCCTTCTTACAATTCTTGAAATCTCAATGTACAGACAACTTCTCACATAGTGCACACACACTATGTGTATACAAGAGCACCTATATGTATTTGTGAGTGCATGATACATAAGCAGTGGATTGCTGTGTGTGCCAAAAAAAAAAAAAAAAAAGCAAAAGAGTAAAAAAGCTCTTTCAGCAAAATGAGAAATGAAACCTTGAAAATTTCTTGGCAGCTGCTTTGGATGTCAGAATATATTTGTCAGAGAAACAATAGAATCTGGTTTGAAGAGCTCTTCTGTTTAGGGGGAAAAGTGAGATTAAGCAAGAATATGAACCAGTTCATAAACCCACCTGGATGTTAATGCAGATGGTTTGCTTCCAAGTTCAGTGGTCTCGCCTATTCAGCAACATCATACTTGGTTTGCTAGCTTATTGTTTATGTTTTGGTCCATCTGGGCTGCTGTAACAAAATACCACAGATTGGATAGTTTATAAACAATAGCAATTTATGTCTTACAGTCCTGGAGGCTGGAAATAGTAGATCAGGTGACAGCAGGCCAGGTAAGGGCCCTCTTTCAGGTCTCAGACTTATCGTGGTCTAATGTGGTGGAAGGAGGCAGGGAGCTTTCTGGGGCCTCTTTTAAGGGCAGTAATCCCATTCGTGGGGTTTCCCTGGTGGCTCAGCCAGTAAAGAATCCTCTGCCTGCAAAGCAGGAAACCCAGGTTTGATCCCTGGTTCGAGAAGATCCCCTGGAGTAGGAAATGGCTACCCACTCCAGTATTTTTGTCTGAAGGATTCCAGGGACAGAGGAGCCTGGCAGGCTACAGTCCATGGCGTTGCAAAGAGTTGGAAGCAACTCAGTGACTAAGCAGGCACACAATCCCATTCATGAGGGCTCCACCTTCAAGACCTAGGCCCCCCCTATTACTACCATCACCCTGGGCATTATGCTTGCAACATACAAATTTTAGGAGAACACAAACATTACATCTGTAGCAGTTTGTTTTATTTTTAATCTTTTCTGAATGAAACAACACTTACACAGCAAGGTATTTCTCCCAGAGCAGGTCATCAGTGGCAAAAAGTGTCCTTGGTGCCACATATAGAGGATAGTCTTGAACATACCCAAATTAACCATTATGTGTGTGCTCAGTCATGTCCAATTCTTTGTGACCCCATGGACTGTAGGCCACCAGACTCCTCTGTCCATGGAATTTTCCAGGCAAAAGTACTGGAGTGGATTGCCATTTCCTTCTCTAGGGGATCTTCCTGACTCAGGGATCGAACCTGTGTCTCTTGTGTTGCCTGCATCAGCATGACTTTAGTTTATGGTCTAAGTAAGGAAGAGCTGTAGGTGCAGAAACATGGTCTTATAAAGAATCTACAATTAAATAGACAAGACAGTTTTGTTTTTTTTTTTTTCCTAAAAGCATCACAAATACAATGATAAAGAGCTTTTCTCCTAAGGATATTGGACAAAGTTTTTGCAATCATAGATCACATTTCATAGATGGAGGATCTGACAGTAGGCAAGGGAAATTCTAGCAGCAAAAATGTAGCAGGAAACCAAAAGCAAAAGAAATTACTATCAGCATATCAAGGAATCATAACTCTTATAGCCTTGCATATTTTTTTTCTAAACAATCTATATGTTTTTTGTTTTAATTTACCAGGGTCTTTTGGAGAAGGAAATGGCAAACCACTCCAGTATTCTTGCCTGGAAAATCCCATGGATGGAGGAGCCTGGCAGGCTATAGTCCATGGGGTCACAAAGAGTCAGACACGACTGAGCAACTTCACTCACTCACCAGGGTCTTTATTTTAGTTTTACTCTGCAAATGTTCTTTACGACAAATTTTTTTAAGTTTGTAATTGTTCTAAAAAAAGAAAATTTACCATCATAACCATCTTTAAGTGTAGAGTTCAGTAATGATAAGGATATTCACACTGTTGTGCAACCAATCCTTTTAGAAGCTATTCATCTTACAAAACTGAAATTCCATACGCACTAAACAACTCTCTATCTCCTCTTGGTGTGTTTTTTAAGTGTGCATGTTAACACCTTTTTTATTCATATTTTATGTTCTTGAGTGTTTAACTTTATCATGTATTATAAATAACCCATCAGACTTAATGTGGATTTAAAGTAAATATTTCTCTCAACTAAGATACACTTATTTTACAAATATGTTTTAAACTTGAACTCTGTGAGACACTGTGTCTGCAGTGTTGAGCAAAGCAGATGCATTCCTTCTCACAGTAGGGCAAAATCTGTGATGGAGTGAGGATCAAAACATCCAGAATAATGATAATAATTATCCTGACTGACATAACTGTATAAATAATAATAAGAATAACAGCACCATACACCCCAGGGTTTGTTTTCTCAAAGGATGTTAAAATTGTGTCTCTTATATCCACCCCTAAAATTTATAATGGAACACATCAAGGATAGACTTTGGCCGTATATTTTAATAGTAGTCCCACCTGTTCTAGAGAGCTGGCCCTACATAACCCCCTGATCCTCCCAGTCATTGGCTTCCTTTGGCAGCTCTGCTTTGCAGAGCTATAGCTACAGAATTTAAATTCTGTCTTGGGCCAGGAGGGGTTGAATTTGCAGACATCAGCTCTGCACAGGCATCTAAAAGAGCCCAAGGATGTTGACACAATCCTGAAATGATTCACCCCTCGAGTGCCCCTGATATCACCATAGATAGTTACCACATTACTTGTTCAGACCACATTTTATCTGTTGTCATTGTTGTTCACTCGTTCAGTCATATCAGACTCTTTGTGACCCCGTGGACTGCAGCACGCCAGGCTTCCCTGTCCTTCACCATTTCCTGGAGCTTATCTACCTATTTAGAAAGAAAAATAAACACAATACAATCAACAACAAAACCTGTCCTTCGAGATGCTTAAGAACATAGATGCTGCAGTGAGGCCTCTGTTTTCCTATTCTGGCTCTCACCATTACTAGTTGTTTGACCTTGGGCAAGTTATTTAACCCCAGTTTACCACCTCAGCTTAAGCTAGCTAACATACATGAAGATTTTAGAATAATTCTTGGTGCACGGTAAGTCACTGGTACTCTTGTAAGAGTAGCACAAGCATGTGCTACTGGAAGCTCCGTGACTTGGTGGACTGTATAGCAATTTGTGCTTCCCCGGTGGCTCACATGCTCAAGAGTCTGCCTGCAATGTGGGAGACCCAGGTTTGATCTCTGGGTCCAGAAGATTCCCTGGAGAAGGAAATGGCAACCCACTCCAGTATTCTTGCCTGGGAAATCTCATGGACAGAGGAGCATGGCGGGCTACAGTCCATAGCATCTCAAAGAGTTGGACATGATTGACCAATGAACACTTTTACTTTCAAGCTTTCATAGCAATTTGTAGCAGGCGCCAAGATATAAATCATCATATTCCCTAAGTCCATGTCATGCGCATCTACACATCATTCTGGTGTCTAAGTTTATATAGATTTTTATACCTTCAATGAGTTGAAAGACAAAGCTCTTAGCCAGTAATAATATTCTTGCAACCAAAGAGTTTGAAAGAGACCAGCTGCTATCATAAAGTCAGACTACTGTCATAGGAAGGGCTTTGGAGGAACAACCTCGTTACCAAGTTCACAGACAATGTCTTCCTACAATGGTTTCTAGTTACCCCAGGGGCTAAGCAAGAGGATTCTTGGGCTTTGCCACTCTAAGTCACTTTCTGTAACTATGTTCACAGAATGAACACTGTCATCAGACAATTTCATCTGAGTCCAGACATATGATTCTCATCTACAAGTGATAATATCCACTATTTCTTCCAATCAAAGTGCCTTTAATTTTAGTAATCCTTCATATAGCAAAAGGCGGTTATGACACCTGTGACTTTCATATGTACATATTACTACTGTTCCTGTCTTTAGATCTAAATTTAAAGCTCAGTCTTCAGAAAGCCTATGCTAATGCCCCACCCTGATTAGGTCTGGTTAATATCTGTCCCTGTAGCCAGCACCCCATGCCTCTTCACAGTTACAATGAACACATTTGCGTTATTCATTTCACTTATACCTTCTCATTAGACTCTAAGCTTCATGAGGCTTCAGTTGGCTGCTTTTACTGATCTTTCCTGTGCGCAGGATAATCCTAATTTTGGTCGTATTTGCCAATATCTAAAGCCTATTTTGAACCCCATAAAATGTCAGTGTTTTCAAGTTTCTTTCAATTAGTTCTTTCTTTGATTTTTATTACTACCTAATGTTCATAAGCCTTATTTCTAGATTCATTATGATTATGACTAATTTCATGATGCAATATGAACTGAATTCAGGGAACTCATAGATTGTTGCCTGAAAAAGCTCCAGTGGTTTTGCTATTACTTTGTAATCTAACATCTTACTCTCTACGGTGGGAATCTTGCTTTGGCAGGATCCTAACAGAGTGAACATAAATCCTAATACAATGTATTCATGGGACTCATTAGACTCATTAGTCCAGCTCCCTTGCCTCACTTAAATATATTACACCTGTTAATTCCTACTAGGTTCTTTCAAGCTTTAAAGTACCCATGAATTCTCACCTAAAACTATATATATTGGTTATATACCACCTCCAAAATTCTTCAAGGTTTATGCCCTAGAACATTTTTATAGGGTAATAATTTCTACAGACATGAATTTTAAAAACATTTTATCCTCTCTTTTATGTACTTTCCAGAAACTTAGATATAGAGTTATTATTATTGTTTTCCTTGGAGAGCTAACCATGACATTATGTTTTATGTAACTGTTCTTTTGTTTATTAAAAACAAAGATATCAACAATAGCAATAGCAAATAGCATTTACCAAACACTGTTTCAAGTGTTTTTGAGATGTATATTTTTATGTGTAAATTTCATAATAATTCTATAAAGTATTTATTATTACTCTTATTTATACATGAAGAAATTGAACAGCATATAAGCAGATTTATTTAACATGAATAAGTTGGTAAATGAATAAGCATTCAAAACTGTTTCTTTCTGGGTCCACAGTTCACATACTTTCAGTAAGGGCTACATCAAGTATGTAAAAATTACTTAAAGTTAAACAAATCAACTTTGCCTGAATCCTTTGTAAAAATTCATAAACCACAAAACAGTGACTCGTTTACTGAAGACAAAAGTGGGGCCAAGTATCAGTGTGACTTCTGTGGTATCTTTTCACAGAGTGGAAGGTAAAGGCAGGGTTTTTAAAGCTGTTTTAAGTAGTGCTTGATATAATCCTATTATATGACATTTATTTCTGTATATATTTTGAAAGTAGAAGGATAAGAACATTAACTATGGTTGTTAGGAGAAGGCAATAGGTTTCCTCTTCCTCCCCAAATTGACATGTTAAAATTAATAGTAGGTAAAGAAAATTGATACGCTTGTAACGATATATGGCAACAACCAAGATTAAATTCAGCATTTTGCTAAATGCAATGAGAAAAACCAGAATTAGGTTCAGAAATCATGAGTAACAAAATATTTATACAGTTGACATTAGAAGTCATAACAGGAGTCTGTCTGTTCAGCTGAAAGATGCAGAGAAACCAACCAGAAATAGCTTGAAGCAGTTATTCTAAAGTATGGCTGGAATCACCCAGACATTATTTAAAATGATAGCCATCATCCTGGGCCCCAGCCCTCTCTGTTTCTGATGAAATTGTTCTCTTTCAGGGCCATTGCATAGGGGTATTTTTAAAAAGCTCCCTCAGGCATTCTAATGGCTGCTGCTGTGTTATTCTCTATCGCTACATAGTAACTTCAAAATTTAGCAACTAAGAACAACACATATTTATTATCTCACAGGTAAGGGGAAGGCCTCTAAGGTGTAGCTGAGCTGGGACTCTTAGGCATAGGTTCTCTCCCAAGACTCATCAGGTTGTCAGCTGAGATTGCAACTCATCTCGAGCCTCAACTGGGGGAAGATCTGCTCTTGAGCCCACTCATGTGTTGGGTAGTCTCTTTCTCTAGCCAGAGACACCACTGTTTTTTCCATGTAAGTCTCTCTAAAGAGCACCCCACATTATGACAGTTGGTTTCTCTTAGAGTAAAGTGATCAAGAGAGCAAGAGAGAGAGCCAAATGGACCTTACCATTGTGTGTAAACTAATCTTGGAAGCAACATTCCGTCACTTATGATGTATTCTATTCTTGAGAAGCAAGTACTTAGGTCTCCCACATCCTTAAGAGGAGGAGATTACACAAGGAATACCAGGAAGGGGGATCATTGAGGGTCTTCTTAGAGGTAGCCTAAGACAACCAGGAATGAGAACTGGTTTAAAGAAAGAGAGTTTTATCCTCTCACAAAACAAGCAGCCAGAAAGGGGTTCAGTAGTGAAAATGTTCAGGGCTGGCAAGAGAGGAGCAGAGTGGTAGTTAGCTGTTGGCATCTGATAGGAAGAGGAGAGAAAACAAGAAATAAGATCTTTGCTAGACAGACCTTTCCCTTTCATTATTTCATTTCCCATTCATCTTAAGTACCGCTGGAAGATTCTGTTTCAGTCTCTTGAACCATAATGGGTCACTTGGTCTATCCTAATTGGAAGTGCAGGTGAGTGGTAGGTGTTTAGCTGCAACTTCAGCATAGGAGCAGCAGGGGAGCTTGGGGTTGACTGTGGAATTGGAGTTCATGTCACTAGTGTGTGTACCCAGTGCATACAGTTCTTTGTATCTTACTCTTTACTGTATCTTAATTTACGTTTATAAATCACATTATGAGTTCTGCTAGTATGATCAATTTAATATAAAAACTAGATCTCCTCAGGAGAAGGCAATGGCACACCACTCCAGTACTCTTGCCTGGAAAATCCCATGGATGGAGGAGCCTGGTAGACTGCAGTCCATGGGGTCACTAGAGTCGGACACGACTGAGCAACTTCACTTTCACTTTTCACTTTTATGCATTGGAGAAAGAAATGGCAACCCACTCCAGTGTTCTTGCCTGGAGAATCCCAGGAACGGGGGAGCCTGGTGGGCTGCCATCTATGGGGTCACACAGAGTCGAACACGATTTAAGCGACTTAGCAGCAGCAGCAGCAGCAGCAGCAGATCTCCTCTGGAGATCTTATTTCCCATAACTTCAAACTTATCACAACATACTCATACACTGAAAAGTAGCAAACAGCTTTGAGTCACTGAAAGAGTTATATTCAAGTTCATGGAGCTAAATTTACAGAAATTCCTCAGATCTTCATTTTCAATTTTAGTTATTTCTTTTAAATTCATAGCCATAACAGGATTAATGAATAATTCATTCAACAGCTTGAAAAACACATTTGCCTCAGTTTTTCTCCATAGGGTAATCTCAATATTTTAGCATTTCATAAAAGAACTTTTATAATCTGGACACAGATTGTGACCTTTGGCCTTGCTCCCCTTTGCTGCTTCTACAAGCTTTTCTCTCCAGCAACTCACATCCTCTTCTCTACATCCCTGCTTCCTCTGCCTGAAATGCCCTTCTCGACTCATCTTTCAAGGTCTACATCATACAATTTCAGATGCCTACAGGGACCAGGGAAATAATGTAAATGAGGGGAAAATATGCTGGTAGTTGCATATTAAACACATAGAAATAACACTTGCAACAAGAGATGTGCTTTATTCCATTTTTCTCAACATTTTCTCTATTGTTGATCATTTTTGGTCTTATTTTGATAAAAAATGGAATGATCAGCCTAGGCTCATCACTGCCATGCGGGATATAAATATAGTACTATCGTATCCTCTATGTCCTTAAAATATTTTTTCCTAGAGTAATTAGAGATCTAGATTTTAATATGAAGTGTGCTAGTGTGTGTGTGTGTATGCTAAGTTGCTTCAGTCATGTCTGACTCTTTGCTACCCTATGGGCTATAGCCCTCCAGGCTTCTCTGTCCATGGGATTCTCCAGGCAAGAATACTAGAGTGGGTAGCCATGCCCTCCTACAGGGGATCTTCCCATCCCAGAGATCAAATCCCCTGTGTTGTCTGCATCACAGACAGATGCTTTATCGCTGAGCCACCCGGGAAGCCCATACTCCTCTGTACTGTGACCTATATGTAGGTTCTCATCTCTTCTGGGATATTTGAGGGTCAAATATATATATTTTGATTATATTCCCAGCATAGCATGTGGAGTACATCTCATAGTTGCAACTCTAAATACTAGTTGCATTAATACATCTTGAACGGAGAAACACATTTTTTTAAACAGTAGCTGATATGGAGAGGACACAATCTAATTAGAGAATAAATAAGCTTTGACTTAGAAACAAAATGCTTGAAAGAGAAATTTCCTGGTTGGACAGCTTAGATAGAAGATTGGATAGTTGAGGTCATGGGAGTAAAGAGACTGATAGAGATCTTGGTTTCCAACCTCTTTTGGTTTCTAAAATGAGATCATGCTTGGCAGAGTCACTGGATCAGAATCTCACCCATCAGCTCAGTTCAAGTACATCTTCTCTACCATCCTTCTAATTTCAGTTCAGCCAATGTGGGAATGGAATTGCCTCACCACGTGTTTGCACTGCAGACCATGAAACATACTGGGGATTTTCTGATTTTCTCTTATAATCTATTCTCCACTTTGAAGCCAGGGCGATCCTTTCATAATGCAAATCTGATTATGCCTCTCATATTTAAAACAGTTTAGTACTTTTCCATTTTATACAGCATAAAACAAAATTCCATGTTATGGCCCAGAGGACTCTTTTGAATCTGGATTCTTCCTGTGATGCTAAAATCTTCTCAATCTGTGCTCCAACAAAGCTGCCCTTTTAGTTCTTTTTATTCAGCAAGCTCCCCTCACATCAGAGGTTTAACCATTCCATTCCTTCTGCCTAGGCTGATTTTTTGCCTTCTTCACCTTGCTAATTTACTCCCTTGTTTCATATTATCACAGTGCTGTGTTATTCCCTCTGGGACAATTTCTCTAAGAAATTGATCTTTGACCATGGTATATAATCTCCTCTTATGGGCTCTGGTAGCACCTGTTCTCTCCCTCACTGCCTATGTCATTCATGTATTTGTGTGATGTTTTGATTAATGTCTCCTTTTCCAGCCCCGCTCCCCACTAGATTATAAGCTCCTTGCAGGTAGAGACTGTCTGCTTTTCTTCACCATTTAGTCACAGCATTTAGCACAATGTCTAGTATGTATATTGTGTGTGTGAATGAGTAAATGAATGCATAATCTGATTGATTTAAAACATACGTTTTACTCATCTTATTATTTCTCCTCGTTCAGCAATTTGTATTCTTAGAGGCATGAATAGAGAACAATTGCAAGTGTTGATTGCTGCAAATGTGCTGCTATAGAGTGGGCTACAAAGACAGCCATTTTGTCCTGTCTCGGGATAAATAGGCATAGTTTGAGTAATGGCAATTAGAGCCAGAATTCAGCTAGTGAATCACACTGACCACCACTTGAATAAACCCATGGGTTGAAATCATGTCTGTTCCTCCTTTGGAAGCCTGGGGCCTAATGCTTTTGTTTGCCTGTGTTTTCTCCCTGGCACAGTCTGTGAGCTCAGAATGAAAAGATTATTATCTTTAACCAGCATCTCATATTCTTTGATTTTTATCAAGCTTTTCACATTTTCGTGTCAAGAAAGCTGAAAATGATTTATATCTAAGATTGATTCAACGATATTTTTGCAATCAGTTGACTTTTAAAAAATTACACACCAGAGCTTAAAGAGCAAGTCTTGTGATAATTTCATAATGCATCCATTCTTTCTCTTCCAAAACAAATTGATGCTGTTATGCATATTTTGACTAAACTGATTTTACACACAGTAAGATAAAATATGTTGCCTATAAGAGCTAAAACAAGATTCCACCATAAATCTTAAAACTAAAAATTCTGTCAAAATTTGATTATCCAGTTGAAGAAAGATGTCTTATTTTTAGGCATTCGTCATAAATTCTACCTCTTAATTTTCCTATAAGCAGGCTGGTATATTTATCTATCAAGCAACTTAAACATATATTTTTATAGGCTCTTGGGTCATTATTCAAACCAGACTAATAAATAGTAGAGGTAGTTGCTGCTAACAAACCTTACAGGAATAAATATAAGAACAAAGGGAAAAGAAAGTAATGTGCTTCTGCTGGAAGGAAAGATAGTGGCGAATACTGATTAGGAAAGTGGTCTGGGAGTTGTTGCAGAAAACCTCTAAAGCATGCAGCTTAATGTGTAACCGCAGTGAAAGGGCACAGAGAATGCTAGATCATATGGCTGAGGAAAGACAATATAAATCAGACTTGGCATCATTAATCTAAGCTCGAGTGTTAGTGTCATCCAAACAATTGTTCTCTACTTTGCTCCTGGTCAAGAGAGGCAGAAGAGGAATGCATTTGATGCTGAAATGGCTTAGTAACGAGGCAGCCATAGGAATTTAGTGGTCTGAGGTTGGCAAGTAGGAAAAATAAGATTCACAGCCCTGCTGGTAAATGGAGACTAAGATGGGTGTCACTGCCCTTTCTTTTCAGATGGGCCTCTGCGAGTTAAATAAACAAGAGATATCATCGAGTTCACATTAAACTGAACCCCAGGCCACTTGGGCCAGACTTGATGAGGCGTCTTCATTTCATAACACCCTCAGATTTCTACCCTATCAGTTTAGCCTATCTTTTCCGAGAAAGATGCCTTTCTTTGCTGTCTCCCTTGACAAGTATTTCTGTAGGTTTGTTGTTAATTCTTTTTTGTTCACCTCTTGAGTTACTGGTTTGCTATGAGACCTAAACAAGGTAATAAAGGTAAAATAACCAAAAAAATTCCTCATCCATATTAAGTTCTCTATTATGTTTTATTACCCAAATGACTACCCATTCTTGATTTTTTCCTTTGTTTCATTCTAGTCCATTTTACTCTGACCATTCTTCCAGTGTACTATATTGTAGAAGCGTAGGTTTGTGAGCTGAGAAAAAGCATCTACTGATAACTTTATTTGCAGACGTGGAAATTGAGTCTCAAGGGAAACATAATGAGCCTAAGATCACACAGTTGTGTTTATACAAAGACTTTTCTCTCATTTTCCCCAATGCCCAGATTGAATCCTTAGTTCAGGTTTTGTGTATGGGAGGTAAAGACACGAGGTTCTCCCTGTTCTGCCTTTGAAGCGCCATCCCCATCCCATCGTTCCCATCTGGCCATCTTATTGCAGTCATGCTTGCCTCATTGCCATATCTTCCTAGCTTACTTCCCAGCTTGTCTCTCAGTTCTAATCCATCCTATTCTCTACTGAAGGTCACATTTCTGGAACCGTACCATTTCGGCTGTTGCTCAAAGCCTTCATGGATTCCCACTTCTAAATACAAATAAATCTAAACTCCTTTGCCTCTCTTTGAATACTCATTGTCGACTGCCTCTCTTCCTGCTACCACTCTTCAATACATTTCTTAAGTCCAAATGGCACACTGTTCTCAACGTATAGTAAACAAACTACCATTGTGGCCATCTACATGGATTTGCTTAAGTGTTCCCACCACTGGATTGTATGTTATATTATATTAATATATTTCTTTCTTATCTAAATTTTGTTCACCGCCAATCCAAGATAATTTGGAATTAAAAAACTGTGAAAATGCCAGCAATCTCCAGGAAGTTATATGCATCTATATATACAAGTATCTATATATTAATACTTGTATACAAGCATATAAGCACGTGTGTTGTTTCTTTGAGTTATTCTTGTTCTAAAATTAACATCTTTCACAGTTTTATAGATTAAAAACTTCGTGTGAGTATAGGTTCAAAACAAAAGAAAAATCAAAGCAATCCTTATTTCTAAAATTTTCTTACTTGCAGGGTCAGCTCTTTGATATTAAAACATTGTGTTTATTTAGCTTGATTTCTTTTTGATAAATCAGAGTTGGCTGTTCCCAATACCTTGATATCCTATCTCTGCTTGCAAATTGGTTTTTTAATGAATTGGTGCAAAGCTCCTTTGAATCCTTCTGATGGCATTACCCTTTTACCTTTGCAAATCTGAGTTGACAGTGCTACAGGATGCGATGTAAAAGGTTCCCATGTTGGACTGGTTGTCTTGTCCATACAGACAAATCCATCAACAAGTCAACATAAATCTTTTTTCGGGTACTTTTAGCGCATAAGCTTTTCCTAGAATCTTCATAACTGTTTATGGTTCACAGATGTTATGCAAAATACCACTATGAAGGGTACATTTTTAAAGGATGCATTTGATGTAGTGCATCTAACATATGTGCTTAGTTGCTCAGTCATATCCGACTCTTTGCAAGCCTATGGACTGTAGCCTACCATGCTCCTCTGACAGTGGGATTTTCCAGGCGAGAATACTGAAGTGGGTTGCCATTTGCTACTCCATCTAACATGTATAGACAAATCTAAAATTGTCTTTTAAAGTATTGAAAATATTAAGGTTATTGCTTACAGAGACAATTTAACTCCATCTGAAAGCAAAGTTTAAAGGTAAAATTTAAGTTTACAAACTCCTCAAGTGTTATAAAGTGTACTCTGGAATGGTGGGCTCACATAGCTGATTATTGAGTCTTCTAACCTGAACCAGAACTGATTCTTCAAGTCTACTGCATGTGATACTCCAAGTGCTAACTTGCCAAGTGAATGGGCTTCAACTGTTCTCAGCTCCAGGCTTATAGAGTAAAAGCCCTAACTGATAACAAATGAATTCTGAGGTGATACACTGCAAGACACCTCTTTGAAAATTCAAAGTGTGATTCTTAACATTTTATCTGACATTAGAAGAGGCGTGCCACAATCTAAATGTAGACCTTTTGGTCTTCAAAGAGTAGGTTTGAAATAAGGTAGACATTTCATTCCTACCAACTTAGCAAAATGTATTTTTATTTTGATATATGACCACACTCTCTGGGGTTGTATTTCACACTGGACTGCAGCAATATCACTAGGATTTTATTAATGTGTTCATTAATTTGATTTATAGCTAATATTGTTCTGGGCTTCTTGCTTTAATTTAAGGTGAAATACTGAAGAAATTCCTTTTCCTTATGGATATAACTTTGCATGGCTCTGTACATTTTCTGGAATTGGAATTCCATATTACAAGTTTGGATTACAAATTTTTAGGACATTATTAAAGAATTATTTAAATATGTAAGATATAAAGAATCTTGATAGTTCAGAGTGTATTTTTTCATGAATCAAATTTAGCAAATTTTATCCAATTCTAATTTTATTCAGAGATTAGAGCCATCCATGAGAGAGAGCAGTGTAGACTCTGGAATCCAAGCCCAGTAATTTTGTAGCTATGTTACCTTGGTTGAGTCATGAATTCTCTTTCAGCCTCAGTTTCTTCTTCTGAAAAGTTTGTGAAATCTAAGTATTTGCTACAGTGATTAATTGTGTGCTGCACATAATAGGTTCTCCAAAAATGTGAATTACTAAAATTGTTGTTATTTTTTGGCATGGAATCTCATTCTTTGTTTATCTTCATTTATCTTTTGTTTTTTCCTGGATTTTTAAAATTCAGTGTGTTTTACTTACTATTCTCCTGTGTACTTGTTTAAATCCTCAAACTTAGAGTAAAAGTTATATTCTTGTATTTTATGCTTTCCTTATGTCTAAATTATGATAGTGAATGATTACTAAATTCAAAACTTTGAAGTGTATTAATAGAAGTGGATCATAACCTGAGTGCCATATTCCATATAAAGGATAGATAATTTTAGCACATTTTTTCTCTTCTTTAGAGCATGTCACACACTTTACCTGGTCATAGAGGTAGAATTTGAACAAGGCTGAGCAAACTATTATATAAAAGCTGCCTTAGGTCTAGATTGTAACAGGAAGGGCATTTAGGTGAAACAAATCAATCAGAAATTTCCCAAATTTTCTAATATAATTAGCAAAAAAAGAGTTTCTCTTCCCTCATCTATAAAATATGAAGAATAATATTTAATAAAATTATGTTGATTGGTAGATGAATACTAAAGAACTTAGAAATGCCCTAGCATAAAGTAAGTTATCAGTGTGTGTTATAACTGAATATCAGCTATTATTATTGTTGCTACTATTGATATTATCTTCCTTCCAGAATTGCAAAAACAGTTTATAGCTGCAAAGGCCATTTTGCTCAAGGAACATCTACAGAAAAAATGAAGCAAAAACAAAAAAATTAGGAATGAAGGAAGAGACAGCAGATAAGACATACTGCTTGGATCCATGGATCCACCATGCCTGAAATCCAGTGTATATTATCAGAATTCCCAACACAACAGCTAAATTCCCCTTAAAAAAAAAGAAAAAGCAAAACAAACAAAAAGCTAAGAGGAGCTTTATGTTTTCTCTTTTCCATCAAAAGGATACTCAATAATCTTTCCACTATACCATGTAGCAAGCAAGTGAGAAATTTCCTGGCAAATTTAATTAATTAGAAAGATAAACTTGATGTTTAAGACTGGATGTCTTTCCCTCTCCCCCTTTCTCCCTCTCTCTCTCTATCTCACACACATGTACACAAACACACACAAGCATGTGCAAGATTTCTTTTGCCCGATTTATCCAGAAAATTTCTTCAGTTAAATAATTGACTCTCTCTGTATGGTCATAATGAATTAATAATGGAAATGATGCTGAGATAAAAGAACATTTAGCATCATTACAATTGTTCCATCTAATTAGGAACCCTAGAATGACCAATGAAGAGGACAGTCACTGTCATCATGACTTGATATAATAGATACCCACACTCAGTGTAAACAAAGCAGAGGAACAGGAGCTTCTTTAAAAAAAAAAAAATCAAGCAAACCAAACCAAAACAAAACAAAAATCTAAGACTAAGAAAGACAGAATTACAAATCTTAATATCTCTGCTTTAAACTTGTGGAAGCAAGTGGTCTTCGGGTATGAAATTGTGATTTGTGTCTTCTGCATATTGCACAGTTTGGATCAGTAAACAACTGAAAATAAGCCTTTATTTTGCCTTTTGTTATTTGAAAACTTCAGAATAAATTAAGCCAAGTAAGCTATGCTCAGAAGTTTCCTACATGAACAATGTTCTTGATAATTTCTACATGAATGTTACTTTATTCTAATCTGAATTTGTGTTGGATTTATGGCCACTCACAGGGTTAAAAAAGGAGAGAGAAATGACTTGCTGTTAAGTAATTTCCATGTTAACAATGCACATTGTTTTGACTGGTATTCATACACTCAGTGAATTGTTAATTAGAAGGTAATTTTACTAGTTAAGGAAGGTCCTTAAATAGTAATATTTCTATTTTGTGTTATTTCTCAATAATAATAGTATCTTACTCAACATACATGTAATACCAAAAATTTCTTGTCCAAATACCTCTCTTTATCATACTTGGACATAGTCTATAATAGCCAATATTTAATATAATCTGCAACAATAGTATTCTGTAATAGCCAATATTGTAAAAACCTAATACTTCTCAGAATTTATCAGCTAAATTTTCTCCAAAATTACAAAAAATTTGAAGTTAATATTATAAAATATTAAAAAGTAAGTCTCATGAAGTAAATAAATGAATACCTATTTTCCCCCAAATGATTCTCATTTTATTACCCAAATAGGCATCAGAGCAGCTTGAAAGGTGTTATAAAATACCACCTTGAATTAATTCTTTCACATAACAAATCAACATGAAGAATGTTTCAGATTATTTGTGAAGAACAAGCTTGCATTTAGCATGCAGATCCCAGGATAGATGGTGTATTTCCTGCAACATGTTGGAGCTTTAGATTTTCCCTGCTTTCTTCCACTGATTCTCCTTTTCAGCTATTTCTTCTCATTGCTGCTATATTTTCTCTCTCTTTTCCTCTCCCTCTCTATATCATTTTCTCTTAAGACAGTTGGTGGCATTTGAAGATGAGATTTAACTATTAGCACAATCTTGCCTTTGCGTGGCTGCCTTTCCCCCAAGGAACTGGCTTTCCTTTGAAATTGGCTTTAGATCTGACAGGGCCTCGGCAGTTTCACATTACTGCTAGCCCAATAGAGAAAATGAAGCCAAGAAATTTGATCAGGTTATCCTAGGGCAAAAGAAAAGGTTGGTTTGGGGAAATGCCTAATTTCCATGATTCATCAGGGATTTGCAAGCTTGATTCTCCTGAGGAAATCAGAGTCTGGTTTTCCATTTATCCATCCGGCTTTTCCGAATTACCAGCTCTAGGTGGTTTTAAAGATAAGGCATTGGAATGGATTCTGAATGTTGAATTTAATTCCTGATATGAGGTTATCTTAAAACATAGGTCAGAATAGCAAGCCCCCATGTCCTGTGGCTCCCTCCAACCACCACCACCAAACAATCTGTATCTTTCTGGGGTCTTCACTAGATTTCCTGTTGGAAAAACTTGTAAGAAATTTAAACACTTCTCAGTGAGGGATATTTAACCAAAATTCAGGAGTTGGATACCTAGTTTAATTAAGGAGGGATTTTCAGAATCTTATATTCTTTTAATTTTTCTGGTTTCAGAGAGGGGGATATTGAACAACAGAGTGTTTCTTTAAGGAATAAGGAACAAATAAATCTGGCATTCTTTCCTTCATCATTAAATATAGGATGAACTACTGTGCATAGACTCTTGAGGGTTTGTATTGCACAAAGCCTTTGAAAATGACCAATATCCACCACCATGGTTTTTCAGCTCTGTGTTCCTTAATGTTATATATCTGAAAAATAATAGAGTCAAGAATGCATAATTTAATTTTGTACAGGAATTGGATGTGCTATATTGTAACATAGTTCAGCATTCTTATGTCTTTGCAATACAAATATGAGATACTTGTGAAAATTCTAGGCAACATCTTTTTCTTCATTTGCACAGTACAAATTTAAATTGGTCATTCTCATGTCCTCAATGCAGAGAGGAGTTCACCTTTTGAAACTTAGCTTTATATTACTCAGATAATCAAAGCAAACGTGGGTATGTCACACTAAATGCAGGTGAAGAGGAAGATCCTAATTAGGAACCATCATTCAATGTCATTTCTACATTAGATTAAGAAAAAATCCATTAGAACACTCCATCTTATTTTTCTCAAGAGGTCATGATTCAAGCTACTAACCTCATCAGAAAAAAAGACATAATCACTCTTTATCCATTTCACCCCAGTTCAAGCTAAATTTAGTTCTCATTTGCCTGTAGCCAACATATTTTCTAAATCCATTGTAAGCATATCTTCATTTTGAAGAACTTCCTACAATAACCCGCATATATCTTTGCCTGTATGTGTTTTTGTCAAACTGAGACAGTGTATTGGAAATGTAAAGATTCTTTGGGCCCAGAGACTAATTGTCCTTCTATAGACTGCCCAGAGTACACCCAAGGAAAAGAAGGTTTATAAATTGATCCTTTTCATTTGCTAACCTACTGAAAACACAATGTAAAAAGTGAATTTCAGTCTGTGTTTATGCAGATGTAGTTTTGTTGCTTCAACTAAATCGATTTGGATGACCATACTGAGATTTTTTTTGGTAACTGCATTGATCATAAAATTAGTCTTTTGATAGAGTCAACCTCTTATGCCCAAGGCCACTGCCTCATGCGTAATTTCCTTCTGAACTCAGAAAATATATTACTAATTAATGATCTAGACTTAATAGTAATATTGATTTCGAAATAATGCTGTTTCTTCACTAGTAAAGTGAAGTTCAGAGTACAAACAATTAATAGATAATTCAAGAAGGAAAATTACTTGACTATTTTGTACTAAAATTGATTTGGTCTGAATTATTTGGCGTACTATCTCAGTTACTGGGTGTAGATATGATTAAGTCATGGTATTAAAGTGAATGGTCATGATTTTTAAAATTAATGCCCAATGTTACTTAGCTTAGATAACACCAAATTCCTAATTTTTTAGAAATGTATATATACATATATTATCAACCAAACAGAAAAGTTTATATAACTAGTGGCTTCCCTGGTGGCTCAGATGGTAAAGACTCTGCCTGCAATGGAAGATCCCCTGAAGAAAGGAGTAGCTACCCACTCCAGTATTCTGGTCTAGAGAATTCCATGGATGGAGGAGCCTGGCAGGCCCCAGTTCAGGAGGTTGTAAAGAGTTGGACTCAACTAAATGACTAACACTCACTTTCATAAGTACCATGAGAAAAAAAAGTGGTTTTTTTTTTTTTTAAACCAGAATATATTTTGAAAGCTGTATATGTCTGACATCCTAAGTAAGAGGAGAGAAATGATCCAGAGAAAAAATATAACACAAACTTTGATTTTGTATAGTTCTTCCTTTCCTTGCTCTTTTTGAGTGAGTGAAGTCACTCAGTCGTGTCCGACTTTTTGTGACCCCATGGACTGCAGCCTACCAGGCTTTTCCATCCATGGGATTTTCCAGGCAAGAATACTGGAGTGGGTTGCCATTTCCTTCTCCAGGAGCTCTTCCCAACCCAGGGATTGAACCTGGTCTCCCGTATTGTAGGCAGATGCTTTACTATCTTGAGCCACCAGGGAAGTCCTTTTCTCTTTTTAATAGATGGTTATCCATCATACGTGAGAACAGGGTGATCGTCTTGGTTGAAATAGACAGTCTTCATAATTCCATTTGATTTGTGCATCATTTTTGTAGTATATACATATGCAACATGCCCTAGGTAGTAGACCTATGTGTTACAAAGGTGACTAAAATATGAATGATTCTAAAGATGGACTGTATGTAAGCACAGTGGCAGAGATGAAAGTGACCCTATATCACATGCCATCTGTTGACAGCTGACAGAGCTGATACACTTCTGTTTTGTAAAATGGTTTTGACTACATCCCTAGAAGTACATTAGTGAAATGCTCACAGATAGAAAAACTTCTGTATAAATATGCAGAGGTAATATACTGTATGTTTAAAATCACTGGAACCAGAGCAGGCAGACTCAGATTCAAGTGTGTGCTCTGCCACTTTTCAGCTGTGTAGCCTTAAGGAAGACATTCAACACTCTAATATTCATTTTTGCATCTGTAAAATGGGTAAATAATTACAGCTATTAAGGATGAATGGGGAGATTAATGAAGTAATATATGTCAAGCATTTTGCATAGGATTTAATATAATAATTATTACAGTAGTGATAATACAAAATGGAGTTCCACTAGTATAAGTGGAATTCCAGTTGCTATGGAAGCTCAGAGGGGAATTTCTATGAAATAACTTTGGAGATCAGAAGCAGTCTATTGGAGAATAAAAAGGTACATTCAGTTAAGATAGATCAAGATGATAGTACAGGAATTCCAGGAGCAAGAAATAGATAAATTAAATGCTGAGTATTAAGAAAACAAGATGTGATTTGGGGGAATAAATGTCAAATTTGAATGAAACCAAGTATTAGGATAGACAGGCAGAAACATAGTTTGACACACAATTTTCCAGGCTCTTGAACGATAGGTCTAAAAGTATGATCTTTTTTTCATAAAGAAGTTGAAAACCCTTGCTGATTTTTGAGCAGAGAGTAGGATGGTTTGGAGATGTAAGAAAGTGGATATAGAAGGACAATTTACTGAAGTTCTGACTAAAAGAAATGAGGTCATGGACAAGGTGGCAGCAGAAATGGGGATGAAGGGACAGAAATGAAAGATAAATTCTGGGATAAACTTAATCGGACTTGGCAAATATAAGAGGTGATGCAGGGGGAAGGATCAAGGGTCAAATAATGAATGATTATTGGTGCCTGCTGTAGACTGAATTGTGTCCCTTCTAAAATTTATATGTTGAAGATTTAACCTTCAATATCTCAGGATATGATTATATTTAGAGTAAGGCATTTAAGGCAGTCATTAATTTAACATAAGGCCCTCAGATTAGCCCTCATCCAATCTTACTAGTGTCCTTATAAGAAAAAGAAAATTAAACACACAGAGACTAGGGATGTGCACTCATAGAAGAAAGATCAGGTGCAGACACAGTGAGAAGTCAGCCATCTGCAAGCTAAGGAGAGAGGTCTCAGAAGAAACCAAACTTATTAACACCTTGTTATTGGAATTCTGGCCTCCAGGCCTATGAGACAATATGTTTCTATCGTTTCAGTGACCCAGTCTGTGATATTTTGTTATGGCAACCCTAGCAAACTTAATACAGAGCCATTCACAGAAATAGAGAAAGTAGAAACAGCATTTTTAGATCAATGCAGAAAATTAGTATAAGCAAGGGCATGTTACCATGACTCAGGCTTAGTAAAATATCAATAATAATTATTTTGTAATAATCTGATGGTTATGTTGTAAAGGTTAAAAACATAATGCCATTTTGTGGAAAACATATCTTATGAATGTTATTAGAGCAATTGATGTTTGCTGATATAACAAAATTTTTGTCCCTTTTCCAAAATTCTAGTGACTGTACAGAATAAAATCTGTTCCTCATTCATATACCTTCACTGTAAGTACTCTAGGTTGGATGTCTCTTCTCTTAAAGTTAATCCAGAGAGCCTAGTTTCTTCTCTCTTGAAGCACAGATATTTTCTCCTTTGCTTCCAGCCACATAGATGAAGAGAGGGAAAACCTGAAAGATTGTTTTATAGCCATCCTTGAAAGCGGTGCATATTTCTTCCATCCGTATCCCATTGACCAGAATTCAGTTGAATGTTTCCATCTAGATGAAAGAGATCCTGGGAAAACCAATTCAATTGTATGCAAGAAACAAAAGGGAAATAGAGAACTGATTAACCTTTGTAGTCTCTGCCTTGTGGCCTACCAAACTTCTATTTTGCAGTTATATGAAATGGAAAAGGAGGAAAGGAATAGTTTTGTTATATATTACTATATGGAGCTTTCCTCGTGGCTCAGTGGTAAAGAATCCACTTGCCAAGCAGGAGACTTCGTGTTCAATCCCTGGGTTGAATCCCGCTCCAGTATTCTTGCCTGAGAAATCCCATGGACAGAGGAACCTGGCAGGTTACAGTCCATGTGGTCACAAAGATGTTTGAATAGAGGAATAATTTAATAGTATCAATTTTTAATATTTATTTTTTTATTATTTGGCTGCACCAGGTCTTAGTTGCAACATGTGGGATCTTTAGTTGTGAAATGTAGGATTTTTTTTCCCAGTTTTTGCATGTGGGATCTCGTTCCCTGAACAAGGATTGAACCTGGGCCCCCTGCATTGGGAACGTGGAGTCTTAGCCACTGGACCACTAGGTAAGTCCTAGGAATCAATGTTTTAAAATAATTTAAAATCTTACAATTGTCCCCTATTCCTGTATACAGGACCCTTATAAAGGTCAATTATATAGTTTATCCCCATTGCATTGCCCCATGTGGAATAAAGGATGAACTGCATATTATTTCAAAGTTTTTATTTTTGGTACATAATAAAGGTGAAGTTGCTCAGTTGTGTCCGACTCTTTGCAACCCCATGGACTGTAGCCTACCAGGCTTCTCTGTCCATGGGATTCTCCAGGCAAGAATACTGGAGTGGGTTACCATTTCCTTCTCCAGGGGATCTTCCCAACCCAGGGATCAAACCCGGGTCTCCCACATTGGAGGCAGACGCTTTAACCTCTGAGCCACCAGGGAAGCCCTTGGTACATAATAGGTATTCAGCAAATACTTGATCATGTATATAATAGGTATTCAGCAAATACTTGATCATTGATTGAAATATAACTTCTTCAAAGCAAATGCTTTGGGAACATTTGAATCATTTATTTTATGAAGATAGATTAATTTTGTTATTTTGTCCCTTGGTTACTTTCAGTGCTATTAAATCAAGACAAATTTACTGTTAAAAAGGCATGTGGTGCTTTGTCACAAGACAAAAAAGATGATGAACACCAGCTAAGTCATCTCCACTGTTGTAAAATTAGAGATAAAAAACCAACTGATTACAATTCTGAGATACAGTCTTCAGGATGATTAAGAATTTTATTATTCTACTGAATTATGCTTATATATGAGCATCTTCCCTGTTTTTCCTATCATGAGAAAATATCGATTTAGATGGAAACATCTTATTTGGCTCTACTTTGGTAGTTCTGTTGTTTTGATCAAATACTGTGATTGTAAACACCGAGGAGCTATTTTAAATTGTTTACCTCTCAGAATAGAATATATTTGTTTTTAAATTTGGCCAGTTACTATGATAAACCAGTACTTACCAAGGGCCTTAATGAAATGGCTACTTGGACAGATTGGACTGTAACCACAGTGATTCATGAAGGGAAGACCAGTCAGCCTTAGGGAATGCATTTCACCTGGAATGAGTTCTTTACCTTTCTAATAGGAAAGATCCCTTTGTTTCTGGAGGCTTGGCATTGGCCTGGCAAAGTGGTGAGGCTCCTGCCTGTGCTTTCCAGCTCATAGCGGGATGCTCCACTTGTATTCACTTCCTGAGTATCCTGCAAGCAGCACTGCCATCAGAGCTACATTTGAGACCAAAGGAATCCCCAGTATAGCAGATACTGAAAATCTCCACAGGATATCACTTGGTAAGGATTAGGCTGTTATGAAGGCAGGGAGTGAAGCTCTCCAAATTTAGATACAGAAAGGAACTATTGCTTCTCTAAGATATTCAATTGCTAAGTCGCTTCAGTCGTGTCCAACTCTGTGCAACCCCATAGATGGCAGCCCACCAGGCTCCCCCGTCCCTGGGATTCTCCAGGCAAGAACACTGGAGTGGGTTGCCCTTTCCTTCTCCAAGAAGATATTCAAGGTGGTCTGTAAAACATACTGAAGTTCCATTTATTCCAAAGTATTGGAAAATTAGCTGTTTTTCATGTTTACCACATGCAGATTACATATGTATGCATTGGATGATAATTCAGTAACTTTATAGGCTCTTTATTTTTCCTAAGATAATTTATAGGAACAATGGTATCATTAAACAGTTTTACCATATTCTTCACTTGAAGGGCCTCTGAAATGCTCATAAATTATAAGGTTCACAAATGCATCTGGTTGTCAGTTATGAGCCTGTGTCTAATTTCCAATTCCCTTTTAAACTCTGAATGTTCACTTTACTGCTTTGACCCTAGAATACCACATATTTTGTTGATAGGGTTATTTATTTCTCAAGAAATATGAAATAAACTTATTAAATGTGTTTGCTAGGTGAAGCACTTTTAGTATGTACTATACGATTTACGTTTTCCCCTTTTCTCTCTCTCTGTTACTCCTGCTTACTTAGGGAAGCAATGTTTGCTCATGTTTAAGGCTCGTTATTTTTCTGACCTTATTATGTACTTGTTTTTCTGACTTTAACATGCACCATAGATACCCCATTTAACAACACTTTCTGTATCCTTTTATTAAAGTCCAGTCTCTGGGGAATCAAAAGCACAAAGTCATCCATCTTCAACAAGTATACAAGATTACATCTACTGCTGGAAGTAAGCACAAACTTAGTGATGCTCCCCACAACCAGAATTCCATTTAACTACCAATTCCCAAGGAGGCTAATTCATTTGCCAAAGGATATATGAACAAAACCATAGTCAGCATTTCAGAGAACATCTTTTGTTTTCCCTCTTTGAGATAATTCCAACAAGGGCGTTTTTCACCTTACATTTAAGATCACATGATGGTGAGAAAATTCTATAATGTAAAGGATAGGAGTTTATTACGGTAAGGATAAAATAGAACAAAACAGCTGGGCTTCTACAGCATTTTACGGGAAACCTCTTCTGACCCCTCTATAAACAATTCCTTTGGTAAAGTCCCCATTTTATGTTGGTTTGCTCTGTCATCAGTGTGGAGTTATGGCTTGAATAAATTCTTGTTGAGGGTTGAAGGTTGGCATGGGAATGCCTTTCTTTTCTAGATGTTATAATGGATGTGTGTAATTCGTCAAGTCTGGAACATATGCCTTGCTTTATTCACTAACTTTCAGAGAAGTTAATGACCAGCTATCACCTTCAAAATCTGGCAACAGAATTTGACATTTAAATACTCTGAGTAACAATCAGTCAGAAAGGCTTTGCAATTCATCCCTAGTAAACTTGTTAACTTATTATCAAAATAAAAATATTTCAATAGCATTTTAAGCTTTTCAAAAGATTATTATTATGGTTCAGTAGATATCTTGGTGAGCATTTTATATTTTTACTATATCTAAATTTTGGAGTGGGTGCATGAATTAAAGACATAATTAGGCTGCCAGTTAATATCAGTTTATAGAAACTTTATTTGCAATTTATTTCAGTAGCATTTAGTGGAAAATTGCATTTGGATGTATATTAGATTTATGGTATTTTTATTTGTGTTAAAAACAGTATCCTCCAAATATTTACTTTATAAATAAAAAAGCTTGGGAATATAAAACAAACTTTTATTTATTCTATCATGTCCTCTTCTTTAACTGGACTCTTAATACTTACCAGTGCCTTGAAAACTCGAAGTTGCATTATACATGATGCTTTTATAATTTCTGATTTTAGATAATTATGAAAAATTAAAAATATCTTCTCATGATATCTAACTCTTGTATGAAAGAAAAGACATGATAAAGACTGGATGAAATATTGAGAGAAATACTTTTCTTTTGTTCATGATAATTGTATCTGATCCTGGAATAAACATCAGTCTAATTTTGAGAAACAAAAACAAAAGTTGCTCCCAAATGTATTTTTCATTGGATGAAGCAAAGAAAACTTGTTTGGTATCTAAGAATTGTTGTTAATTACCTTGTGTGTAAGACTTTTGTCAATTAATCAGCCCTAGCTGTTTCCACCAAAACCAGGTCTTCTTTAAGCCTATATAGTACAAAAAACACACTATATTGAGCAGAGAGTTTTTATACTTCCTCTTAACCAATTCATTCCAATTTAGATAAATTTTAAGCTCTTTCGTCTTAAAGTGGATTATCTATATATATTCCACTTTGTTTCAAATGCAAATGATTAAGTGTTCTGCATTCTAATCAGTAAACAGCTCTGTGACTAAATCATAATTTAATGATCTCTTCCTAGAGAGATAATGATGCAAAATTTAGATCTGAAAAGAAGATTTTCATTTTTATCTAATTGAGCTGATCTTTCTGTAAAATCTCTGTAGGCTTCTGTAGTTGTGCTAGTAATAAATTCTGGATGAAATCTACATTATGAAAGATGCTACATTTTTATTCAGGAAATATAAATAATTGAAACATATCTTTATGTTTGTATATACATGTGATATGTGCATTTCTCTTGTGTGTGTGTGTGTGTGTGTACTGTGTGCTCAGCTGTGTCCGATTCTTTGCACCCCTATGGACTGCAGCCTGCAGGCTGGAGTGGGTTGCCATTTCCTTCTCCAGGAGATCTTCCTGACTCAGGGATCAAACCTGTGTCTCTTGTGTCTTCCACATTGACAGGCAGATTCTTTACCACTGGGCCAAATGGGAAGCCCACCATTTTCTCTTTAGTTGGGAGAATTGTCTCAGTTTTATTGGAAGAGCTAGGGCTTTTAATTAACAGTCACATACACTTTAAGTAAATTGAAAGAAAAAAAAAATATTTTTACTCACACATTTCCCTTTTCAGATTCTTTATTTCTTCCTAAAGATCTTAGTTTCATCTGTTATCATTTCCCTTCAGCCTTAATAACTACTATTAACAGCTCTTGTAAGGCAGTTCTGAGGGTGATAACTCTCTTTGGTTTTCTTTTATAGGGAACTATCTTTATCTTGCCTTCGTACTGGAAGAACATTTTCACTGGATCTAGAATTCTAGTTTTGCTTTTTTTTTTCTTTAGCATTTTTAATTTGCTATTGTATGTAATATGTTGCTTTTCTCTCTGTCTTCTTTTAAGGTTCTCTTTTAATATTTATTTATTTATTCTAGCAGTTTAATTACTGTGTTGCCTAGGTGGGGCTTTCTTTGTGCTTATTCTGCTATGGGGCTGAATTTCTTGAATCTATACGTTTCTGACGTTTATAATATTTGGCAAACTTTTATTACCATTATTTATTTATTACTACACCCCATCTTTCTCTCTTTTGGAGGGACTCCAATTATACACATATTTAGTATTTTGAAGCTGTATTCATTTTTCCCCCTCCAACTTTTTCTCTGTCTTTGAGGTTGGAAAATTTCTATTGATGAGCTTGAAAAGTTTCTATTATAGTTCACTGACTCTTTATTGTTACCTTCAAACTGTTATTAAGCTAAATGAAAATTGTAAATTTCAGCTATTATATTTTTTTCAAATCAAGAATTTCCTTTTTGTTCTCTTTTACAAGATTCTATTCCTCTGTTTATATTTCCTAGCTTCATATTCATTTTGAGAATATCTTCTTTTATTTCCTTGAGTATAAATATAAATATAATTGGGTTTTAAATCCGTTGTCCACTAAGTCCAGTGTCTATCATCTCAGGATTGATCTCCATTGTCTTTGAGTAGAGTTCACATATGTTTATCAAATATTCAGTAGCTCTGGATTGTTTTGTGAGCATTGTAGAGATTCTGGATTCTGTATGTTCTCCAAATAATATTGATTTCTATTTTCCTTAGAAGGCAGTAAAATGTGGCTGAGATCAAATTAGAGTCCCTTCTGCGGTAGATGGTTGAAATCTCAGTTCGGTTCTTTTAGCCTCAACAGAGCTGTTTGCAGACTGTCCTACTACTGCGTATTTCAGAGGATTGCCAGAGGCTGGGCAGTGTTTATACACGGAATTTGGGACTCTCTTCCTTTGACTTTCTCCTTGATGGGTTTTTCCCTTTCATTTTCCAGTCAGTCTGGGTATGCAAAATCTGTCCTCCTTCTTTAAGCCGCTAAGTCTGTAAGTCTGTAATTTTTCTTTCTTTATTTTATCCACTTAGTATGGACAGACTGAGTCCTGCCCTCTGGTGAAAAGTTATAAAACAGGACACTCATCCAGTGCTGTCTCCTCCCTCCAGTGTCTACCCTTTCCAGTATCTGCCTGTTCTGGAAAACTTTCCAGTGCTTTCAGGCATTATGTTTACATTCTATCCATACATTATAGTTTTTATCTATAAGAGGGTTGGTCCTGAAAGGAACCCTAACTAGAATTCCACAACTTTACATTGGAAAGAATTTCTTATATTACAAATCTTTAAAAACACAATTTTAGAACACTGTTTAATCATCATAGGGTTGCAGAATAATCTATTAGGTTGAACAACATGAAATCATCAACGTTGTAGGATTGGCATAGGGACAGTTTCATATGATTCAACCTAGTAACTATGTTCTCCTGCATTTATAATTAATTTTATCACTGAATATTTATGGGCATATTGAGTTACCTGTATTTCAAGTTATTTACATGCTATAGAATCATAGAAGCAGAAGTCCTGGGTCCAAGTTTATGGACATCCTTAAACTTATTGAGTATAATTGCTGATTTTATTATTTATTAATATAATAATGTGCATGCTAAGTTGCTTCAGTCGTGTCTGACTCTTTGCAACCCCATGGACTATAGGCCACCAGGCTCCTCTGTTCATGGAATTTCCCAGGCAAAAATACGGACTGGGTTGCCATTTCCTTCTCCAGGGGATTTGCATGACCCAGGGAGCCAACCTGCATTTCCTGCATTGGCAGCCATGTTCTTTACCACTAGCACCATCTGAGACGCCCAATGTAATAACACATAATGAACTATATTTTTCTGAAATGGTTGCATGAATTAATGACCTCTAAAATGGCATCTGTCCTAAAATTGGATAATGCAATTATATTTAAGCTTTACTTTTTTGTTTTGTATTGTTTTTTCATTAGCAAAAATATTATCAAGGGTTTTAACTGGAATTGTGCCTTGTGTTTGTTTGTTATTATCTACATTGCATATATTCATTGTACTTGTCAATTCCTATATATTTTCTCTGGATATTGAACCAGAATATTTTAGGGATCCTGGAATATTTCATACTTTCATCATCAAATTTCCTCCTTTATGTATATTTGAGATATTAAAATCTACTTAATTTTAGGAAAATTTTAAGATGGCTTCTTTATATGATAGGAAAAATTTTAAATGTGTTTCACATTTGTATTAGTGTATAGACTAAGCAATAGGAAAAATAAATAAGTCAGTAAATTTTGCTTGTTTGAAGGGAACACAGGCAAAATAAGTTATGTAATACTTATATGTATTACTCATGCCTATAGTTATGTGCCCTTAAGTGTTTTAGTATGAGCTGGCAAAAAACTACCTGAGTGAGAAAGACAGTAAGTATCCTGTGTTTTAAGTTATTCAAATTGTACAGATTCATTGAAGTGGAAATCCTGGGTCCAAATTTATGGACATCCTTAAACTTACTGAGTATAATTCTGCTATGTAGCAGAAGATAGAAGAACTAATGTCCATACACTAAGGCAAATCTTTCCTGTCAATACAAACAGGGGATTCAGAATCCTTGCTGTGGGCTTACTGTTCTGTGTGAAATAGAGTTTGGAATGCCATATTGAGTTTGTCTGTTTATCATGTTCTGAAAACAACACAAAAAAATAGACTGATAAGTCTCATTTAACCCCTGAAAGAAAATAAATCCAATGCAATGACTAAATAATTGCATTATGGTTTGTATTAACACAGTAAAACACATGCTATTAACAGCAGTTTGTGCTTTAGACACATCTCTGCTAATTAATTTGTTTATTTTGCAGGAAAAAAGTCAATTGAAAGTATGAGTTATGGCCCCTAAACACTATACGGGAAGACTAATTGGTATACGGCTCTTTTTTAAAGAGTGAAAAATATGCCCCCAAAGAATGTACTATTATATCATAATTTTTTTAAAAAAGTAAGGCCTCCATACATCTAGATTTATGTCAAATTTTAAGAATGCCTTAAAACAAGGATGACAAATACCTATGGAACATGAGAATCACTTTGTGTACAATATTAATGTCAGGCATCATTAATAGATCACTTTGTTCTTTCCTGCTGAATTCAGATATAGGGTGGAATCCTTTAGACAGAGTATTTCAAGGCGTCATTGCCAACCAGATAGGTAATGTCATGGAAAGAAGACTTTTTGCCACGCACATCCCTTTTACTAAACAACTTCAGTCAGTCAGTTCAGTCGCTCAGTCGTATCCGACTCTTTGTGACCCCAAGAACCACAGCACGCCAGGCCTCCCTGTCCATCACCAACTCCCGGAGTCCACCCAAAGCCATGTCCATTGAGTTGGTGATACCATCCAACCATCTCATCGTCTGTCGTCCCCTTCTCCTCCTGCCCTCAATCTTTCCCAGCATCAGGGTCTTTTCAAATGAGTCAGCTCTTTGCATCAGGTGGCCAAAGTATTGGAGTTTCAGCTTCAGCATCAGTCCTTCCAATGAATATTCAGGGCTGATTTCCTTTAGGATGGACTGGTTGGATCTCCTTGCAGTCCAAGGGACTCTCAAGAGTCTTCTCCAACACCACAGTTCACAAGCATCAATTCTTTGGTGCTCAGCTTTCTTTATAGTCCAACTCTCACATCCATACAAGACTACTGGAAAAGCCATAACCTTGACTAGACAGACCTTTGCTGACAAAGTAATGTCTCTGCTTTTGAATATGCTGTCTAGGTTGGTCATAACTTTCCTTCCAAGGAATAAGTGTCTTTTAATTTCATGACTGCAATCACCATCTGCAGTGATTTTGGAGCCCAGAAAAATAAATTCAGCCACTGTTTCCCCATCTATTTGCCATGAAGTGATGGGACTGGATGCCATGATCTTAGTTTTCTGAATGTTGAGCTTTAAGCCAACTTTTTAACTCTCCTCTTTCACTTTCATCAAGAGGCTCTTTAGTTTTTCTTCACTTTCTGCCATAAGGGTAGTGTCATCTGTATATCTAAGGTTAACTTATCCCAAGATAATAATCTTATTTTGGCATTTATAGTGAAAAAAATGATTTTTATCACAAGAAACAGGAAACCAATGCAAATTATTTTATGGAAAATTTTTTTCAATTTACCTAGCTACAAATTGAGATTTATTCCAGTTTTAGCTTTTAATAAACAGTGAACTTTGAGCTTATTTGAAGATCAAGGTCTTCAAATAAGAATATCAAGTATCTGCCTCTCTCCTTTTCTTTCCCCTATGGTGCTTTCATTCTCAGGCATGCCCTAAGTGTTGATAAGAAGCAGCCTCACTTACATCAGACCTGCTGAGCAATCATCACTTTTTATCCCAGTTGTTCAGAGTAAGTCCAAGATATGTCTCTGATTGACTCCTTTTGAATCTGCCTTTCATTGCTCTGAGCAGAGGGATGGAAAATGTTGGTTGGTCATGACTGTATAACCTGGACCAGAAGTAGAGAGGAAGCATTGGAATGAGCCTCCAATCAGCCAAATAAACATAGGGGGATTTGTTATTCCCTAGTACTGGTTGAGCCATATTAATGCAGATAAATGCAGGGAAATTTAAAAAAATAGCAGTATCCACTGTACCTCCATTCTTATTTTACTTTACTGCTCTGAAATTGCTCTGATGATTGAGGTAACAGTTGTATTACATAGGAGAAAGGCTAAATAAATATAATACAGAGACCTCAGAAGACATTGGCTCAAAGAAGAGATAAAGTCAATTCATGGTAATAAGCAGGTTCTGATTTACAGAGTCATCAGGAGCTCAGGTTCCTAGATGCTCTTTTGTCATCTTCAATGTAAGACTTTAACCATTGCAGGTTAGCTAGAAGGAAAAAGAGCTAAAAGAATCTAGATTATTTTTAAGTCGATGACCTGGAAATTGCCAACTACATTTCTCTTCATGTCCCTTTAGTGAGAATCTAGTCTTCGGTTTGCACTTTGTCATGAGGGAAACTGGGAAATACAGTCTTTTAGTAGGTGGCCATGTGCCCAGGAATTAAAAAAAAAGAAAAAAAGAACAAATTTGAGGGGTGAGACAGAAGGAGAGAGGGGAGTAAACATCCTGCCATACACAATGTCTTATATTAAGAAGACCCACTAGTTCTCTCCTTTTTCTCTAACATGGTTACGTTATACAGACAGCAGTAAGACGTATTGGCCCAAACCAACAGGACAGAATAGATGAAAAAGATAAACTAAGTCCTTTACTTCAGCTGAACTATGTTTTCTGTAATGATCAGTCCTTATTCTTGTGCATCACTCACTGTCTCACTATTTAGCATACATTTTGTTTGCTGTAGCAAAATTGGAATAAATTATCTTCCAGAATGGCAGTGGCTCGTCACATTCTAAAACGATACAAGATTAAAAATGAGGAGATTTAAAAAAAATATTTTCTAGGCCACTAACTAGTCGTACCACCTGGAGAAAATTTCTGAACCTTACCTACCTCAAGTATAAAAAGAAGCTGTAGGAGAATATGTTAGCTGAGGTCCTTACCAGATTGAAAAGATTTTATACTATGTTTGGAGTACAGATTCATATGAAATTCTCATCTTCCCCAAATATCAGGCTTTTCCCCCAATACATGTGAATAAAACTTGGTTGCCTAGGACTTTGGAACGAATCACCAAAATGAAAGTAAACCAGCCATAATTGACAGTTAGGTGTTTCTAATTGGAGGACAGGAAATCTTTCTGATCTCCACAAGAAATCAACAAATGCCTTGAAGCCTGAAATTTGACAAGATATAAGCAATGTTTTAGCTATATAAGTATAGTGTTATTAATGACCATAAAATTCCTTAGTCCTATTAAAATCCAGTGAAAGTATCTGGTTCCATGACCTCCTAAGGGTGAATCACACATATTAACGATCCACAGCATGAAATACAAGATTTTACCTTTTTATTTGTTCCAGAATTATTGCCCTTTGATTTTTAATACATGTCCTTTTATTCTCACATTAAAGGACAAGTTAAAGGAGTATCAACTCTGTCATTTTAACTCCTCAGAGTTAATGTGGTCTTCTTTTGCTTTATTAATATCTAAGCTGAAGGTGGCTGCTTTGTACTTCCAAGGTTGCCTTTGAGGGTTTATCCCTCAGTGGAAAGATCCTGCTTTCCTTTATTACAGCAGTTGGCTAGAAAACCTCTGTCGATCTGTGACTATTCTGAACTGCTAGACTGAAATGCCATTTCCAAAACTATAGCTCTTCTGCTAAACAATTTTTCTAGGAATGATGCCATATCACTAGCTACTAGCCTTTGCCAAGAGCCAATATTCCTTCAATGGCCCTACTCTGGGAATGATACCAAATGATGGTTCAGGCCGAGGGTAGGTAGTAAATCAGCAGTAAAAGCTGAAAAATACCCCAGCTTTTAATATCCTTTCTCTTTTTTTTCCAGATGACCAGCATATCTCTCTCACCTTCTGCTTCTATTCATGAAAGAACTCCTTTTCTCCCTTGCATTTGTGATTTGATAGCTGAAATTTTATTTTCCACGATCTTCCTCAATTGTGAGCAAGAAATTCACACCTTTCAAGGCTAATGCAATCACATTTTCATGTGACATAAGTATCCAGTCTTTCTCCAGCACCCACATGCAAAGGTGTGACGGCTGATAGATAAGGTTTGTTTGCAGAGTGAGAAATGTGCTGAATAGAGTGTCAGACCAGAGAATGGGAGCCAAGAGAGGATTTCAGAGCAGCAGCAGAAGGTATCTTCAGCAAACATCCATTCAGGCTGAAGGCTGCCTTCTGGTGTCAGGTTCCAGTCTTTCTAGAAGTAGAGGCAGTAGATCTGTAAGTTTCTTGGGATGGGAAAACCTGAATTGGTTGCCTGTCCTCGACGATGTATTAAAAATATGAAATTATCCTTGGAGGTAATAACTATGAAGTGTTTCTTGGATGTGGAAGTTTAAGTCACTGCCTCCATTTTGAATTCCTTAAAAAACAAACAAACTTCCTTTAGTTGGATAAAATACTTTCTTTCTCTCAAGTTCTATTTTCCTATCTTGGTTAATCATTTGTCTGTCTTCCTTCCTCCCTCCTTTCCTTCCTTTTCCCTAGCCTACCTTTTCCCTCTCTCCCTCGCTTCTTTCTCAAAATGTACTTGCCTGGGGTAAAGTTTTTTGTGTACATGAGGACTTAATGTTTGTCCTTAAGCCATAGGTTTACTCTTGGGCTATTTCCTGATTTACATGCAGAATCATGTTTTTTCCCCTTTCAAGAAAAACTCATGATTTAAGAACTGACTTATCATCTTGTTTCAGGTATCATGCCTTGCTATTCTCTTATATATCTTTGGGTAGTTAATTTAAAAACAAGTAACTAGCCTTGCCTGTTGAATTTTCCACTGTACCCTGGCTCCTAGAACAATGACTGATAATTAGTAGGTGCTGAACAAACATTTGTTTTTTAAAATAGGGATCCAAATGTCAAGCAAACATACCATAAAACAAAGAAGAGCAAAAGGTTTCAGTACACTGTTGCTTTGACCAGGATAGAGTTCTGAGTCTTCTGCTCAGCAGATGATTACAAGAAGGTGATATACTCAGGAGATCAACTTAGCTTTGTGTCTTCTTGACCTCTGAAATGTTTTCTTACAGATACAGTACTTTCCCTTTTGGAATTTTATTCAATATTCTATCTTTGTTTCTACTTTAGAAAACATGCCATGTGAATAATGATGCCTCAGGCAAAGAAATTACTCCAGCAGTTCAGTTTAAACTCAGGATATATCCTGCCCTCACTTGCATTTGCAATTTGCCACACAGTCAGTAAGAGCCATGCCCACACATGAACTGACAGAATTGGGGCTCCAAGGTTAGCAATTATTAAAATTTAAAAGTCCATTTGTTCATTTGCAAAATATTTTATTCAGTTGCTTTTGAAGCAGAATCCTGAGTTGCCTTCCCCTTGCTGCTCACTATAGCGGCATCCAACTCTGAGGGGGGCTCACATCTCTAAATGCCCTCATTGTTCAATGGACAAAACCAGACTGTAAGGTCAATCTCACTGCCTTAGTAGAGTAAAACTTAGCAGTCAATGATTCTCTAACCATCAAAGAGAACTTCAACAAAATTTTTTAAAAAGTGGAACTGTGTGAATTTTTTGGAAAATATGATTATGGTGAGGGAAAAAATGAAAGGGGTATAAAAATCACTTTATACTGCAAAGATTGTAACTTTCCCAGATTAATTTTGGAATCTTCAAATAAAAATTGCATTTTTTGGGGGGAATTGATAAGGCAACAGAAGTGGCCTTTTGTAGTGGAGATAAGCACCCAAGACTTTTTTCTATTTTATAATTGATTAATTCATTAGTGAATTAATACAGAATAAGTAGGAAAAATGTTAGGGAACAATATGATAAAATTATTGATCATAAGTCAATAGGATGATTAAAAAATGATAATAGAAGAAGGTGCATACATTCAAATACCAATAATTTGCCAGTTTGCGGAAGTAGCATCATTTGTAAATTAAATAGCAAGCCTCATCACGCCTCTAAATGAGTAATGAGAGCAAAAAGGAAAACAAACAAAAAAAAAATTAAATAGGTCCATGGCACCACACCCCTCCAACATGCAGCTCTGGGAGAAAACCAGACTGGCGACCTGTGTCTGGAATACGTACGGAGTGGAGCTATCAGGAGGCAGACGGACTTCAAAATTTCTCTTTTGTAGAAAAAAGGGGCAACGATCCTACCTCTTTTAACCATAGACGTAGAAAATGGCGAGCAAAGTTTGGGCTTCGTCCCTTGCTTTTCACCGTGAAATAAAAGTCTTAAGCCTGTAACTCTCGCTGTCCCAAGGGAGCGAGGAAAAGGAGGGGGAATAAGCGGCGTGGGTGTGGGGTGGGTGGGCAGAACCCCCGCAGAGACGAGCTGCGCGAGCCTCCCTCTGCGGGGAGGGTGTGGATCCGAGAGCAAGCCAGAACAGGTCCGCGTCCTCGCGGCCACTGCCGGCGGTGGGAGGGGCGCGGCGGCCTCTCCGCGGGCAGACCCGCGTGCAGATCGGCTGGGAGCTGCAGGCGAGAAACTCCCGTGCATCCGCCGGAGCTGCTGGACTTCCACGCCCTTCTCCCGCTCCAAGCCAGCTTGAAGGAGCGGTTTCCTCGAAGGAAGGTACAGAAAGGATCTGGTACTGGGGGCGACTCAGGTGTGCCGGGGGTAGGGGGTGGGGGCGGTTGTTAATGTGCTTATGTCTTGTTAGCCCCGGGGAGTTCCCCAACTCTGAGCGAGACCGAAGGAGGATAATGGGTTTGCTCCAGCGGGGAGGGAGTCAACCCATGGTGGGTCGGTGATGGTGCGTAGTCAGGGCTCCGTCATTGCACAAAGTAGGGTGGTCCGAGGTTCCCTCAGCCTTTGGCCAGTTAGAGACACCCCCTTTCCCAGCCCCGCCCCCTGGTGGCTGAGGCTGGATTCAGGAGGTTCTGGTCGGTCGGACGGAGTAAATTGGCTCCTCGAATCCTCCAGCTCTCACTTTCTCCTCCTGGTCATGAGTAGGTAGGTTGACTCTGTCTTTTCTCCAGCCTCCCTTACCTGCATCTCTTGCTACCCTCTGGAGGGGATTCCAGACCCTCCTGGAGATTCCAGCCTCACCCGGGTGGGGGCTGCGAAGTCCAGCTGGGTTTGAAGGTTAGTCCTGGCATGACTCCTTCCTGCCCCCTACCATCTCTTGGGTCGTAGGGCTCAGTTCTCTTTCGCCAACACAGCCGCCCCACTGTCTTGCTCCCACTCTCAGGGGACGATTACACATGCCAGTGAGGTTTGATACGCGCCGTCAGCTTGAAAAGGGAGATTTTGGACACCTGGGTTGGTGGGGCGGGGGTGGAAGACGAGAAAACCGGAAAGGTTAGGGGCTCCACCTCCCCAGACCACCGAGGGGATGAGGGGGCAGGTCGGGGGCGTGGTTGCCATGGCTCCTTGGTAGCGGAGCCGGGGGAGCTAGAGATGCCAGTCACGGATGGTCCCTTCTTCCTCTTTGTGCCTCTCTCCCTCCCTTCTTTTTTTGAGTGAGAGTGTGCGTGGGGGTTGGGGGGAGCAGGGAGAAAGTGATTAATCTGGAGAGCTAAGACTGGAGCCCGGAGGCTGGGGAACGCCAGCCAGCCCCTTCATTCCCACTCCTCTTGCTCACTGCGAGCCTCACTTTCTCATCCGGGGGCAGGACTGAGGAATTCCTGCGAAAAGCCAGGGGCTGAAGAAGCCGCCACCGCGAGGGCTCAGGTACCCACACCCCGAGTCGCATCCTGGGGCGAGCGCGGGGTTGGGTGGTCAGGCTGTCAGCCGAAGGGCGGGCGGCGAAGGGGTAGGAGGTGAGCTACTGAAGGCAGGTGTGTAGTGACACAGCAGGGCGACAAGGGGCGGAGGAAGACTCAGGTTCAGCCAAACGCGAGTGGCGCCGGGATTCAGCTCCGCCGGGGTAGGGGGGCGGCTCCCAAAGAGCCCCCAGAGCTGGCAAGTGGTGCCAGGGCATGCGCGTGCGCGATGGCGCGCTCACGGAACGCCCGAGGTGGGGGGGCACGTATGCGCGTGCGCGCGGAGGTGGGCAACTGGTGAGCCACCTGGGCTTGTGCAAGGCAGAGTCTCTCGCTGCGCTGACGTAGGTTCATAGCTCTGAGATGTGTGGTTTTGGACGAGTCGTTTACCCCATGCCTCAGTTTCCCCTTTTAAATAATAGGGATAGTATCAATACCTTCATTTTCTGGTTTTTGAGCAAGTGGATTAAGACAATTCCAGTAAACAGTTTAGCTCAGCGTCTGCTGTGTAATCAACACTAAAGTTATGGTTGCTGACCCCGTTTCTGTTACTATAAATTAATCCTCAATTTAAGTAGATAGGGCGTCTTCTCTTTTCTCTGCGTTTTTACTGAAGGCAAAATACTGATTTCTAATTTTGGAGACCGTCGATTGACATTAGTATTACTGTCCAGTTCATCTTCTACAAAGCTTTGATTTCCAGAAGATTGGAAGACATAAATTAACCAACCGGGATGGAGAAAGAAGCTTAGAAAGCTGTTTAGGGAAACTTTTAGTAATAAGAGAACAAAAGATTGTTGACTTTACTGCTTTTTGTGTAAAAATGTTTCCTCTCTCATCTGCTAATGTTGCAGTTGGCTTTGTCTTAATTTCATTATTTTTAGGATGGATCACCCTGTGACTTTCAAAATTTAACTTGGTTAATGGAGATTTCTATTTTATGGCCTTAAAAGTACTGCTGTGGAAGTCCCTCCAGTAATGGCAGAGCACATAGTGTATAACCATTTCTCACAAACTCTTGAATATTGTCAGTGAATAAATGGAAACAAATAGTTATTTCTGGGCAAGTAAGAATACTGGCTAGGACAGTTCATTACAATCTCTTTCCAGGCATGTTTCTACTCTTCACTGCAGAAGTTCGGGACTGTGATGATTAATGCATGTTTTCCAGATTGTTCTCTGTTGCACCTTATGGGTCCTTTCCTTTAAAGAAAAGGCTATGGATGTTTATTACTGCTCTTGGTTGTACAGGTGCTCCAACATATCCAGTAATGAGCAAGTTATATATCCCCTTTACCTAATTACAGGTCTGCTAGAATTTGATATTGCACATAATATATTTATTACCTTAAAGTGAATTCATGTCATTAAATGAACTAGTATTAAATTCATTTAAAAATTACTTGCTTTTTAGAATATTGACATATTTTGATGGCTCTGAAGCAGGTGAAACCAGACAGATGTCACCATCACAAGCTCCTTATGACTTTTACAAAATAGACCTCACCTAGGAAAATATTTGCTGGATTGGAGCTTGGTTTTTATAATTAGCTTCTGAAATCTTTGAAGATTGAAGGTTGTTTGACCCAAATTTGCTTTTCAAAATATTTTAGACAGACTCATTTTTTATGGGGAAATCTAAGTAAAAGTAATGATTTAAGGCAGATTTGAGATTCTACCAATTTTTATCTCATAAAAGAAAATTAAGTAATAGAGGGTGGCTAATGGCATCAGATTTGAAGAAATGAATGTCAGGAAGCCCTGTATCAGTTCATATAGTAGAGTATTGCTTCAAGTTTGACTTTTACAAGACAACCAATGCCCCCTTCCTCACAGTGAATATGTCATCTTTAAAGGGTACCTTGAGGAATTACTGTGACAGCTTGCCTGAAATTCATGTGATCATTTACATATTCTTTCCCAGGAGCATTGGCATTAAATGTTCCATTTATTGGAAATTATTTTGCCCTTTGATTTATGACAGCCAGCAGTGCCATAGAGTCTAATACATTTTAGAAACAAAATTTAGCTTTTTACTATTTATATTTTCCCTAAAAAAAATCTAAAATCTAAAAAGTCAATCTTAGATTTTGCACATGGAAAGCTGAAGTTAGGCTGAAGACAAAGGGTAACAGTAAAAAACCATGACAAATCCAGATTTGGGGAGCTAATTGACATGCTAAGGTATAATCTAGAGAAACAATGTATCTCTATACCAAGGCTATTTTCAGTGATGTACTGTATTATTTGATTCAATCAGTGTTCCTTGTTATTTTTTCAAAACGAGACCAAGAATACTATATTTTCAATTATGAACATTTTGATTACAGCTTCATTCTAACTAACTAATTCAGTCTGAAGAGAATGCAATTATTATGGTGATTTACATACAATGTGCTAAGTTAACACAGCTAATGAGTGAAAGCATAATATTCTTTCTATTCATTCCTGGAAAAATATTGTGCTAAGCATTCTTTCAAAGAAAAGATTACATTATTCTCCAGCATTTATGTCTACCTACAGGTAAATTTTGGCACTGAGCCATTTTCTCTGCTTTTAAAATGAAATCTCTCACATTTTGGCCATCCTGTGCCTCTCCCACTTTTGGGGAGGGGAAGGGGTAGGGAATGGAAACAATTCTCAGTTTAATTAGCTATGGTGATTTCTCCTTTCTCTACATCTTTATTGGGGGAAAGATTCTGTATTTTCTAATTTTGGAGGCTGGTTAACACCTTAAACATTACTAATTACTGCAGTTTATTTTATGTGCATCGCAATAGTGTAGTTGGTTAATTATAGCTTTCTCATTAGCACCATGTAGAGAATAATGAATTAACACATCCCTTTGATCAAAAGAACATCTAAGTTTATCTTCTGAGAATAAAAGTGTTATTGTGTTACTGAAAGTCACTATAATTTTCCCAAGAAACAAATTGGTTGGAATTCTCTAGCACTGGGATAAGAAGCTTGATGAATGAGGGAGTAGAGCAGCAGTTGCTTGGCAACCTAACATTATTCTGCAATTTCTCCTGGTATATTTATCCAGTAAACTAGAAAATTCTGTTTTGTTAACGAATGTTTTTAGTCAGTACACAAATAGACCATAACTAATTGAGATTTTATGTATTGTGGATAAAAAAAATGGTCTTGCTTACATTCCCATTGTGTTTAGATAATAAAAGTACAAAGAGAAAGAATATTCTGTTTTCAGTTATTAAAATTTTTCTAAAAATTTTTACTTAATTTTCACATTAGTTTATTACTACCAAAAATTGCAACTTGTTTACCTCTTTGGAAATCACATTAAGAGTATGTGTGTGTGGGTGTGTGTGTGTGTGTACATGTGTGATACAGTTGGGTTTGTGTACAATTTTTCAGTAAGAATCAGAAATAAATTTTGAACTGTGGTGAATTCTTTAAAAGTTGTGGTTTGCTGGTTGAGATGATAATTTGGTAAATTTAGGGAGGCATAAACATTCAATCCAAGTGATACCAGGAGGTGATAAGAATAATAAATGTGCTGAATGGCTAATATATAAATGCAGTCTGTTCTTTGACCAGGTGTTTTTTTTTTTCCTGGTGGTCTTATTACAATCTCTCTTCGGATGTCTGAGTACATCTCATTTCCTCTATCGTTGTGAAGTAGAAGCTTAGTAAAGCCAGGCATTGCCCATTTTCCATTCCACCTCTCCCTCATTCCAGGGACGACAGTATACTATTTTCCTGTTTGACCTGTGAAGTTTAGTCTGCATCACAATTCTCCTATCAGATGGCAGAATCTTTTTGAGGCCACATGCTTCATTTTACTTATCTTTTAAACACTACAGGTTCTGTCACAGTGGGAAGCAAACAGGGTGTGGTAGTTATTACATAAATATCATGGCTGTAAGAGTCAGGCTGCCAGGGTTCCCAGTCCAGTTCTGTTAATTCCTCAATGCATGGTCCTGAGTAAGTCATTTTAACCTCCCTAAAACTGATTTCGTCTATGGAGATGTGGAGCACTATCTATACCCAAACCAGTCAGTCCTAAAGGAAATCAACTCTGAATATTCATTAAACTCCAATATTTTGGCCACATGATGTGAAGGGCCAACTCATTGGAAAGACCGTGATGCTGGGAAGGCAAAAGGAGGAGAGGGTGGCAGAGAATGAGATGGTTAGATGGCATCACTGACTCAGTGGACATGAAACTGAACAAACTCAGGAGATAGTGGAGGACAGAGGAGCCTGGCATGCTGCAGATCATGAGGTTGCACAGATTTGGACACAACTTAGTGACTGAACAACAGCAACAAATCCGTACCCAGCTCGTGTGTGTTATTATGAGCGTTATATGCAGCAATCTAGGTAGCCAACTTACTAGAATGCATTAAGCACTCAATAAATTCTGGCTTCTTATTATAATAATTTTTATTGCATGCTCAGTGTGTGAATGGATAAAAGATAGATATGAGTGTGTCTATGTATATGAATAAGTGTGAACTTATTGGTGGCTCAGCTGATTGGGAAGATGCCCTGGAAGAGGGCATGGCAACCCACTCTAGTATTCTTGCTTGGAGAATCCCCATGGACAGAGGAGCCTGGCGGGCAAAGAGACAGACACAACTGAGCCACTCAGCACAGCATGGCACAGCACATTATGTTACTATTAAAATCATGGAACTTTGTTGATTACGTCAATTAGATGTACATATGCAAGTAGTGATTGCTTCATGTTTGAAAAATCCTGGGTAGCAGTTTTCAGGCTTGACTGAAATGAGAATCATCTAGAGAACTTTTTAAAAACTGCCAAGCCAGATAAATTCAGTAAGAATTCTTGGAAGTGGTGACCAGGCATGTGGATTTTTGAAAAACTCCGGTGAAATAGTAATGCCAGAGTTGAGAACCACCACCTTAGATTTGGAGAGGTCTTCTATAACATTGTGCTGGCCTGAGGCATTGACTTACAGTTACCTTGGCATCATGAAATGTGGTTGGAAAAGAAGAAAAACTCTGACTAACCTCTGAGGTTTTTCTTAGTAATCCCTTTGGTTTATACAGCACTTTATTCTCTGAAGAGCTCAAATGTGCTTTTCATTTACTATGTATTATTTCATTTTTCAGCCAAGTGTCCCTGTGAAGATGGTAGGGAAAAAGTCATTATCCTGATTTTGCAGATGAATGGAGAGAGCCATGCAGAAACTACGTGATTTGATTAGATTCATTCATTTAGAACCATCCTAAATATCAAGATTCTTGTCACTTTTGGGTTCCAGATAGTTCTGTTTTTGCTGTGAAATTTCAAATGAGGGAGAGAAAGTTATTGTTTTTAGATTAATTAATTGTGTAGGAAAGAGTTGTATAGATGAGAATTTCTATGTTTCTTGATATAATTTTGCATTATAACGAAAAGCAGATTTTTTTTTTTTTTTAAGAGGCACCACAGTCTATTTAAGATCCAGCCCTATGTCCCTTGGACTGAACGCAGCCTACACATGTGTTTTCTTTGGCCTAAGACATATTTAGAAAATACTTAAGCCAATATTTTAAAACCAGGGATTTCACATAAAATTCGTATTTCTGACTCATCTTGAGAAACGTGATGATCTTGCTGTATTGGACTTGAATGCCCTGGTGGCAGAGTGCCATCCACAGGAACAGGGTAGCATGTTCTCTTGGCAGTGTTAAAGGACCCAGAGTTTTTTATCTCCTCTGGGTAAAAGTTGGCACTCTCTTGCTTTCACTTGATTTTTTTTTTTTTCCCTTGTATATAAGTGGTACTCAAATGGGACAATTGAAGGGAGTTTAAAGAAGAAACCAACCACATCTTTTGGGGCAGAGTTGAGGGAAGCCAACAAGGAAAGGCTGCTGAGGCAACCCTGGGCTATTACTGCCCTTAGTCTAGAGGGAAGACAGGAGAAAGAAGTTACTGAAAGACGGGAGCCATAGCTCTGGGGAAGGTTGCAGACAGAACCTGTGGTTTTAGAGAAACAGCCATTGTCAAGTTGCGGGACACCGGTCTCCTCCTACCCCAAGATCTCTTGCTTCTTCCTCCCAGTGGCTGTACCCATCAGCAGTCAGAGGACGAAGGAGCCTGGTCCAAGTGATCTGCTGCAGTTGGTTCCCTCTGCACAGAACAGCCTGGAGGAAGGTGGAGAGTAAATATGAATCTGGAGAGCTACTGAGGAATATCCAGCACACCCTGAAGACTTCACATTTATAGAACTTGTATAAGGGGGAAGAAGAAAACCCAAACTGCCAAAGGCTGGACAAAAGGGAGAATCCTGAAATCTGCATTCAAGGCCATCATTTTCCCTTCCCCTTTGTTATTCCTTCCTCTGATCCTCCTTCATTGCCCCAGGTGGGCATGTTCATGGCCAGAAGTGGGTTTCAGTTGAAGCTTCAAACTTCAAAACAAACTTGCCCTTTCCCTTGAATTAACTCTGCCTTCCAAGAGAAAGCTGTAAAGCACAGTGAATAAGGCAAACAATGGATTTTAGCTTCTTTGGTAACAGGTTTGCATTTTTAGCAGAGGTTCCTCCCTAATAGAAGCTTTTGCTGTAAGTGGTGATTTTAACTCTAGGAATTATAGATGTGCCCAAGAAGTGGAGATACCCTCAGATAATACTCTGATAGCCTAAAGTCATTGTGACCTGGATATTTGGATCTCTGAAGGGCTCCCCCTCTGTGATGCAGTGTTATCAGGATAAAGAGGATGAGAAACTAGATCAGGGATATATTGGTAGCATCCTGATATGAGAAATTTGTATTTACCTTGGCTAAGGAACATAGTTTCCAAAGTAATAGAAAGTAAATTGGTGAGAAATTTTTGGAGATTTTTTAATGATTTGTTGCTATTAGAGCTGACTGTGAATTTAGTTTGTTACTGTGTTGAAGACCACTAAACAAACTGATGTGACAGGATATCAGCTTACTGTGGGATGTCTTACATGTTGATGTGTTCAAAGAAAAACACATCTCCTGTGCAAAGGTTCAAGGGGAAGACAAGTATTGACCTTTTCTGAGACACTTGACATTCAACACCTGGAAGGAAAGTTATGACCAACCTAGACAGCGTAATGAAAAGCAGAGACATTACTTTGCCAACAAAGGTCCGTCTAGTCAAGGCTATGGTTTTTCCAGTGGTCATGTATGGATGTGAGAGTTGGACTGTGAAGAAAGCTGAGCGCCGAAGAATTGATGCTTTTGAACTGTGGTGTTGGAGAAGACTCTTGCAGATTCCTTGACTGCAAGGAGATCCAACCAGTCCATTCTAAAGGACATCAGTCCTGGGTGTTCATTGGAAGGAATGATGCTAAAGCTGAAACTCCAGTCCTTTGGCCACCTCCTGTGAAGAGTTGACCCATTGGAAAAGACTCTGATGCTGGGAGGGATTGGGGGCAGGAGGAGAAGGGGACGACAGAGGATGAGATGGCTGGATGGCATCACTGACTCGATGGACATGAGTCTGAGTGAACTCCGGGAGTTGGTGATGGACAGGGAGGCCCAGCGTGCTGCGATTCATGGGGTCGCAAAGAGTCGGACACGACTGAGCGACTGAACTGAACTGAACTGAACTGACATTCAACACAGCATTTACATTCATTTAGAAGATTACTGCTGAATATTTCTATTTAAAAAATCATTACTTCAGTACTCTAAGGTTTTTACAGAATTTTCCCATATCTAATTTGACTTTTTCAACAACAGGGCAGACAAAAAGGGATAAGTTGTTAGCTTATTTTATAGAGGAAAAATACTGAAGTAAGGTTGAATAGTAGGCTGGGCAGTGGTGAAGCTAGAATGAAAGTGCAGATACCATCATATGTAACTCAGTTCATAATACACGCTACAGCTTTTAAATTTCCGTCTTTGAAAGAAAAGAGAAATATTGTATAACTGATTTGTTTTTAAAACGCAAATTCAGAGTTAACATGTAAGCTGAGGGAATGCAATGAGTCTAGGGGAAATACTGAAAAATTCACCAGTTTTCTGTCCAAGGTTGAATATCAGTTCAGTTCAGTCAGTTCAGTCACTCAGTCATGTCCACCTCATTGCGACCCCATGAATTTCAGGATGCTAGGCCTCCCTGTCCATCACCAACTCCCGGAGTTCACTCAGACACACGTCCATCGAGTCGGTGATGCCATCCAGCCATCTCATCCTCTGTCGTCCCCTTCTCCTCCTGCCCCCAATCCCTCCCAGCATCAGAGTCTTCTCCAATGAGTCAGCTCTTCACATGAGGTGGCCAAAGGACTGGAGTTTCAGCTTTAGCATCAGTCCTTCCAATGAACACCCAGGACTGATCTCCTTTAGAAGGGACTGGTTGGATCTCCTTGCAGTCAAGGGACTCTCAAGAGTCTTCTCCAACACCACAGTTCAAAAGCATCAATTCTCTGGCGCTCAGCTTTCTTCACAGTCCAACTCTCATATCCATACATGAGAACTGGACATGGAACAACAGACTGGTTCCAAACAGGAAAAGGAGTATGTCAAGGCTGTATATTGTCACCCTGCTTATTTAACTTATATGCAGAGTACATCATGAGAAATGCTGGGCTGGAAGAAGCACAAGCTGGAATCAAGATTGCTGAGAGAAATATCAATAACCTCAGATATGCAGATGACCCCACCCTTATGGCAGAAAGTGAAGAAGAACTAAAAAAACCTCTTGATGAAAGTGAAAGAGGAGAGTGAAAAAGTTGGCTTAAAGCTCAACATTCAGAAAATGAAGATCATTGCATCTGGTCTCATCACTTCATGAGAAATAGATGGGGAAGTGTCAGACTTCATTTTTTTGGGCTCCAAGATCACTGCAGATGGTGATTACAGCCATGAAATTAAATGATGCTTACTCCTGGAAGGAAAGTTATGACCAACCTAGATAGCATATTCAAAAGCAGAGACATTACTTTGCCAACAAATGTCCATCTAGTCAAGTCTATGGTTTTTCCAGTAGTCATGTATGGATGTGAGAGCTGGACTGTGAAGATTGAATATAACCCTGCCCAAATATAAGGAGATTCGATATTTTTTATAGCTTCCTTAATTCCATTATACATTGACTGATTAAATGATTGATTTATTGGATGTGCTATGAGACATTGACAGTGACCAATCATTAAAGGCTTTTATTGAGTAACTGCCTTGTGCTAGAGACAGAATTGAGGCTATGCCAGGCAAACAGTTAAATTACCTGTCCCTTACTAAATGTTAATGATGTATTTTATAATTTCTGCATCAGTGTTTTGAGGAAAGTACTGTTATGATAATATTCATTTAATGCTGAGTGTCACAGACATAGGGTGTCTTTGTCCAGGGTCACACGATATGACTTGGAAGTGGCCAAGCCAGTAGTATTCCAACTCAAAAGTATCTAATCTCCAGCCTCAAGCTCTTTTACTTCTACACTGTGCTGCCTTTGAGTCCAGCAGACCCCTAAACACCCCATCTTAGTCAAGACTACTGTAACAAAGTACCACAGAAGCCGAGGTTTATAAACAATAGAAATTTGTTTGTCACAGTTCTGGGGACTGGAAGCCTGACATCAGGATTCCAGCATAGTCTGGTTCTTATGAAAGCCTTCTTCTGATCTGCAGGCTTCTGACTTCTCATTATACCTTCCTGGTGAGAATGCCAAAAAGCGTTCAAGAGTTCTCCAGTATCGCTTTTATAAGGCTACTGATCACATTCATGAGGGCACGACTCATGATCCAATTCCCTTGTAAATGCTACACCTCCAAATAGCTTTTCATTGAGATTAGGGTTTCAACATATGAATTTGGAAGAGACACACATTCAGTTCATTACATACCCATTCTCTTCACTCTTGCACTTCATTTCCCACCTGGGCAATGTCCATAGTACTGGCACCCCGGGATTAGCAGGATTCTCTAACTATGGTCTTTGTCAAGGACCATCCAGATTTACCTCTTCTATGTATTATTTTGTCATATGGAAAGTAGATATTTAAGGGCTCCTCCTTAAGTATTAAATGATATTGAATGCTAATCCTCGGAGTGGTGGCATTTAAAAAGAGGATTTAAAATTCTTGTTGCAAAGATTTGCTGTGAGACACTCCCAGGTGGGTGAGACACTCCCATGTGGGAGGTACATTGGCAAAGAAAGACATTTGTGTTTTCTGCAAAATCATGTCATAAAAGTGTCTGATGTCTGAGTCCTCCTGAACTCTGTCCTGGGCACCAGTATATGTAAAAATCAACCTTCACCCTCACCAAACCTTTTGGTTGCCTTCATTACCATCTTTTATTTCTTGGCGGAAATGTTTCTGATACTCTGTAATCTCAATATGCATAGATTTCCCTCACATCCGGGTATTATATGTAACCAATTGCGTTACACGGTTGGCATTTCCACAAAGGTGTATCTGCCACTCCAGATTAAGATAGACATAGTTGGCAACGGCAGATGCCATATCCCAGGCTGGCTGTTTTTGAAAATGACACCCATCATAATGGTGGCACTGTCTTTATTAGCAGCTGTCAATTAAGATAAGGCTTTGGAGGGAAAAATCAACCCTATTCTAGGCATGGTCAATATATGTGGGAATTTTAAGAGGTATTTGATTTTTGGGGTATGTGGTATTTAGAAAAATGTTAATTTTTTAATATGCAAAATATAAATAGCAGTCTCGAACACTGACTCCAAAAGACTTTTTTATGTAATAGATAGTGGCAGAAATGTGTTTGCTTTCTGCTTAGTCTAGACAGTAGATCCCATTTCCTTGGACTATATGGAATGAATTTGCTATAAGGCTTTTGTTTTATCCGTGCCTGCTTCTTTAGAGTATAGCACTTGGCTTCTGAACAAATGCGTTTATTTTTGTATTATAAATTCAGAGAATTTGTAATCTTGTTCTCTACAGTGCATCTAATAACACAGTGGGGAAATGATTTATTCAATTAAAATACTTAAGGCATTGTACAATGGCAAAGAGTTGAAAACACTGTCCTTGGTGGCAAGTAAAGAAAGAAAACCAATAATAATTTTACCATCTATAGACTACACCAGAAGGATTAATAGACTGTTTGGGTTGTTCATTATTGTTCACTAATTTAAGACATATAGTATTTTCTGGAAAGGAGATCTGAGCGAATGGTTAAAAATAGAAAACCAGAATAAAGGTGTTTAAATTTGACCTTGAACCTGTTTCACATTGTGATCTCCAGCAACTCTCAGTGGAGCTAAATTTCAAAGGGTCTCAAGAGACCTTTTTCCATGCATACAAGTTTCTGCATGTAATTGATTTGGGCTGAATAGATTCTGAACACAATTGATTTGCTTGAAATAGTGCTAAAGAACCAGGAATGAGCAATTCAGGTGCATCTCATGTGAATCAAGTTCAAATAAATTGGATTTGACCTTAATTACTATCCCCTCAAAAAAGGAATGACAGTCGTCAGAGTGAATACCATTCAATTATATATAAAAATTGATATGAGTTGTTTGAATTGGAAATTGACCTCCATACACAAAACCTCCTTTTGAAAACTTGGTCTCTACCTTCTATTTTCCTGTCTCACCAGCTGTAAACTGAGGATAAAAACATTAACGCACCCTCCCAGTGGCAGTTAGAGGATTAATGAGCTAATATTTGTAAAGTGCTTTGAAGATAAAAGTGCCAGCTATTATTATTACTAATAAACCATTTTTCTCCAGTGTAACTTTGGACAGCAGCCATTAAAAACCCATTACTGTATTTAACAGTAAAACAGTCTCCTACAGCCTAGTATTTACTGCCCCAGTTGAGCATGCATTCCACTTCCTTTGCCCCTCCAAATTCTGAACTGATGAGGAGGGACAGGAAGGTGTGTGTCATCATTTCCCAAGTTCATTTCAATAATGGGGTTTAACAGACTGGATGCTTCTGGGGTAGACTCCTATGATTTTCTCCTCCAAAAACGAGAATGTGACCTTAATGGGAGGATAATTTGGCTGCACATTTGGTTCTGTGTCCTGTGAAAGGAACGGAAGACCTATTCTTGATTTTTATTCAGCTGGATTTGCAATGCTTTTAGTATGTTTGAAGATTGTGTTCCAATATGTTCTTGGTTATTTAAAACTAGTTCCATAAATGAAACAAGATTATGTGGGTGGCTGTAAGTGTATACGTGCATGGGGTGGGCAGAAGGGTGTGCACTGTTCACAACTCAGTCTAAAACTAAGGTGGAAGGAAGACTGAAGTAATTATGCAGCTACTCCAAGTACATACATATTTAAAAGACAAAATTGGAGACCTTGAATTATACAGAGTAATTTATTATTCTGTAATTAATGTATGCTATTAAATCCTTTCAATCACAATTTATTTTGACCGGTGTAGATGTCCTAAAATACTGAATGATACATTCAATATTTAATGATATTAAGCACTCATTTTATCCATACTGTTTTACTACTGTAAATAAGACTGAAAATAGAGATCAATGACTATAATGACAGGTATTCATTTGGAGTTTACTCATAGCTACCTCCAGTATTTAAATCCTAGGCTAGTATCTAAGAACTGAAGAAAAAAAAAAAAATCATAGCAACCTAAATCTTATCTCTGCAAAAATTCACCAACTGCAAACATTTTATTATGGAAATACCTGCCTCATTCAGTGACTGTTTACTTTTAATTTAGAACCATCTCAATAAGTTCAATTGTTTTATTTTAGTGGATGACGAAGTGTAAATTGCAGGTTAGAACAGATGAAGGAAATGTTGCAGATTCATTCACAGACAAAAGAATTCACAGCTAACATCTCTTCAGCAAGGGAGAAGGACAGAAGGATTAGAAAAAGACAACTCAGAGATCATGGGGATATGGCTGGTCCTGAGTCAGTAAGAAACCACAATACAGTTTAAGATAAAACAAAGAAACATTTTTATGTATCACATATAGGAGTACAGATCATTTATCTGAAAATCATCCAAAACCCTCTTAACTAGTAATACAGCTGCTTAAGAATGTTAAATACAAACACAAAACAGCAGTGATAAAACCTCCAAACCTTTTACAAGATATCCTTCTAGAAGCAATGCACTGGTAACTATCCAAGGTACTGTTGTTTGCAGATGAGGTTTCGTATCACCCTCTGCAAGGGAATCATGGTGCATTCTTGTATACTATTACTATCACTTAGGGAAACTGTGATTTTTAAGTACCATCACCATTCCATTGACTTCTGAAATTCAGTTTCAGAAGTCATTTTCTGTTATTTTCATCATTTCTTTTTTGAATTGTGTACTGGGAATTCACCATATGTTTAAGAACTCAGTAGATATGTGTTTTGCATATGAGATTATTGGGGAAATATACAAGCTGCTTATTGTTTGGAAGAAAAATACCTGGAGGCTTATGTGTAACTAAGAAGGGCAATGATGAAAGCTGATTCAGAAATGTGATCATGTATTAATAGCAGTTTGTAAAATGTGAAGGGGCATTGTCCGATTTATCTACTGCTACATAGTAAACTAAGCCATAACTTAAACAAGTTAAAATTCCATTCTATGAAATCTCATTATTTTGTGAGTGATTTCTTCAGCTCTACCGCATGACAACTGAGGTCACATGGTGATTTTCAGATGGTGGCTAAGCTGGACTGGTGGCCCCAAGATGGCTTCGCTTGCATGTCTCCTGCTTTGGCCAGTTGCATTGAGCTCAGCTGGTCTCCTTTTCCTTTTCATGTAGTCACATGGCCTTTTCACCGGTCTCTCCAACAGGTTGTTGGACTTTACATGATGGCTCAGGGCTCCAAGAGCTCAACTTAGAAAACTATCAGTTTTGTTAAAGTCCAGCCCTGAAGCAACGCTTCCACTGTAATCCATTGGTCCAAGCTGTCAAAGACCAACCCCTTTTCAAAGGGAGGACTCCTCTAACTACATTGCTGGAGGATTCTAGTAGACAGTTTATGAAGAAATTTTGTAAAAAGCCATGCTCATAACAGAATTATCAATCCTACTGTGACACTGTTTACTCCATACATGATTGATTAGAAAGTGGAAGAAAATGAGGAATGAACAAGTAGAACCATTCTCTGTCCCAAGTGGATGGACACTCCTTTCTTTTCCCCACTTCCTAAATATCTTAAGTCTTCCTAAGTATCTTCTTAAATATCTAAATATCTTCCTAAATATCTTAAGCTCAGGAAGAAACCTGACTTTGAGAAGGGAGTGTGACATGAGGATGAACGTGGGCTCCATGGAAGTACCCACGGTTTTGTCTGGGGAGACAGGCTAGAGCTGAGAGAAAAGAGGGGTGAGTTGGCCAAGAATAGTTTTGGCCAAAGATTCTTTAGTGGGATCTGGTGCTTGTGTCCTCTGATGCACTTATGTTTATCCTTACTCTTTTCCTTTTACCTTAGAAGTGGTTTGGGCTTGGGAGAACCAGGAGGCTCTTCATCAGAGTCAGAAGGGCCAAGGTGAAACTGGAATGCCAGGAATCAAGGAGACTACTTAGATTGTGCAAACCTCCAGACTTGAGGAGGGAAAGAAAAGAGCTGCTCCATTGCCTTCTATTTGTCCATTACAGCCACAGATGGAAAAGGAAGCAGGCTTCTTGGCCTGAAATGATGATTATACATTTGGCTGCAAGCCTCCTTTACCTGTAAATTTCAGAAGCATGACTGTAATGGGAAGATGCTAATGGGTAGCAAGGACCATTATTCTTATGTCTTCTGCGCTCAGAACAAGAAGCAGGTGAAGAAGATACAGCAGGGGAGCTTTCTTGGGATATTTCTTTCTCTTCAGATGTTCACCAAGAGAAGCTGAAGAACAACTACCGCCATGCCTGATGCAGGTTCAATTTGTGTTCTCAATGCTTCTGTATTTTCTCAAAACGTTCCATCATATTCTCCCTACTATAGCATGGCATTTTTCTGTAAGTGCTTGGAAACCACACATGCCATTTTTCTTGTACCTGTGAATCCCACCCTTCTGATAAAAGTGAGTCCATGTGTTTCTCCTGCAGTCTTGCTGAAAGGTATTGCACCATATTTTTCATATTTCAAAAAGTATTTCAACAGGCAATGTGCAATATACATAACCCTAAAATGCTGTGCTATGGTGAATTTAATTCTGTCCTGGTAATGCTGTGTATTGTCTTTGAATGAAAGACACTGTATAGGTACATCATTTAATTTGATACTCATAACAGCTAGTTATTTACACAAGGTATGTACTCATCCTGTTCAGAAAGTTAAGGAAACTCTTAAACTCATATGTGTGAATGCAGAACTTGGACTCAGGTTGTCTGATGACAAATCATTTGTGACTGATAAAAGGTTTCCTTATTTAAGAAATACAAATTTTCTGAACAGGTTTCATTTTTCGATGATATAACCTGAAGCCTTATAAATGTTAAATTCTGCTCTCTTGGATTTGAGGAAAAAAAATGAAACACATGGCAGAAATTCGTGGTAGTTTAAGCTGAGGTTTCTATAATGAGTTTCTATTTTAAAAAAAGATTGGAACTACTGAAACACAAGCCTCCTAGGTTTCCCTGTGGTTTCTTTTGATATAGCAAAATATATTTTTACTGTAGCTGAGAGCATCTTTTCTCTCATCTCCTTTTAGCAGTTTGCCATTCTCTGTCCTCTGTATTCTTTGTCTACTTTAAACAACTGTAAAACTCGCTTCAGCTTTCTTCTTGACACACTAAGATTTATTTCTCATGAGCCATTCCGGAAAATTCCTTGTTCAGTCTTCTAATCACTAGACCACTGCAACCTTTCTCTCACAGGATTTCTGCCTTTTACTGTCACCCTTCTCCACTAAGACCTAAATGCCACAGTTAAAATCCCGCTTTTCTCGCTTGTCACTTTGACCACTATGTCACTTACTTCCTAAAAACTCCCCCTGGCTCCCCACTGCTTTGACCGCCAAGTAACTGTCACACTTGCTTTCCACAGCCAGCCGGACTCGGCCTTCATGATTCCCTCTACTTTCCTGTATCCTTAGAGACCCTCTCCTGTTACTGAACAGCTCGCTGCTCCTGTCTGTCTGCTCAATACATTTCCTGCTCTCCTTTCTTCTGAAAGTTATAGGTCACTCAATAATCTCCAGCTCTAAGACTGTACTCGCTGAAATGTAACCGTCCTAACAGTTTTTGTCCTATCTTTGTGCCATCTACCATAATTCACGTAAATTTTTAGCTAGCTCATTATAAAAACAAGGACTTAAAATGGAAGTTTTATTTCATTGCTATCAGTGAAACACCACCGGGGGAAATGATGAAAGTTGCGTACAAATGTGAATACAGTGGAAACAGCCGAAGGTCACTACATTCTAGCAAGATTCTGTTGCCTGCTGAAGGCCTTGGGCTTCAGTCCTGTTCCTTCTTTATGAAATAGATTGGTAAAGTTAAAGTGCCGGTAATGATGTGTTAGGACCTACTTGAGCCTTTTGGGTTTCTGTAGTCAGAAGGATTAAAAGACAAAGGATGTTCACTTACATCATGCCCAAAGCCACCTTCTAAGATCCTCTCAGTACTGAGAGTACTATTCTAGGACATGCAGCCAAACTCCAGGAGGGTAAAAATATCCCTAAGAAAAATTCATCACAGTCCTATTCTCTCTTCCATTTCTGCATTTAGTGTTTATGTGAAAATTTAGGAAGTTCTTACTGTGTGGAAATTACAGCATTGGATAGACAGATTCCAAGATGAGTTAGACACAAGTGGTGGCCTGAAGATGCTTACAGTTTCTACTGAATGCATGCCCATAAAATGTTATTAATATGAGTATATATGCATTTTCTAGTGTCTTGCATTCCTGAAATGTTATGAACCTCCAGTCCAATTAAAGAGCTGGGACATGTACATAAATAAGTGCACTGCAAAATAAAGGATCATAAATGCCGATGTATGTATTGGAATGCAGTGGACGTATTGCATTGTATTGGAATGTATTGACAATGTGTGGTCGAAATAGAGAAAGATTACTTCCAGCTTCAGTCAGTCAGTTCAGTCGCTCAGTCATGTCCGACTCTTTGCGACCCCATGAATCGCAGCACGCCAGGCCTCCCTGTCCATCACCAACTCCCGGAGTTTACTCAAACTCATGTCCATCGAGTCGGTGTTGCCATCCAGCCATCTCATCCTCTGTCGTCCCCTTCTCCTCCTGCCCCCAATCCTTCCCATCATCAGGGTCTTTTCCAATGAGTCAACTTTTTGCATGAGGTAGCCAAAGTGTTGGAGTTTCAGCTTTAGCATCAGTCCTTCCAGTGAACACCCAGGACTGATCTCCTTTAGAATGGACTGGTTGGATCTCCTTGCATTACTAAAAGATGTCAGAGAAGAGGCAGAACTTGAAAGGTGGAGAAGAATTCCATTGCAATTCTGATTTCTCTGAAATAAAAAATGTTCAAACCCCATTTAATGAGAATTTTATTTTTAGCAGTATTTATCAGTGTAACATCAATACAATATACCTCAGCATAGTGTAATTTAGTGCTGTTTGAGAAAACCTGATGTGATAAAGTACAATTTGCATGCTTTTCTCAAGTTCTGGAAGGCCTTCCCACCCTAATTTGGAGTAGGGTTAGAGCATAGTTGGAAGATGGTGACTTCACAGCATCTGTGTTTAGGGAGGCAGCTAGATGCCTTCTTGATTGGTAGAGAGGTCAAGGGTATGGGCATTCTGAGCTATTATAGGGCTATTTGGTGCCAGTGACCTTGTGATGTGGCCAGAGAACCAATAGAAAAACAGCACTGTCATTTTTTTTCCATTTGGGTTAATATCTCCTCTGTGTTTCAGAGTACTGCTATTTCTAGGACCTCATTCTTAGTTAGGCAAGCTCAGATAATGCAGATATGGCCATTCTGTGGTCAGTTTTCTATACATAATATGCATGTGAAATGAAAAAAAAAAACAGAGAGGAAAGGAAATTAATGATAATGAGTTCCAATATTAGGATCTGACTATGAACTCTAACGATTCTCTAAATTCTTGTTTATATTTTTGTGTAAACTTACAACTTTAAGGAATTTTACTTTAAGAAAAAATACAAAGTAAACACCCACAGTATTGGTTCCTAATGATATTCTTCCTTCTGACAGCTCTTTGAATAATACACCCTGTATTAATTGCTATGAATTTTTCATCCATACCTAGAAATACACAAAAATTCAGAATTCTATTTGAAGAAGTGCTTCCATTAATAGAGCTTATAAAGTAATAGTTACAGTGATGTGAAATATTCTAACTCTTCTAAAGGAACTTCTTATAAAGATTAATTACACGCATCTAATAAGTAACAGTGGTAAGGCATAATTTAAAGACTAAAAGTTGACAATTTAAACACATTTAAGTACATGCACACACACAAACATATGTGTATATAATTGATCCTTTGTGTATCTACAAAACCTCACTTATGTTGCATTCACTCTCTTAGGCTATGCTTTCTCATAAAGCATTCATCAGCAAAGTGAAAACCTCTTAAAATTGTCAGCGGTTTCGCCTTTGCCACTGCATGTTTATTGAGGGCAAAAAGTGACATCTATTTCTTGGCAACATACTAGGTGATTAATTATAAAACTGTTCTGTGCATTGAAGCATCTCTCAAAAGCTTTACAACTTGACTTTGACAAAGGTGTCATTGACATCTATTGAGTGATTTGATGGTGAAATTTACTTCTGAGTTTGCTGTTTTATGATTTCTGAATTTGTTTGACTTTCAGTGTTTCCATTCATTTTTCATTTATTGACTCCATGAATCAGTCATTTTAATCAAATTTGTCAGCTTCCAGCCTAAACCTTTAAAAATGGGTATAATGCATGTTCTGAGTGGGAATATATGTAGTTGACATATTTTAAACCTAAGAATGTAGGATCTGAGACCTAGTTGCCAGAATATGTGAACAAAATATGAGGTTTAACAAGCACTGCTGTATTTTAGAGGAATACTACTGATCAAATGATATTTAAAAACTGTGTCAAATGGTACAGCTTTAGACTGAAGTACTGTGAGAGAAATTGCATTACTGGTATTTGAAGTTTGACCCAATGAGGGTGAAATACATTTTTGCGAGTGTATGGCACAATAATTCAAAATACTACAGTTTTATTTTTCTTTTTGATGTCCCATAATTTCAATTTGACTTTCCTATATGGCAGTTGGAAAAGTCTCCTTGCTTTTTGTATTATTTTCAGTGTTGTCAGGAGAACAGTTTATTCTCGTTCATAAAGTTAATGAGAGTTGTTTATGAAATAATATACTAGAGAATGCTCTTATGAATAAAATAATGACCTCTGAACCCTAGAATAGTCAGTATATGCTGCTGTTTAGTTGCTAAGTAGTGTCTGACTTTTTCTGACCCCAAGGACTATACCCTGCCAGGCTCCTCTGTCCATGGGATTTCCCAGGCAAGAACACTGGAATGCATTGCCATTTCCTTCTCCAGGGATTGAACCCGTGTCTCCTGCATTGCAGGTGAGTTCTTTACCACTGAGCCACCTGGGAGCTCCAGTTAGTGTATACCAGACCTGTTTATAAAAAAACAAAAACAAAACAGAAAACTTTGTGCTTATAGATGCCATTAGTAAGATGTGACTTTGCCAGAAGAATCTTAACGTCGTATTTACCTTAACAAAACTAATTGTCTATGAGTATTGACAATATATTTGGGAGACTTTCCTCCACAGACATGTGCCATTGACCACTCAAGAAACATTGCTGGACATGACTTTGAAATGGACCAAGCGGACTATACATTTTTGGCAAGTTCTTCTAAATATTCATACCCAGATAACTAGCATTTGCCCATTTTCTACCATTTTCCCAAGTTGGCAGTGGTTTCTGGATGCCACACCCAGACTTCCTTTCTTCAGCAGTGTTGATTAATGGAAATGCCTTGATAGAGGCTCCAAAGCTAACACCGAATTCAGCAGTGCAGAAAGACTCCAAATCATATTCTTCTTCTGTGTCAATATTTTCACTAGGGCAATGTAAGATATTAAATCACCTGAAATTAGTTATGTGCCATTTCAGCAACACTTTGAGCTCAATCTGCTACAAGCTGCTTGTGCTGATTAGCAGTTTAAAAGTCTGCAGAGGAAGGGAATTTTTAGTAGCTTGATTTTTTTTTTCCCTTTCATTCCTATGTGTATCGAGGGAGGAATTACCTTCTGTACAACTCCTGAATAGTATGATCTGACCAGATTGATGCTGGAGAGTAATAGTATTAGAAAACTTTACCTGTGGGGGTATAGCTATGCTACCAGGTAGAAAACAGAAGAAATGATGTCTTCAAGCAAAGTGTGTGTGTGTATGTAATTTTGATTTCAAGGAGTCATTTATTCATTCATTCATCAAATATTCATCGAGCTGTTTATAAATCGCAGGCACTGTGCTAAGCATTAAGATGAAGACAGATTCCCTGCCTCCCAGAATTTGCCATTACTGAAAATGTCAGCCAATAAATAAGTAAACAATGAAATCATTACAGGAAAGAAACAAGGACAGTGATAGAGAAAAACGAGAGGAGGAACCTACTTTAGAAAGGGCTCTCTGAGAAGGTGACTTTCAAACCGAGCCTGAAAGGGAAGAAAGCAAATAGAAGAGCCAGAAGAGCAGAGTTCCAGGCAGAGGGGCAGGGAGCGGAAAGGCAGGGTAGAAGTCATGAATTTGGTGTCATCTGGAACTGACAGAAGGCTGGGATCAGGAGTGCAGTGAGCATGGGAGAGCTTGGCACAGGTGAGGTTAGGGCAGACCAAATAAGGCCTTGTAGGTTGTGTGTGAGCATATGGATTTTAAATGCAATATAGGAACTTCAAAGGAGTCCAGCCAGTTAAGCAAATTAAAATTTTTATTAATTAAAAAAAGTTTATACCGTTTTAAAAGGTTAATTTCCATTCCTAGCTATTATGAAATATTAGTTATGTTTCCTGTGTTGTACAAACATTTTTGAGCCTATTCTATACTCAAGAGTTTGTACCACCCACTCCCCTGCCCCATTTCCCCCGCCACCCCCCCCAAAAACCACATACACTGGTAACCACTAGTTTATTCTCAATATCTGTGAGTCTGCTTCTTTTGTGTTAAATTCACTAGTTGGTTGTATTTTTTAGATTCCACATGTAAGTGATATCATACAGGATTTGTCTTTCCACGTCTGACTTACTTCATTTAGCATAATATCCAAGTCTATCCATGTTGCTGCACATGCAAAATTTTGTTATTTTTTATGGCCGAGGAGTATTACGTCGTGTGTATATACCACATCTTCTTTATCTACTCATCTGTTGATGAACACTTAGATTGTTTCCATGTCTTGGCAGTTGTAGATAATGCTGCTATGAATATTGGGGTGCATGTATGTTTTGAATTAGTGTTTTTTTTTTTTTTTCAGATATGTGCCCAGGAGTAGAATTGTAGGGTCAAATGGAATTTCTGTCTGTAGTGTTTTGAGAAACTGTCATACTGTTTTCCACTGGAGCAGGCAATGGCACCCCACTCCAGTACTCTTGCCTGGAAAATCCCATGGACGGAGGAGCCTGGTAGGCTGCAGTCCATGGGGTCACAAAGAGTCAGACACGACTGAGCAACTTTACTTTCACTTTTCACTTTCATGCATTGGAGAAGGAAATGGCAACCCACTCCAGTGTTCTTGCCTGGAGAATCCCAGGGACAGGCAAGCCTGGTGGGCTGCCGTCTCTGGGGTCACACAGAGTCGGACACGACCGAAGTGACTTAGCAGCAGTAGCGGCATACTATTTTCCACAGTGGCTGCACCAATTTACACTCCCACCAGCAAGATATGAGGGTTCTATTTTGTCCTCCATCCTTAACCAGCATGTGTTGTTTGTGTTGTTTTTAATGACAGCCATTCTGATAGGTGTGTGGTGATGCCTCATTGTGGTTTTGATTTGCATTTCCCTGGTGATTAGTGATGTTGAAAATCTTTTCATGTACCTATTGGGCATCTGCATTTCCTCCTTGGGGAAAAAATGTCTATTCAGTTTTTCAGGCAGATTAAACAACTTGATCTGATTTATGTTTGTAAAAAGAAATTGCTATTTTGTGAAGAGCAGAAATTGGTCCTCTAAAATGTGAGTTATCTATACATTTGTATATTACACACCCTGTATTAGTTTTCTATTGTTGCTCTAAACAGTTACCGCCAGTTTTGTTGTTGTTCAGTCACCAAGTCATGTCCAACTGTTTGCAACCCCATGGACTGCAGCACACCAGGCTTCCCTGTCCATCACCAACTCCCGGAGTTTGCTCAAACTCATGTCCTTCGAGTCAGTGATGCCATATAACCATCTCATCCTCTGTCGTCCCCTTCTTCTCCTGCCTTCAGTCTTTCCCAGCCTCAAGGTCTTTTCCAGTGAATCAGTTCTTTGCATCAGGTGGCCAAAGTACTGAAGTTCCAGCTTAAGCATCAGTCCTTCCGATGAATATTCAGGACTGATTTCCTTTAGGATTTACTGGTTTGATCTCCTTGCAGTCCAAGGGACTCTCAAGAGTCTTTTCCAGCACCACAGTTGGAAAGGATCAATTTTTCAGTGCTCTGCCTTCTTTATGGTCCAACTCTCAGATTCGTACATGACTACTGGAAAAGACCATAGCCTTGACTATATGAACCTTTGTTGACAAAGTGATGTCTTTGCTTTTTAATATACTGTCTAGGTTTGTCATAGCTTTCCTGCCAAGAAGTGATCGTCTTCTAATTTCTGGCTGCAGTCACATCCACAGTGATTTTAGAGCCAAAAAAGAGAAAGTCTGTCACCACTTCCACCTTTTCCCCCCTCTGTTTGCCATGAAGTGATGTGACTGGATGCCATGATCTTAGTTTGTATTTTAATACTGAGCTTTAAGCCAGCTTTTTCACTCTCCTCTTTTACCCTCATCAAGAGGCTGTTTAGTTCCTCTTTGCTTTCTGCCATTAAGGCCACCACTTTAGTGGCTTTAAATTTCTTTTCTCACCATTCTGGAGGCCTATTGTTCTTTAGACTACAAGTTCTAAAATCAAAATGTCAGTAATGCTGTGTCCCTCTAGAGCCCCTAGGGGAGAATGTTTCTTACATTTTTTGTGTTAAGGTTTCTGTGAAGATGGTTTTGATAATAGTAAATGAATTACTCTTTTAAAAACTGTTGGAACAGTGACTGGCATGAAGCATTTGCTAAAAATGTATTTGCTGCAATTGTGAACATTATTAGATTCAGTAAAGAATCAAAACCCATGTTGGCTACATGCAAAGTTCGGTGGAGAGAAAAGTGCAAGAAATCTGTTGAAAAAAAACTGAAAAGGACTGTGTTAGGTACTAATTGACTGGGAGGTTACGTCTTTAAACCTTTTATTCATTCCGAATTTAATATTGAGCTCTGAGTGTGTACTAAGTTCTGTGTTAAGTTCAGGAACAATAATGAGCAACTGGATGGGTACCAACACTCAGAGAGACTGCAGTCTAGCTCAGGAGATACACAATTAATAGATCAATAATAAGTGCTGTGATGGAAGCTGCACAGGGTATCAGACTGTCTCTTATTTGATCCTTAAGTTAAACCAAATTTAATATCTTTGAAGCCTGATAATGAATATAAATTAGAGAACCATCCAGTAAAGTGGGGCCTGAATTGATTCTCAAAGGATTTTTTTTTCTTCTAAGACGGCACGTAAACCAAAAGTGCAAGCTGGCTCAAACACAAAATGATGACATTTCATTCGCACCTGCACACATGCTCATAATCACACTCACGAACACATACACACAACACCGCAGTCTAAGAACTAAACAATGATTATACTTGTCTAATATCTAAAATAGAGAGCAATACTTAAGGATGTATAATGAGGGAGTCAGTGCTTTTCTGTCTTCTTTTAAAAGTGGAGATATTTCTGTGACTTCTCAGAGAAAATTTTTACCCTGTGGTGCTTATGATTTATGTCTTTCCCTTCATTTTCCACAGTTGTTCTTCCTTTCCCCAGGATTTAGCAGAAAATTCAGTAAAGAAAAATAACTTTCTGAGTAGACTTCACATGGGAGAGTTTTGAAAACAGCATAAGAAGCATGTCTTAGTCCTTGTCAAAATATTGTCTTGCTGAAAATTAAAACATTTTTATGAAAACTGGAATGCATATCAGGTTAATTCATGTCTATTATTTCAGGTAAATACTTTCACTAGGAGTCTTCAGAGGTAAAATTAATATTTATATCATACAAGCAAGTAGCAGGTGCAGATATTCCCAGGATCTATAGGGAATATAAATGTTAGCCATCTCCTCTCTACCCCATGTTCATCTTACTTTTTCTTCAGTAGCCACCTGTGAATGCCCATCTATTAAAACCAAGCAGGGAGCTGTCTTGTAAATCCTTTATAATATTTTCTGCCTGTTTTTAGAAAAACTGTATGTTTTTAGAAAAGCCATATGAGAAGAAACATGAGACAGGAAGTGATATATTAGCCCTGAGAAGCTAAATCTGAGGTTGGGATCTAGAGTAGCGCAGGTATGTATGCTCCGTTAGTGATGCTGCTGAGCTATCCGTACTAGTTCCTTGGACCGGATAGGAGAGCACTGTGCTTCTGAGCTAAATGAGAATAAAAAGAGCAAACCAAACCTCTGTCTTTTCTCTTACTATTTTTGATTCTTATTATATGAAAATAAGAGCCCAAAGACTCGTATCATCTTGAAAGACAATAGGTGATGCGTGGCATGGTGCTACATGTGCGGGTCCTTGCTGCGGTTTCATGATGCCATGTCACTGCAGAAATGTCGTCTGACTTTATTGCCTCGGAGGCTTCCAGCATTTCAGGCAAATGGCTCTCCTTAGTGCACCTACATTCTTTTCTCTTCCTGGATTTCCCTCTTTTGTCTCTCCCTTCTTTCCCCCATCTTTCTACTCCTTAAAATACGCGTACTTGTTGCTCCGGCCTCCTGCTGACAATTTTTGTTGTGATATTTGGACTCTCCTCTGTTTGCTTCCAGCAGCAGAGGCAAAGGGGAGAAAACCAGCCGATACTTGTGAGTTTTCAGGTGGGGCTTTCCAGGATGTCCACACGGGCTCCAGGAAAATGGTTGACAGCATTTCTTTTTTTCTTGCTTTTGCTTATTGCAATTAAGTGCCCTTGTGTATTTATCGATCTGCAGATGAATAGACAGACTGATCCATCCATACATCTGTTTATTTTGGCATGCAGTTAGGGGTAGAGGTGGACAGTGCCTAACTGAATTTCATCTATGATTAGATTGTTGTCAGGATTACAGAATCAAGACTCAGAAGAAGTCAAGACCAAATTTAATGAAGTTATTGGAATATTTAACAATAATATGTCTGTGTTGTGCTGTGCTTAGTCATGTCCAACTCTGTGACCCCAGGGACTGTAGCCCACAGGCTTCTCTGTCCATGGGGATTCTCCAGGCAAGACTACTGGAGTGGGTTGCCATGCCCTCCTCCAGATGATCTTCCCAACCCAGGGATTGAACCTGGGTCTCCTGCATTGCAGGCAAATTCTTTACCATGAGAATTTCAGTTTACCTGAGTATGTAATGGAGGCACAGGGGAGAGCTTGAAGAATCACTTTGCCTCTATCTAAGTGGTGGATAGATGGAATTACAGTCAATCCTAAGAGTTGAATAAAGTCCCTAAAAGGCTTACCCCAATCATCAAAAGTTTTTTGAACTGTTTTTCTGATTAAACCGTGCAGACTTGTCTATTTATATGTTAAATATTCAAAAGAGTACCCTTACATGAATGTAAGCCTCATTACTTGTACTGTTATGTAAGTATAAGTACATGTGTAACAGTGGCAATATCTTTAAAACGATTATACCTAAGTGGTTTCTTTATTTCTAGTTGTTTTTGAGGTAAAATAAACCAGATTATAATTTACATAAATTGAATGCCCCACAGGACTACATGTGTTTGTGTGGTATATCTTGTGGTAATACAATTTTGGAATAGCTCATTAGCCCCTGTGAGAGCCCACTGACATAGGATAGCAGTATATTACTATCAAATCTAAGAATATAAGTGATATCTTTTTCATGTAGATTTCTAAATCCTCTTATTACATTGATATCAGCTTAATATCATATTTTAGACTGAAGATAGGCTGTCCTCTGGTTTTTGGTACTTGATTTAATGATGGATTTGACCACATGTGTATCAGATATGGAAAGTAATGTCCGTTAAGTGGAGTAAAAATGTTCTTTTAGGAAGGGAAAAAACATGATTTAAATCATTAGGTTCTCATGGGATCTCATTAAAGTTCTCTTTCTTTAATACATTGTGCAGCCTAATAGTTATCAGGAATCCTGCAGAGTGCATTGCTGATAGGTTAGTTTACACAGGATTAATTGTGTAATTTTGCAGGCATCCAGCACAGTGAACATTGATTTTTGTATTAGCCCTGTGTATTGTTTCTAAGGAGATTTCTGCTTTTTGTTTTAGGATGGTGTTACATTTCATTGTTTATTAATTATAATTTCTGCCAACATGGTTTGTGTCTGATACAATTTATTAAAAGTCTGTCCTAATCTTTTTTTCTAATTGTTACTTCCTTCAGAAACTTCATTAATTTTGAGCACTGATGTGTAAAAATGACAGAAAAAAGCATAATTCCCAAAACGTTCACTGACCAGGTCCTTTCCCCTGTGTCCATTGAAATCTTGCCCTAGAACACAGAAGCAGTTCAGTGGCATGCGCTCCAGGGATACTCAGTGAATAATCATGCAAGAAACACATGTATACCTGTGGCGGATTCATTTTGATATTTGGCAAAACTAATACAGTTATGTAAAGTCTAAAAATAAAATAAAATTAAAAAAAAAAAAGAAATAACCTGTAAATATTACATTTCTCAAACCAAAAGAAGATGAAGGTCCAAAGTGGAATTGGCTATTCTGAAATTGGTCCATTTTTTAGAATATGTAGGTCTCTAGAGCCTAGTATTTCCTAAAATATTTGTGAATATGGAAGGATTAGAGGAAAGGATGTTTTGCTTGAATTTTCCAGATAATTAGTTAGCTCTCAGCTACTCCTTTCTTCACTCTTTTGGAATTATAAAATGACTCAAGATTTCTGTGGGATCCTTATAGCTGGGTTTAGATTATACCTTGTAATCTTGTATGTGGCTTTGAGAAAACAGAAAATAATGTTAATTGCATGTGATTTTAACCTTAATCTGTTTCGTCTTGAACTTGCCAATTAGTTACCTGCCTGTGCCCCTCCTCAGTCCACCATCCTTGCTTTCCTTAGATAAAATCTCCTGTCTCCATTTCACCGAGGGCTCACTAAGGGAAGGAGTTGAACCCTTCTTAGTGTTTGCTGCTTCTGTTTTGTTTTGCTTTGAATGGATCCTCCCTCTCCCCCCTACCCCGAATTTCTGTAGTATTATAAAGCCCTAATAAGGAGCTATACAAAGTAAGTGCTTAAAATGTTTGCTGAGCGACCCACTGGCCCCTCTGGGAGGAGACCTCTTGAACACTATGCTTCCAGGGCTTCAAAAAGAAGCTTGTTTCTGAAGGATCAAAGGGTCTCTTGTATAATAAATTCAGAGCATTTGGTATATAATGAAGAGAATGAAACTTGTCTTTTAAGTTCCTGTATGATGCCTAGATTATGTGAAGAGACTAAGGAAGTGGTGCTTCTCTCGACTTTTGTGTTATCACGTTGAACAGAAATAGATAAAAGCAAACACTTAAAGCTAACAAAATCCCAAGTAGAAAGCTATGGTCCACAGCTTGTTCACTGGTTCATAACAAACCACCAGCTGATGATTTGGGGAAAAAAAAAAGAAATAGTTTTCCTTTCACAGGAAAAGATTGAGTTTGTTTTGTGCTATTTTAAACTGTGTAACTTCACAAAGTGAAAACCACTTAAAAAAAACATATGAACTAGGTTATGACATTGTCGAGAAAGGACTGGAATTGGAATCACAATATGGTGTTGTACACGACCTTTGTCACTTGCTGTGTGTGACATTAAAGAAGTAACTTAGCTCAATGGATTGTATTTTTCCTGATTTAGAAAGGAACCTAATAAAACTAACACACAAAATTACTTCTAGGATTAGATTAAAAAAATCATATAGTGCTATAAAATAATGTAAGATGTCATATTGTTAAGATAGGTAATTTGCAATAAAATTTGATTAAATAATTATGACATATTTTAGTTCCCTGTTTTAAGGCTGAAAAATCCTCTTTTTATGTTGAACTTTATCTTGAATAGTTTGAATGACCCAGATCAGACGGGTCATTGAGACTGTTGTGCGTGTGTGCTAAGTCGCTTTAGTTGTGTCCAACTCTTTGTGACCCCATGGACTGTAGCCCACCAGGCTCCTCTGTCCATGGGACTCTCCAGGCAAGAATACTTGAGAGGGTTGCCATTTCCTCCTCCAGGGGATCTTCCCAACCTGGGGATCTTCCCAACCTAGGGATCTCCTGCGATTCCTGCATTGCAGGCAGATTCTTTACAGCTGAGCCACCAGGGGAGCCCTTGAGACTGTTGTAATTGTGTTCAGTATATTTAATGCATGAATATGTGTCTATATTTCTGAAGAGTCAGCTTTCTCCAGATTTTCAAATATGTTTGTGATTCTAATGGTGTTTAAAATCTCTTAACTGCATAAAAAGCACTAATTTTCATTTCACCTTAATGGTAGTCCTCCTGCTATAGGATTCGATATCTGAAAAGTGATTTTAATATATTAGTTTATATTTTCTCAGAGTTTTTGTCTAACTGAAATTGTGCTTACTATACTATCTCCTTTTTTTCAGATTCCCTGGGGGATAAAATCAATGCAGATTGGAGATCCAAATAACTTTCCCCAATATTTATAAAAAGTAAAAAAAAAAAAAAAAAAATTACCTTGGAGATTTCCCATAATTAAGGCACACTTTTTTCTTTCCTTCCTTCTTCCCTTCTCTTTTTTTAAAAAAACACCACCATCACTACCACGATTGCTGTCTTTTCTTCATTTTGCTTTGAATGTCTTACATCATTGCAGATGCACACTTTCATAGAGAACTGAAACAGGCCTAACCCTAGGTGAACAAAGCTTGAAATAGGTTTGCAAAATAGGTTTGCATTAAATTTTTTCTGAATGTTTATTTTTAATATCTTAAGTTAATGTTAATTGAAATTTTCAACCAAAAGTGTATCTTTCGACTTTATTTCTTATTCTCTATCACCCCAAATGTATCTCACCCTCAATGTACTGGGCTGATCCTCAACTATACTTTCACCTTACTTAACCCAATATAAATTTTATTTTAATGAATATTTTTAAAAGAATCACTAATGACTTTCTATCTCTTCATGTCAGAAATCTCTTATATTTCTGATTGATTTGCTGATCAGTTTTTGGCAGGAGTGGAAGTCATGGCAATCATTGCTGGTTGACCAGAAAGTTATACTGAAAATTCACATATTCATCTCTTTAACTCAGAGATTTTGACATCTCCTGTGTACTGAGCTCATTGTAAAGGGGCACTGGGGAATCAGGGTCTAGGTCTGCGTATTGGTGTGGTTGTTACAAATTATTAATTTGGTCTTTTGGGTGACACAGTTATGTTTGTATATTATAATGCTTGTACACAGTTCCCTGGAGCCCTTCATACAGAATTATTTTGAGTTGGTCCCCATTAAAAGCATTTTGAGAGTTGCCATTGAATTTGCATAGTTTTTCTGCATTACAGTTAATTAGGATTAGTATTTTATTATAGAAAATTAGTAGGTCGATAGTTCAAATATCATTTAAAGTCTATCAATAAATGATAGCGTATTTTATTCTTTGAACATCTTATGACATCTCTTTGTAGCAGTTTTAGATTTTTTTTCAGTTATTAGAATAATTTTTCCATGCTCTGCTACTTATTTATTTCATAGTTTTAGAAGTTAGGTCTTTGCTCTTTGACTTAGTTTGCAGAACACAGTTTCCATTTGCCAATCAGTGTATATAAAATAAGATCATCATGTTAGAGATTATCTCTGTTTTTTAATTGAAATATAACTTTATTTTCCTGCCTTATTGAGGTATAAATGACAAACAAAAACTGTTTATATTTAAAGTGTACAACTTATGGCTTGATATACATAGATACTGTGAAATGATTACATTGTTTTAGTCTCATCTCTTTTTTATCTTTTATCTGTCTTTATTTTCAGCTTCCCCAGACTTCATATATCTTCCTGACTCTGCCCTGTTTCCTTAGACTACTTCTCAGCTGCCTCTTTTGCTTTCCCATACCATCCTATGCCCTAAAACTGGAATGCAGTTCCTTTCTTTTCAACTTGATAAATTGGGCCATTTACTTACCTAGTTCAAATAAATATGCAGCCTTTGGGAGAGAAGTATTTTCATTTCTTATCATGTTTATTTTGATGCAAAAAATAATTTATGACTATTAAAAATATGTCTATTCAATTGGATCATCTTTAATCTCTCCTTGCCCCTGTCCCCCCAACAAAAGCAATGCTCATAATGTGTTTTTTCCAATGTTATTCCCCAGGTAGCTATAGATACATATCAGTTTTTAGTAAAATCAAGCTCAAACTCTATAAAATTTTGTTGGTTTCACCTAATGTTATGACATAAGAAGTTTCTCCAGCATTCAATATTTGTTGAAAATACATTTGAAAAATAAACAAGCTAGATTTCCAGTTATGTGAATATTGGCCCAAACATATGAACATAAGAGGATATTAGATTATTCAATAAAGCAAAATGTTCTTAATGTTATGTTTAGCTAAACAGTTTATGGTTTTTAGATATTCACTAGTATATAAACATAGATGTGTATGCATATATTTGTGTGTGTAGCTATATCACTATTTGAATATTGATATATATTTTAAAAATAATTTTTATTTATTAATTTATTTTATTGTGCTCCGTCTTCGTTGCTGTGTGCAGACTTTCTCAAGTTGTGGCAAGTGGGGGCTATTCTTCGTTGTGGTGCGTGGGCTTCTCATTGCAGTGGCTTCTCGTGTGGAGCACAGACTCTAAGGTGCGTGGTCTTCAGTAGTGGCAGCACATGGGCTCGCTAGTTGTGGCTCGTTGGCCTTAGAGTATCAGCTCAAGAGCTGTGGTACATGGGCTTAGTTTCTCCACAACATGTGAAATCTTGCCAGACCAGAGATCAAACCCATGTGCCCTACATTGGCAGGTGAATTCTTATCCACTGTACCACCAGGGAAGTCCTTGAATATTGATATATTAATTAGGGAAAGGAATGCACTAAATGTTAATAGTATTTATGTTTGATAGGTGATATCTTTTTTATATGTATGTATATATGCATATACACACATGTATACATATATATGTATATGCACACACATGCATATACTCACACACATACACATTAGTATTTTACCAAAAATCTCTACAGTGAACATTTATTACATTCATAATAAAGTGAAAAGCCCTACACAGTTATTCAGTTAAACCAACTGTCATTTCCTAAAAAGCCTTTCTAAAATGAAATTCCTGGATGAAAATGAGTTTTTCATGGATGGAGTAGTGAAACCACTTGAAAGTTCACTGGTTCACTGTGGTGGACTAAAATACATACCATACTGAAAATATCTGGGAAAGGTGGACAGAGGATTGCATCTTCATCCTATTTCATAGGGGGTTAGAGAGTACAGCGCTGGGTGTTCTTTGAGTAAGCTGAGAAGGAAGTGGACAGTCTGAGATCCACAAGCCAGTGGTATGAGAACAGTGAAGGCCAGTCTAGGCTTGAAAGCCAGGTGAGCAAATACTCTGACCAAAGCAGCAGGTGGAGTGTGGCTCATGCAGGAAATTGGGAATAGCATCCTGGGATCGGATTTGTTTGGACAAGTTCCTTTTTGGGGGACATAGGGCTCTCATTCATGGGCATGACTTAGCACAGTGCAGGACACAGGCAAGTAGTAAATACTTGAATGAATAAACAAAGACCCCCTGTACAATGCTTTGGGACAAAAAGTCCTAATAACAGCTATGTTAGCTTCCTGTCCTACCTAAATGTGCCTGAAAGACTCCCAAGCAGTTTTAATTCATTTTTCAGTGTGTCTTTTAATGGTTTGTAATTCCTTTCTTTAATCATGATTTGAAATGTTTGTGTCACTAAGCTTGCAGCTCTAAACAACAAGAGTCTATTTTAAAAGCATTCTGATGCTATAGTAATGTCTTTGGCAGTATTAAAGCCTATCAAAATTACAAAGCTATATTCTGGAGAAACGGTTCTGTAACCCTACAAAGTATGTAAATTTTTGTGCCTTAGTTCCTCTGGAACGAGGACCTTAAAAACAAAAAAAAAGTGTCTACCTCATAAAGTTGTAGGGATGAAATTAATTCATAAAATATAAAGTAGAACAGTGCCTGGTTTACAGCATGCCCCACATAAACATATCCTATTATCATCTCTAAATGGGCCTTACTCTTGCTATTCACTTGCCCATGGTCAACTGAATTGCTCAGGCTTTTGTCAAAGGAGCTTTGCTTCTCTGATATCTGAGGTTGAGCTTCCCTGGTGGCTCAGACCATAAAGAATCAGCCTGCAATGCAGGAGACCCAGGTTTGATCCCTGTGTCAGGAAGATCGCCTGGAGAAGGAAATGGCAACACACTTCATTATTCTTTCTTGGAGAATCCCGTGGCCAGAGGAGCTTGGTGGGCAACAGTCCATGGGGTCGCACAGAGCTGGACACGATTGAGAGACTTACGCTTTTTATGTGAGATTATTGTTACATGCATTTTGGAGCATATATAAAAGCAAAGTGCTCCTCAATCAGTTGTTTTCAGAATTGCTACTGCCAATTTGTAATGGACATTTCCTACTTCCTGGGAAGACAATCTCCATTGCGTTAGAAAGTACTATAAAATCAGATCTAGATCCTCTTTGAGATCTAAAAGATGATCGATTTGATTTATTCTTAAAACGTTGACATTTTTGTTTATTGCTTTCAAAACCATTTCAAACATGTTTTCCATTAATATTTGCATGCATTTGACATATTGAGAAGACGGGGGAATGTGTCTGACCATCACACTCTAAGGTGATAAACAGAAGAACCAACAGGTCCAGAAGAGAGACTCTGACCTCTGGGAGGTGGAACTTTTAATTCATATTATTTAGAAAAGCTCCAGCTCTTCCTCTGGTGTCATATGGGGCTTGGGTTCAAGCTTTGTTCTGTAACTCCGGAACGTAGTTAAATGTGGTTGTTTTGCCACGGTGGTGTTCATGGTTGGAAGAGCACAGAGGGAGTGATGAGGGATCTGTGCCTTATAGATGCACTCTGAGCCTCAGGTCATGTTCTTCCGCCTCAGGATTCTGCTACAACAAACTGCCTATAGCTGCTTAGCTGGGAGTTTTATCAGAAAATTTCACCCTTTTGAATTTTTCCTACTGTTTAATAATGTTGATTCTCTTCAGGTCATCAACAGAAGAAATCACAGCCACGTTTGATTGTAGAGAAGACAGGAGTTAAGTAGTTTCCTCAAGGTGACACAGCCCTTAAGTGGCAGAGCTCATTCATTCAGACACTTATTTATTAATTACTTTCTGTGTGTTACCTACTAGCATTGAATCAAATGCCAAAGTACCTGAGTGTAATTGATATCATTGGTCAAATCCAGACCCTTCTAGACCAGCCATCCACAAGGGATTCTTGAGAGGGTTTATTGGTTCTCCATGATGTTCTCAAATACTGAGATATAAACTCTCCTTTCTGTGAATAAACTATGAGTGCAATTGCCCAAAATATGTCTTGACCTTTTTGGAAACTATTTCTTTAACATACATGACCTGTCGTAGTAGTAGAATTCTACTGTGTATGAATTGCTTCCCAACTCATTTCTGAGGGATTGTCCCTCTTGTAAGTTTTAACAATCCAAGATTGTAGAAAAGATATTATGTTGACTTTCCTGTATTCTCAAGGTTTTATGTATTTTGATCTATATGTTCTGTGTATTCATCTTTACCTGCAAAAGACTTTTTAGTTTTCCTCTTTTCCTCTTTATGAGTCTCATGATCTCAGCCTCTTCAACATTTTAATTATCCTTCTGTGTACCTCCTTCAGCTCCATTACTGGAGAAATTTTTTCTTGTAATTATTGACTTTTGAGGCAAAAAGAGTCTCACAATCGCTGTTGACACTGTCATGTTGTAGATGAAGATACTGAGCCCCAAAATGGTTAAGAAACTTTCTGTTTATAGGCAATGCTAGTAACAGAGCTAGGAATAATATTTATTAGGTAGCCCTGGAATATTCTTTGCTGATTTCATCATATTATGCTATTAACCTCTTTAAGAATGTATATCTCAAAATGTGGCAGAACATAGATAAATAACTACTATGGAGTCTTTTTATCAAACTCATGGCATTTGATGTGAATGATGTGGTAGGAAAAGTAGGCTAGTGGAGAAAGTAGGCCTTGGAGAAAGACTGGTTGCACATCTTGACTCTGCCACTCTTTCTCATTGTGTGTTTGTACAGACTAACCTATATGAATTTGTTTCATCATCTATAAAATTATGGTCAATGGTACCTAACTTAGAGGGCACTCTGTTACATGAGATAATACATAAACTGCTTATCACAACATCCAGCACCAAAGTATGTTGTCAACTGATGTTAGAAAAAATTCACATATGATCCTCGGTAGGAGGTCAATAATTGTTTTTAGTTAACAAATACTATAGCTAGTGGTCAAGAATAGGAACTCTTCTTTTCGAGTATTCTTTCAGAAGTGTTTGTAGGAAGAAATCCAACATTTCTATATTGCTTGTTTAAGGTTTTGCTTGTAAAGAACTTCCAAAAGCAAACATTTACTGTTTGTTTTTATTTTTATTTTATTATGCATATTGAAGAATTTCCATTGAGTGTTTATTCTTATTGTACCACCAACTACTGTCTATTTCCTAGAGAATATTATATCACTTCCTTTTAAAAAGATACAGTTAAACAAAATTGAACCAAGCATTTTGGCACAGATTTTTGAGGGCATAGAACTCCATGATTTGAATCAAGAGCTCATTTATTCAAGTAAATGTCAGTTGATAACAGAAAGACGTATTTTCACTCCCAGTGTCTTAAGAATATGGACCCAAATATTGACTAAAAGCTGAAGTGCTCTTAGTCTATTTTTTAAGTCACTAGAAATTCTCCAGTCGTTAAAGATTGAAATCGGGCACATTTTAAAAGGAAAAGGAACATCAATGACAGTTCCAAATGCATATACTGCCCCCCCCCACATACATGCATACATAGAATATGCGTTTTCATTCAGTGTATATTTAATAAGCAACCAGTTTTTGATAATTTGACGGCCACCGCACTTGAGTATTAGGGAAGCAAAAATTAATAAAACAAGTGTTTTTCTTGGCCTTAAGGAACTCACAAACTTGTGAAAACACACACACACACACACACACACACACATTGTACAGAAATCCTCTTCTGTCTCATGAGAATAATGTATCTACCTGCCCACACAGGTGGCTTATACAACAGTTGTCAAGGTTCCTCTGCTGCCTTTTAAGATAACACGTGGTTTCCACCTGTTGACTGAGTTTGAGTTGGGGACACTGATCAGGTGTCCTTCCCGATTCCTTTGCCTCTCTCCTGGTGATGATGGAGATCTAAGCTGCCCCTCTGGTCACTGAACGTTTTCCAGGTCCCATCCCTGAGCTCAGTGTTTTGTCCATGTCAGTCCTATCCCTCAACACTGTACTGCAAGGTAGATACCTTTATCCCTTATTTACCAACAGGACAATTGGAGTTCTGAAAGTTTCTGTGACTAGCCTAAGATCACACAGTAAGTGCACACTCACCTTTTTTTTTTTTTTCCATGGTGACTTTACTTTTAGCTCCTCGGGCTCTTTTTCCTTCTGCTCCTGTGTCCCTTTTGTCAGATACACTGGTTAATGTGCTTCCTGTTCTATCAGAGTGACATTCATACCTAGGACTGTGGGGTTAAAGAACTGAAATAACACTAATTTTTGATACATGTAACTTTGATACATTCAATCACTAATTCTTCCAAAATTTTTTTTTAAGCTTCATTACATTGCCAGTCAATGGTACTGGGATTACAGCAACAATCAATATTTGCCATTTTGGAACTCAAGATTCACTGTATTAAATATAGAGTAGAAGCTATCAGAAATATTTAGGATAGCCATTGATCTCGTTCATTTTATCTAAAATGCAGCTTGAAATTTACATATGATTTGTTGTAAATTCAGTGGGTATGGAGAATTCACCTTAAAAATAACCTAGGATGGTGTTATGTAGAAGCATTGCATATTATTAAGTAATTTTTTTCCTCCAGCATTGGAAGAAATCACTCTTTTGCTGCGTAACTATGAAGTCATAGGTTTGCTTGCAAAGGCCATATTGTGTGAAAAATACTATTTTCATAATCTAAATAACCTCAGGGCAGCAAAGTGTTCATATCAGGAAGACATGTAAACCTGAGTTCAGCTGATTCAGAGCTCCTGTTTTACACTTGTCATGGGTTTGCTCTTCACCAGGTGGACCCTGGTCGATTTTTTTAAGTGCCTCTTACTTTGAGAAAGTTCTGTTTCTGCTTCCGGTGTGCTGTGTTATTTTTTCCACAAGTGAGTAGAGTTTAACTAGTTTGATTTGCCTGCACTATAGCTTCTTTGTCATCCTTTTTTTTTTTTTTTTTTTTTTTTTTGAGTAAAAGCAAACCACCAAGAAGGGCTCGAATGCCTGTATTGTTTTAATATGCTTCTAAATTCTTCAGATTCCCTTTCAGTCTTCCTAATTCCTCCCATGACATTTGGTAGGTGTGGTTATTCATATCTCATAAGTAGAAAAACAGGGATTTTGAAAAATAACCAACTTACCTCCAAGTGTGGAAAAGAAGATATGAGTATCTGTATCACTGGTGATAGGAGGAATGGTAAAGGCTTTAAACAAACAAATTCAAAAGATTATATATCCTGCTAAATATAATAAAAGTAGGATGAGAAAGACACCTTAGACTGCATAGTGTAGTATGTGTGTGTATGTGCATATGTGCATGCTCAGTCACTCAGTCATGTCCAGCTCTTTGTGACTCCAGGGACCGTAACCCACCTGGTTCCTCTTTCCCTGGCATTTCCCAGCCAAGAGTACTGGAATGGATTGCCATTTTCCTCTGCCAGGGGATCTTCCTGATCCAGGGATTGAACCCGTGTCTCCTGTATCTCCTATATTGGCAGGCTGATTCTTTCCCACTGAACCACCTAGGAAGCCCATGTATGTGCATACCCTTATAAAATAATATTTAAGCCTGTACCTCCCACCTATGTATATCCCAGATTTGTACAGATTCATGGTGTGCTAATATTTACCATAAGGAAACAAAAAATCAGACAAATTTAAAAGAATTAGATACAATGAGATAAAAATAGCATATATGCTCATATTTTATTATCAGCATATATGCCTTAATATATGTATTTAATATGAATATGTATATATATGCATATATATGTTCTAATATTGTTGCATTCTGAAGAATTGTCCTCATATGCCTTTTTGGAGATCATACACCCACAACATGAAGGAATGAAAGGAGACCTAATAACACAGAAATAACCCTTTATATATACCAATACCAAACAGACACACACACACACACTCACACACAGTGATTGGATTAGCAGCACAGAACTTAAATCCATGATTAATGTGAGTGCCTTCTCAACCAAAGTTGAATGAAGCAGATGAGAGCTCAGCAGGCATATGCTGCTGCTGTGAGCATACAAATCAGTTTGATCAGTAGCTACAGTCTTCATGCCTAATGCCAAGACACTCTTTTGAAATTGCTAAGTGAAAGTGTGGATAACTTCAGCATGGTCACTGATCCCTATTGTCTTGGGTGTGACTCATGGAGGTAAAAAGGTGAGTCCCATTGGGAAGAGCTACCTACAGGAGCTGTATGAGATGGGTGGATTTTGAAGAGATGTCTTAAACAGACTTAATGTGGGAATCTGGCTGTAGAATATATCCAATTTATCATTGGCATGTATAAAGGATATCATTTAACTTTAGTCTCAGTAAATGAGGTAGCTGCTGCTGCTGCTGCTGCTAAGTCACTTCAGTCATGTCCGACTCTGTGCGACCCCATAGACGGCAGCCCACCAGGCTCCCCCGTCCCTGGGATTCTCCGGGCAAGAACACTGGAGTGGGTTGCCATTTCCTTCCCCAATGCATGAAAGTGAAAAGTGAAAGTGAAGTCGTTCAGTCGTGTCCGATTCTTAGCGACCCCATGGACTGCAGCCTACCAGGCTCCTCCGTCCATGGGATTTTCCAGGCAAGAGTACTGGAGTGGGGTGCCAAATGAGGTAGGGCAATCAGCAAATCTCATTTGGAATCCACACGTGAAAACATTTCATTTTTTCTTTTCCTGACTAGGTAACTATGGAAACACAGAGCACACTGGATGCAACAAATGATGGCCTGTTTTTATATTCCTGTATTTAGGGGAAAAGTTTCTATTAGCCTGCAGATCTCTATAAATACAGTTATACTCAAGCTATGTGTACCATGAACCCACTGGTTAGGGGCCATGTTAAATGTTGTTTTGGGCTTTGTGAGCCATACATAAATAGTTCTTTCCGTTATAATGAAAATTATAACAGTAACAGTGTAAGAAATCAGCTGAAAGGAACTAAAATGAGGCCACTAAACAAAAGTATACAGGCACAGTCTGTGCAGTGTGTCACTTGGTCAGTTGGAAAGCAGTGAGGACTATTCTCATTCTTGCCAGGCTGGAATTTTTCTTTTCAGTGTATTGGTGTCAGTTTTTCCGGAGGCATTGCAATCTGCTTATAGCATGTTGGCAACAGCTTTTGGAATAAGGCCAAAAAGATCATCAAATAATGCACAGAAACGAAGTGTATTGCTTGGATATCTTAGCCATCTTTCTTCTAAGGGCAAAACATATTGTAATTTTATAAACTCTTTAATTAGTAGTTTCCACTGGAATGAGTTAAAATTACTAAATGGAATTTAGCTCTTTAGAATGATGCTCATTAAGTTAAGACAACTGGTATGACAAAAATCTTTGACTCATTTTGACCGTCCTTATGTTCAGCGGTAAAATCTTAGTTTTTCAAAGATGTACTCTTGGGAAGGCATTTGGAAAAAGCTTAAATAATCTTTTAGAGGTTAGGAGCCAATCCACAAATCATTCGGGAGTTAACAATAAAAAGAGCGTGTGTACTGGTTGAAACAGCTCCTTCATTTCACATGTTGGTTTTTTAAAAGATGGGAGGCTTGCTGGGAACACACCTGGGTGAGAGATGGCTTCTTCAACGGAAGGTTTATGTTAACTCTAATTCATAGAGTTCTGATCTCGGAGAGTGCTTCCTGATAGAGCTCTCATCGTTTCAGTCTGTACAGTTTTATATTGATAGATGGGTCACAGCCTCAGACAAAAGCAAGTGGCTATTGTGAAAAACAGTCCATGGAGGACTGCCAAGAAGAAATTCGCGCAAATTGTGGTCTGTTGCAAAATACTTGAGTTTGCGAAAGAAGACACCATCAATAATTCTATCAATAAGAAGAGTAATTTGGTGGCTGTTTTTTCCATCTCTGTTTCATTTATTCATAGATAGAAATCTGGAGGCTGTATTTTATCCTCAGCAACAGAGCAATGCTGTTGTTTAGGTATCTGGGAATTTTTTCAAGGGTTAGTGAGGAAGAAAAAATAAATCACCTTCTTAAAATGGAAAAGGTAAAAAAGTACTTAAAAATGGTTTCTTAGATGAGGATTATCTCTAAAATTACAACTTTCTAATCTATCTCTAGGTGCTGTAAACTACAATGATCCTGTGTTAATACCACAGACATCATAGTGGAACTGAAGGGAACTTAATTTACTGGTAAGAATATTGTCTTTAATCAGGTGCCTTATGCATTTTCAAAGCATCGGTCACACAGAGCTTACCCCTTCATGATCTGAAGGGCTTTCAGCTTTAGTAACTGTCCCTTGGATTCGGATCAGTGTGGAATCTGACCTGAGTCCTCCTTTGGAGCTTGTTCAAACTCTTTGTGCAATACCAGGCTGAATTGTAACAAATTTCAAAGGGTTTGGAAGAGTAAGAAAAAGTCTCCTTTTAAGGGCCAGATACACATAGATCTGGTTATGGGGAAGTTACTTACCTCTTTTAAACTTCTATATCCTGGTTCATAAAATTAGAATAATAGTTGTAATTTCCTGTAGGTGTGGGTTAAATCAGATTATTTTGGTAATGCGTATTAGCACTGTGTTGAGTCCATATATTATTCAGTTAATTTTAACCCTTACTATCATTATAAGTTTTTAAGACAAAGTGATTTGAGAAAAAAATAGCATTTTTATTGAAGTATAGTTTATAGTTGATATATAGTATTATATAAATAATATATTATACAATAATATAATATATTATTGTAATTATGGTGATTCCCACTTTTTAAAGGTTATACAGGTTATACTACATTTATAGTTATTATGAAGTACTTACTATATTCCCCATGTTTTATAATATATCCTTTTAGCTTATTTTATACCTAATAATTTGTTCATCTTAATCCTGTGTTCCCTTATTGCCTCTGCCCCTATTTTCTCCCCACTGGTAACCACTAGTTTGTTCTCTGTATCTGTGAATCTGCTCCTTTTTTATTGTTGTTGTATTCACTAGTTTGTTGTATGAGGAAAAAAAAGTATTTTTTTCAATAAAGAATACTACTCTTTTTACTTTTTCAAGAGCACATTTTGTAACCAAGAAAATATGCACTCCTGTAGAATTATTTTTGGGTGCATGCAAAATCTTTCTACATACTGATTGTATATGGGGACCTTAGTAACTATAAGGAAGACAGTGTGGAAAGAGAGGGACTCCTTGAGTTTTTGAGTCATTGCTCCTTACTTACTTCCTGGTAACCAGGAGGGGCCTTCTAAATGAATGTAGGGCTATTCCAAGAAGAGATCTATGAGGAAACTGTGTGTGTGTTTTGAATAGCCTGTGCCCTCTGTCTCATTCAGGTGAGTGATTTTACCCCTCTACTGTAGTAGATCTTTGGAACTCTGTGCAGTCTTTCTAACTCCAGTGAACTACTGGTTTATTAGAAGATTAAAAAGTATTTGAGATATATTCCTAGAGAAAACTCTTCTTGAAATCTGATGAATAATCAAATCCTTTGATGATGAATGGTTATTAGGAGTACATTTATTATGTTAAAACACATTTATGATTTTATCCTAATGAATTTCTAGATCCTAAGAAACCTAGGTAAATCTTTTCAGAAATTAAAGGAGGAAATACAATGTCTAGTGTATTAAATTAAAAAAAAATATGTTAGCATGCTGCCATGAGGAACCTTAACTGTGGTTGTGTCATGATGATTTATTAATAATTGTGTCTTTTGACATCATGGAAAAGGATGGCAACTTACGAAACAACTGCTCACTCATGAGATACATTCTTAACTTCATTTTATTGTTATGTTTGTTTTCTTGTGTTCCTCTTGATGATCAATCAAATCATCATTTAATTCTACAAAATAAGTTCCCTTGCTGTCCATCCGTTTTAGTGCTTGAGAAATTTAACTATGCAGCTTCCAGGAAGTGCTTAGGGAATCATAGTCCCCAAGGGTATACACACAGACACAGACATGTACAAACATATGCAAACATACTTTAGTGTTAATTTTCTTTTGAGAATCTTTGATTTAGAGAGCCCCTCACAATCTCCCAAGAATTAAAAATATGGGGTGAAATAATCCCCAAGACACTGATAGACTATAATATATGAATACTAATCTTGTCATTATATTATTCAACACTAAAATGTGTCTGAACTTGTTCACAGCACAGTCCACATGTTTTAAGTGTAAAAAAAAAAAAATTGAGCTTGAGTTTGTGCATAGCCCATTAACATAGTTTTATTTATATGTTTCAATCGTTGCCAATCCTATGTATAATTTATCCAGAGATGATGCTATCTTTATGTCTTAACAGAAGGATTAAGTAGTTGAATGATAGAGTCTGTATTTTTGTGGAAGGTCACAGTAAAATATGGACTCTGATAACATGATGTGTCACATTGGGTCATGTGCTGAGACTGGTTGCTGGTGCTTATCTCTATACACGGCTCCTCCTACTGATTTATGGATTTGAGTGAATTTTTTTTTTTTTTTAATCAGACTCTAGGCTGCATGTCCTGAGAGGAGGTAAGACAGAGTAGTATATTCCTTTGCGTCTTAGTATCATGCTGTTACTACCTAAGAGAAGATTATAGCCAACCTCCCTTGCTGGTCTGTGAGGCTGTCATGAAGGTATAGATTATGTTCCAGTGAAATCCATGTCTACTCTCAGCATTTCACATGCTCAGTTATGTCAGGGCTTGACTCCCGTACTCTGGGGAGGACAAGTTATATCTTTCCTTTCTGAAATATTCTCAGTGCAGTGTGATGCATATACTCCATGTGGTGGTTAATTTTAAATGTAAGTTTGACCAGGCTAAGGGATTCCCAGAGAGCTGATGAAACATTATTTTTAGGTTTGTCTGTGAGGGTATCTCCAGAGGAGATAAGCGTTTGTGTTAGTAGACTGAATAAAGAAGACTGCCCTCCCCAACTTGCGTGGGTATTGTCCAGTTCACTGAGGGCGTGAATGAAGCAAAGACAGAGGAGGGTGGACTTGTTCTCTGTTCGAGCTAAGACACCCATCTTCTGCCCTCGGGCATCAGCATTCTTGGTTCTTGGGCCTTTGAAAAGAAAAATAGTGAAGTCGCTCAATTGTGTCCGACTCTTTGTGACCGCATGGACTGTAGCCCCTCAGGCTCCTCCATCCATGGAATTTTCCAGGCAAGAGTACTGGAGTGGATTCCCATCTCCTTCTCCAGGGGATCTTCCTGACCCAGGGATCGAACCCGGGTCTCCTACATTGCAGGCAGATGCTTTACCTTCTGAGCTACCAGGGAAGCAGGGGCCTTTGAAATCATACTGAATTATTCCACCAGCATTGCTGGTTCTTCAGTTTGCAGAGAACAGGTCATGGGATTTCTCATTCTCCTTAATCTTGTGAGATAATTCCAATAGTACCTCTCTTTATTCCTGTATATATGCTACTGGTTCTGTTTCTCTGGAGATCTCTGGTGAATACACTGCACAGATGCAACTTGTTTGGCTGATTCTGCATCTGTCTTATTCTAAGTCTGTTTTAGGCCTTACACTCAGTTTCAATAATTTGTGTACATATTTGTCTCAGTAATAGGTCTTTGACGGCAGAGTACAGTTCAGATATATATTTGCTTTGTTACCACTGAGCATAGAACGTAGCACACACTAGATGCTTTATAAAGATGGGGCATGGGGAACAAGGAAAGGAAGAACAGCAGGAGGGAAAGATTCTCCTGATAGTTCACTCCTTGGACACCTTCTGAGCTAAATTTAAATTCTGAGATTGCTTTTCTGCATCCTCTAATGTAGGCAATCATGCTGGTAGTTTCTAGTCTCACTAAAACTTGATTTCTGATGAATTCTCATGTCCCCTTAACTCTCCTTTCTCTAACATCCCCAACTGGCTAAGAGACATGGGGCTTGTTGGCATTGCCTATGTCTAATTCACTTCAGGACCATTCTGAAATAAAAGTGTGAAGAATTGTTGAATGAGTCTTACCCAAAATGAAAGTCTCTCCTCAAAAGATTTGAAGTTGAAACTGAGTAAAACTGATATCCTGAGAAAGAAGTTGCTCTATTTTGAATAAAGGGCTAATTTTTCAATATCTTTTAAAATGGAGGCATTCTGAGATGGTAAGATTCCATTGGACGCTAAAATATTTCGCATGAGGAATGAGCGTTGCATATTTTAAAAGGATGATACTAAGCAGTATCCTTTTTCTTTTTTCCTTCCCATGATATAAAAACACCAAAACTAGCTCTATGCTCTTGTCCCAGAATTAATCATTCCTATCCGTATTTGATGTTTATGCCTTTTCAATATTTATGGGCTGTTTTGTTCCTTTATTGTTGTTTAGGTACTCTTGAGACATTCAGAAGCCCCGCATTTCTTCCTTAGCCAAGCACTCCATTCCCTTCATCATTCTTGTGGCTGTTTTTTGGATCGTCTCCAGTTTGCATACATAATTTTGGTATCGAGGTGCCAAAAATATGTTTGTTTCAATGGGAGTCTTACTGAAGTTGCTTTTACTCAAATCACACACACAAATAAATGTGATCTCTAAAGCATGAAAACTCAGTGAGGGCTCCAAAGGGAAACTGAGATATACAAATATGTTGTTGCTACAGGTAGATTCTAAGTCACTAGAGAAATGGCATCTCAAAATTAAAAAAAAATTGTAGAATGAGCATCATGTGAAGAATTTTCTTTTAAGGCCAAGATTTGTGATCATTTTGCAGGTTTTGTTGTTACTGCCAGTCCACTGGCTTGTAAGATTTTAACAGGGTTGGGTTTAGTCTTCTTAGCCATTTTCTAATCATTTACTTATTTTTTCTGTCTTTGCACTTTCAGAAGACAGAGTCTCTTTTCAGTGGGGAAAAAAGTTTCTATTGCTTTTCAGAGAAAAGACCAAAGCAAAATGTCCATAAAAATATTAAAGACAAAGAGACACTGAAACCCACCAAAACATGGGTAATCTTTTAAATTAATAAATAGACATTGTGGATCTTCTATTGTCATTTAAAAAGGCTTTTAGCACAACATACTGCATGAATAAAATGTCTGTGGACATAAGTAGAACAAGCAAACAAATGATTCAGGGTAAAATCCAATGAATAGAGAAAATTGTGTTCTCAACAAAATGCCATTTTTGCCCTAAGGCGATCCATGTTGGGGGAAAATACCATGTATAACATTGACACAAATCATAGGCATCTCCCCTAAACAGCAGATTATATTGAACTGCAGATGTGTGAAAATATTTCAGGCCTTGGAGAGGAAGCAAACCAATGAAATACATCGTTGCTATCACTATCTGAACTGGGGAGGGCTATGGAGCAGGCACTTCTGAGAGCCTGGTGATGAAGCAGGGAATTAGGAAGTAAATCAAAGCCTCTTATCACAGGCTAATATAGCCTGTCATAATGATCCTGCTGTGGAAGGAAGCCTTATGCACAGAGATCAAAGATTGGAGCCTGCATAGAAACCACAACATTCCCTGCCCAAAAAACAGCAAGAAAAGGAGTGAAAAGGAGAAATGCATTGAAGCTCTCTAAGAACCCTGAACAGTATAATCTCCTTTTCTTCAGGGCAGCATTCACTGTTAGAAAAGTGAAAATGAATATCTTTAATAGTATGATTGAGGTCTGCTTTTGAGATAGTGAGTAGCTGGCACCGTTGTCTTGAGTAACTTTCTTGCAGACAGACTCTAGGAAGTGCTTTCTTATATTTGTGATCCTTCCATGCCTATTTTAGTGTTTTCTTCACAACTACAAACAGCAGGTATGTTATATTTTATATTTGAGTGACTATTGTGTACTGACCTTGGGTTTGGTCAAAGATTTCAGTCCATGCTAATTGTTAATTTCTTGTTAACCAGTCAATCAACCCTTATGTGATTTTGGTATTTCATTCCACATTGTGAATATAGGAAGTTCCTTAACTGTGTACGATATCTCTATACATCATACTCTCCTGTCATCATATTTTACATATTTTATAATATTTTAAACTTGTGCCATGTGTAAGATGACTGTAAAAGAAAATGAATCTTATAAATCAGTTTACATTTGTCTAATATAGTATTCTTCATTCATTTGTAGGGAGCAAACATTTTTTAAAAAATTAATTCATTCAACAGTTATTTTTGTTTAGCTATTAGGAGACACTTGGCTGAAGATACACCAGAAAACAAACAGGCAGTTTTTACCCTCATAAATCTTATCTCCATTATGGTAGACACATATTCATTTGATTATCATGCAAACAACTATGAAATTGCCCCTCTGATAAATGCTAGTTAGAAGAGTTAAATGAGGATTTGACTTATGGGAGGTCAGAGAAAACCTCTCTGAGAAACTGAGGCCTAATCAGAGATAGGAAATAAACTGGGCAAGAGGGAAATAAGAAGGATCCATTTGATTAGAGAATTTTATCACGATGGATTTATTTTTCTTGGAAGGGGAGTGGTGGTGGGAAATGAGTCCAGGTACAAGGCAGATAACCAACCCCCTCCAGTATTCCTGCCTGTAGAATTCCATGGAGGACGAGGCTGGTGGGCTGCAGTCCATGGGGTTGCAGAGAGTTGAACATGACTGAAGCGACTTGGTACACATGCACAGGCAGAGAGTGGTGCAGTAGATAGTAAACTGATGAAGAGCATCGGTTTGGCTAATTAGCCGGCCTCTCTGAACCTCAGGCCTCTGATCATAATCTTTACGTTACAGAACTGTCTCAGAGGGCGCTTGCTGTCGTCATCATCGTCTCCACCATCTTCATCTTGGGTTCTAGCATTGATTTGTAGTTTGATTTTAGGCATATTATTTCATTACTTTGAGTTTCAACTTCATACTTCTATAAAATGGGAGTGTTGGATTAAGATTGCAAGCTTCCTTCTTGCTCCAACTTTCCATGACTTTTTGGGCAAATCTAAAGCTGGAAATTTCATGCCAGATATGGGAAGTTTGTATGCTGACAGGTTGGGGAAAGTGTTGTTTTGGGGAAGTAATTTTGAAAAGAAGCACAGTTTCACCTTTTAGCAACTTATGTCTCTAAGTCACATTTTAGGAGTTTCTATTATCTTAGATTAAATTTTATAGCACATATTTCTTCTGCTAAAAAGCCTTTAAAGTATTTTGGTGGGACATTTAATTTCCCATTACAGTTGGTTTCTCAAATCATTCCCTTTGTAATTGTCACATTTTTACAGTCCTGTTTAAAATGAATTTAGTTCTTCAACTAAAAATATCAAGCTGAGTTGGAAATGGAAATTCTAGGACTGTAAAATAAAATGATAAAAAAATGAGGCTTCAGGCCAAAATTTTCGACCACCGTAACATCTAGAAATACCTCCAGAATACTGTTTTCTTATTTCTTATAAAATGCATAGGAATACGTATAAGATTCTTTTGGTCTAAGCAAAATTCTACAACATTTCTAAATCTAGAGGATGACTTATTTTATATCTTTGTATTTAAGTATTAATACAGAAATATTTGGTTTGATTGGAGCATCTTCATTCTGTTTATGTTTCACTTAAATTACTTTTGTTTTAGCTTTAAAAAGTTTACTTTCAACTTTATTATATCAAACATTTAACCTTTTTTCTAGTGCTACAGGTATAAGAAAATGCATAAGTTTTTTCCTACTTGGTATTTTAAAAACTCACTCAGATGTTTTGGGTGATAAATATGCTAAATGCTTATGTATATTTCCTCTTAACCTTTAAGGGATACATATTAAACATAGTAAATAGGCCAGGGACTATTGCCCCTAAATTCTGGGTTAAAAAACTGGGATGTTGACTCATTCAAAGTCAAATGCAGGAACTTTCCTGGCAGTCCAGTAGTTAAGAATTCTCCTTCCAATACAGGGGGTGTGAGTTCCATTCCTGGTCAAAGAGCTAAGATCCCACATGCCTCAGAGTCAAAAAAACAAAAACAAAACAGAAAACAGAAGCAGTGTTGTAACAAATTAAATAAAGACTTTAGCATGGTCCACATCAAAAAAATCTTTAAAAAAAGTCAAATGCATATTTACTGAATAAGAATTAGATCTTATATCTCCTAACTTCTAGACTAGTGTACATTTTACAGTTCCTCCCTGATTTTCCAATGTAATAAAGACTCCTCCCAACTTAATAGAAGCATGCAAACCCCAACATGAATTAGATATGGTTAAATTGGCCAATCATTGTCTGATTGGCCTCAATGATTATAGTATTAAATGATATTTCATGTTGATTTCTTCTGCTATTTTTTTTCTTGTGCTATTTCCCGTTTTATTGGCCTTGGTATGGTTATGCTTTTCATTTGTGAATGTCCAATTATCACGCCTTCATGTTGGATGGAAGACTGATCAGCATGGATTAATTAAGGTAGTGAAATAATTACATTTATTATGATATAACTATATAGTAACCAACATTAGCACGGCCTAATTATCTAGTGGTTATGAGCATGTGCTTAGGAGATTTGATTGAAGTGAGTTTGAATTTGACCTTCAGTACTTACTAATAATGCATGCTTTTGTAAGTTAACTTAATCTCTTTGAGCCTTAGTTTTTTTTCTTTAGTAAAAGGAGATAATAGTACTTACAGAATTTATTTTTTATTAGATACAATTATATAAATGCATTGTATTTTATACATGGCAAAGCCTTGATAATTATTAACAACATTACTTTTATTGCTTTGACTACAAGACTGTGTACATATTGAATTATGACCCAGTCATCCTCCCTTAGCACCATGGTCTTATACAATGGGATCAGATCAGATCAGATCAGATCAGTCGCTCAGTCGTGTCTGACTCTTTGCGACCCCATGAATCGCAGCACGCCAGGCCTCCCTGTCCATCACCAACTCTCGGAGTACGATGGGATAGGTAGTGCCAATTTGATGATATTCAGCATCCTTCACTAGGGATTTATTGTACTCAAGCTGGAATAATAGAGCTAGTATCAGAGAATAATCCTGCAAACAAGCAAGACAAAAGTATGTGTAAGCAAGATGGCTTAATGGTGTTTGGGTTTCAGAATTCAGAGGCTCCTGGTGCTGCTTGTCCCTCTGCTTTTTATATGTTTTTGTTTGTAGGCTGATAAATTCCCTTAATTAAGTTAGTTTGATTTGGGATTATGTGACTCATTAATGAGTCCAATAATACAATTTCTTAAACATGTTTCGTCATCCTTCAGTTAACGTTTATTACTCTTTTGTTGTCGTTCAGTCACTTGGTTGTGTCTGACTATTGTGACCCCATGTTCACACGGCAGGCCTCTCTGTACCTCACTTACTCCTGGAGCTTGTCCAAGATCATGCCCATTGAGTTGGTGATACTATCTAACCATCTCATCCTCTGCTGCCCTCTTCTCCTTTTGCCTTCAGTCTTTTCCACATCAGGGTCTTTTCCTCTGTTTGCATCAGGTTGCCAAAGTACTGGAGTTCCAGCTTCAGCATCAGTCCTTCAAATGAATATTCACACTTGATTTCCTTTAGGATTGACTGGTTTGATCTCCTTGCTGTCCAAGGGACTCTCAAGAGTCTTCTCCAGCACGACAGTTCAAAAGCATCAATTTTTCGGTGCTCAGCCTTCTGTATGGTCCAACTTTCATAGCCATACAAGACTACTGGAAAGACCATAGCTTTGACTATACAGACTTTTGCCAGCTAAATGATGTCTCTGCTTTTTCATATGCTGTCTAGGTTTGTCATAGCTTTCCTTCCAAGAAGCAAGCATCTTCTATTTTCATGGCTGCAGTCACTGTCTGCAGTGATTTTTGGAGCCCAAGAAGAGAAAAATCTGTCACTGCTTCCACTTTTTCCCCTTTTATTTGTTATGAAGTGATGGGACCAGATGCCGTGATCTTTTTTTTTTAATGTTGAGCTTTAAGCCATTTGTACTCCTCTTCCACCTTCATCAAGAGGCTCTTTAGTTCCTCTTTGCTTTCTGCCATTAGAGTAGTATCATCTGCATATCTGAGATTTCTTATTACTATTAACAGTGTTCTATTACCTTTTTATTTACATGGTTATTTTCCTTCTTCCTGTTACCAAAAATCTTACCAGGTGGTGCTAGTGGTAAAGACCCACCTGCCAATGAAGGAGACCAAAGTCAATCCTGGGTGGGGAAGATCCCCTGGAGGAGGAAATGGCAACCCACTCCAGTATTTTTGCCTGGGAAATCCCAGGGACAGGAGCCAGGCAGGCTATAGTCCATGGGGTCTCAAAGAGTTGGACACAACTGAAGCAACTTAGCATGCACGTGTTACTAAAAAGTAAATTCCTTTTGGACAAGAACATTCAACCCTCTTTCCTCAGATATTGAAAAATCCCTAATACCTAGTAGACACTCGGGTAATATTGGTTGAGTCAATGGATAAAGGGAGAAAGGAGGGAATTTTGAAAAAATGCTCTCTAATCAAAAGTGCATCCACATTTTTTCCCTGAATAGAGCTGGTAAAGATGCATATTCAGCACTTACTGAGAACTTAACATTGAGCTTAGTCATCATGGAAGATGTTGGACATCTTTTGAGATTGTTAGTGTCATCTTCATTTTACAAATGAGGAAGTCGAGGAACAGTGAGATAAAGTTATGGTGGTAGATTCTGTAATCTACCCAGATCAGCCTTTGAGAACCAGCTTCCTGTTGGGCTTCCCTGATAGTTCAGTTGGTAAAGAATCTGCCTGCAATACAGGAGACCCTGGTTTGATTCCTAGGTTGGGAAGATCCCCTGGAGAAGGGATAGGCTAGCCACTCCAGTGTTCTTGGGCTTCCCTTGTGGCTCAGCTGGAAAAGAATCCGCCTGCAGTGTGGGAGACCTTGGTTCGATCCCTGGGTTGGGAAAATCCCCTGGAGAAGGGAAAAGCTACCCACTCCAGTATTCTGGCCTGGAGTCTGTTATTCTGGACTGTATTGTCCGTGGGGTCACAAAGAGTCGGACACAAATGGGTGACTTTCACTTGTTTCCAGTTCTGTACCTTCTGTTGTTTGGGGTGCTTCCAACAATCAGTACTCAGGGTCAGAGTTGCCTCAGATGAAGAGAGTACCCCTTTGTGCAAGGTCATGTCTCCTTTCCAGGGGGACATCGACTATCTGATGTAGAGGGATGAAGACCCAGCACGCTTGTGCAAATTAGGACAGCTCTAAGAATCATGCCCTGGATAAGGCAATGGCACCCCACTCCAGTACTCTTGCCTGGAAAATCCCATGGACGGAGGAGCCTGGTAGGCTGCAGACCATGGGGTCGTGAACAGTCGGACACAACTGAGCGACTTCACTTTCACTTTTCCCTTTCATGCATTGGAGAAGGAAATGGCAACCCACTCCAGTGTTCTTGCCTGGAGAATCCCAGGGATGGGGGAGCCTGGTGGGCTGCCGTCTATGGGGTCGCACAGAGTCGGACACGACTGAAGCGACTTAGCAGCAGCAGGGATCATGCCCACTTCAGAACTCCTTTAGGGTAGTCAGAGAATTCCCTTTAAGCTGTATCCCAGCTCAGCTTTTCCCTTTGGATGTTTCAGCTTCCTTCCTGTCTCTTCCCCATGCATTGATCTCAGATAGCTCATTCATAGACCAGAGTGAGCTTTCCAGGGAAACCAACCTGCTATGGTAACTTCTGAAGATCCCTCCCCAGTAGAGAAGAGGCCTCTCTGAGGAGGTAGAGCTGGATTAAACCTTCAGGCTTGGGAGAAGTATAGCTCTTAAGTCTGAGCAGAGAAAGAGTTAGATTTTTTTTCCTAGGGTCTTAAAAATGATTGTTGCAGCTGGAAAACAAGGAGCTGGGAGGAGAGAGTCTTGAGAGGGTTGTGGGCTCCAGACTGTGCATGGCCTTGAAAGTCATAGAAAGAAGCTAGACTCATATTTTCCATTGTTTCTACCCTTCCTTATACTTTTGCACCAGCATTCTCCTCCCCCTGTCTCTGGCTGTTCTGCCTGGTAGAGCCCATTTCTGTCCTATGAAATTGTACTTGAATTTGTGTTTTCTTTCAGAATGCTATTTGTAGATAGATCCTTTCATTCTTACCCTTCTCACTGGCTTCCTACTGTAATTATAGTCCCCAAAAGCAGTTATTTTCTGGGAAAAGGATGTTTTGAGCTATTATTTGTGACTTAGTCAATTGTGTGTAGTTTAAGAAATGTCTTTCTTTATCCACTAAAAAGACTAGACTTCCAGTTGCTATGATTCAAAGGCAATGGGGGATATTTCCTAGAGTTTTATGTGATTATAAAAACCTTCTTAGACATTTTTAATGATTTTAGTTTATACCACATTGATTTACGATTGGGAGGTCATTCAAATGACCTCTAGAATTCAGTAACTTCTAGGTCATGAAGAGGCACAGATGGGCATTATGCCATCTTTGTATCTGATAACTGGCAGGTATGTGTGCGTGTGTGTGCACTCTCTGGATAAAAGTGTAAAAAAAAAAAGTGTAAATGCTAAAGGCTTTCGTTTATTTTGGGCAAGTGTCATTCCTTGATGGGCGAAACTTAGTATCTGAAATCTCAAATGTAGAAAATGCAGAGATAAGTGATTCATATGTATGCTGCAGGCTTTATTTTCTCGTCTTGTTTTCCCCCAGTATTTCCTGACACCTTAGAACAGTAGTTTGCACCTTTTAGTGCCCATAATAATTACCTGTGGCACTCTAGATCGAAGGCTCTCTGGGCAGCTATTCTAACTTTGTAGGTGAAGCTCAGATAGCTGTTTTTTTGTTGTGGTGGTTGCTCTTTTCAACTTCTACTCATGATTTTATTGACAAGCAGGGTTGAGAAGCACTGGTCTGTTAAAATACCTAACAGGAAGGTATCTGGGAAGTGAGGGTATTTCTTCTTTTGTCTGGTGTCACAGTCTCAGCTTTAAAAAAATTTTCTGGGATCTTTGTTCTCGTTTCCAAAAGGACATTGAATTACCTAGAATTTACAACAGCATTCATCAGTTAATGTTTTTGCTTCTTCACTTTCTTTGGGCTTCTGCTTAGAACTAATCATATGTTAGACAAAGTAAGAGTTCCATGCCTCAGTTTGTGTATGTGTGTGCATGACAGACAGAAGAAATGAGAAAAGAGAAGTGATATTCATGAATGCAGTTTGAAAAAAATGGTATTTTTTTGATACCATTTGATAAGTATTCTATGTCCTTGTCTTTTATTAAATCTCTAAATTCATGGCTCCTCTGTCCATAGGATTTTCCAGTCAAGACTACTGGAGTGGGTAGCCATTCCTTTCTCCAGGAGTCTTCCCAACCCAGGCATTGAACCCGGGTCTCCTGCCTTGAAGGCAGATTCTTTACCGTCTGAGCTACCAGGGAAGCCCAATGTGTATCACCAGAGCATGTAATTTCACCCATTACACAGTAAAGCAGCAGAGCTTATCCTTTTGAGGGATGTACATTTGTTACACAGCTTTAAGGAAGAAATTCACATAGAATACAAATGAATGGTGTTCCCTGAAGTTGTTCAAGGAGGCACTCATGCTTTGCGTATAGGGAAGAAGGACTTAGAGCAGTGGTTTTCAACCAGGGGTAATTTTGTCCTTCAGGGGACATCTAGTAATATCTGGAAACATTTTTACATTTTTGGTTGTTACCTTTGGGACAGGGGTAGAGAATGGGGCTGCCACTAAACATTCTGCAACACACAGAACAACCTCCTATAAAAGAGGAATTATTCTGCCCCAAATGTCATTCACACTGAGGTGGATAAACTCTGACAGAGATGTAGCTATCCTGCATCCACAAATTTCCCATGTAAATTTGGAGGTGAGGGCAGGAATCCTATGCATCAAGTGCTGTATTCTCAGCGCCTAGCAGAGCAGTTGGCATACAGTGGTTGCCCAGTTATTTTGGGGATTACTGAATGAGTCAACAGTTTGGACTGGATAACCTTGTATTGCCAGACCTGGAATCTAGGCAAAAGGATCACAAGCAAGAACTGAGTCCTGCCTGTGTCTGTGGTTGTCCTTACATGGAAACTACAGTTCAAGGGAGACTTACTATGTAGGTGATTAAAGATATTTCCATGAATTTTCCATGGTGCCTGGCATTCTCTAATTCAGTATTCCTTAAAGTTTTGTCTACCTGGGCTGCTTTAGGGGTTAAGGCTTCATTTCTCCTCTAACATGGGGACATTAGTTTTAATTAATTATGGGGTGAGTACCACTGATGGAGTATAAAATAATCATAGGTAATTTAATATTAAATAGCAGACATATACATCAAACATTTTTCGTTTTTAATTCTCTTTCGGTACTTCAGATTAAGTAAAAAAAAAAAAAAAAAAACACCTAGATTTGTGCTTGTATGAGTTTATAAATTTTAACTTTCTGTTATCTCTTTCTCATAAAAAGAGACCAGACTTCATAACCCAAGATTCAGCTGGTTAAAATGTCTGTGTAGAACTTAATTGTTGAGGTTTCAATGTATTTATTTTTTTATGGAATGTGGTACTTAGTTCCCATTTTATAGTAGTGAGAGAACATATTATCTTAAAATACTTTCATTTGAAAAGTCAGTTAAAAATAAGTGCAAGTAATGCATGCATATGAAAAAAATCATGAACATATCACTTGAATGACTTGAAAAACTTTGAATTTGTTTTTTGTTCATTTGGTATCTCCCCTTGAGGAAGATGGACTCTTGAGAACACCAGGCTGGGTGGTTCTGACAGAGGCAGCATGTTCTGGGGATGTGTTTATGTTTCTGTGGGACCACGTGGGAGAAGATGATGGAGGCTGGGAAAGGGCACCCCCCAAAAGAGTGAGCAAGCCTTGGAAGGACACACTGTCCTTTTAAAGGCCAACTGCATCAACTTCAAATGCTCAGTTCTTCCCACGTGGCTGTCTGTCGGGGCAGCACCAACATGCCTCCTGGTTTGAGAGGCCTGTAAGAGTAAGAGGGGCTATTGTTTCATGGGGCAGTCAGTCCTGCTGTTTTGAGTCATGGAATTCTGAGTCATGCGTCATAGATTCTCTTAGTCAGCAGGACCTCAGCTGTCCTTTAATTCAACCATTCCTTTGGGCTTGAAGGCATTTGCATTCCCATTGCCATAAGTGGTCATTGACCCCTACTTCACCTCCTCTGACACGGGGGCTCCTTCCTGAGGCTTCCAGGCCCATGTCTGTGTAACTTCAAACCCAGAGCTACGTTTGTATAAGCCTCAAATATCTTTCCCAGGAATTTTCTTTTGTTTCTTCCATCTCTGCTCTTTGGACCCCTCAAAACAAAGTCTTATTCCTTTTCTATGACTCTCTTATGTTTGAAGAGAAGATTTATATCTCACTTGAGTCATCTTTTTTCACAGGAAAACATCCCCAGGTCCTTCAACTCTTCTTTCCATGGGATGCTATCTGTCCCACCTCCCATCTTGGGAGCTCACTTCTGAATGAGCTGTTGGTATGAATCCATTTTAAACTGAAGCACCTAGATCTGTATAAAAATTTCCAAGTGTCTCTTGAGGGGGGAAAGTAAAGTGTGACAATCACATTCTTTATTCTAGATCCATTTTTTTTTTTTACTATATTCTAGGACTGCCAACTTTTGGGCAGTTTTATCACATCATTCTTGAACAGTTTTTTTAAAGAAAAAGACTATAACTGTGCCACGCTGTCTTCATTTTAAACATCTTTGTAATGAAAATATGTGTGATTTGTGTTATGTGCCTGGAGGACATAGGAATTGCAGGGAAGTAAGAGTAAACTGTTAAGTACCAAAAGAAATTAGAAATTTGAAGACATATGAGATACCTGACATCATGTGCAAGCTGAGAAGCAAGACATAAGTTTTATTTTTCCTTAGCCTGTTTTTAAAATTATACATATATATGCACACACACATACATATACATATATGCGTACATGCTCAGTCACTTCAATTATGTCCAACTCTTTGCAACCCTATGGGATTTGTTCATGGGATTATCTAGGCAGAAATACTGGAGTGAGTTGTCATGCCCTCCTCCAGGGGATCTTCCCAACCCAGGGATCAAACCTGCATCTCCTGCATTGTAGACAGATTCTTTACCACTGAGCCACTTATATGTGCGTGTGTGTGTGTGTGTGTATGTGTATATATATATATATATGTATATGTATATATATATGTATATGTATATATATATGTATATGTATATATATATGTATATGTGTGTATATATATATGTATATGTATATATATATATAGTGGTTTAGTTGATAAGTGCTGTCCAACTCTTTGCAACCCTATGAACTATAGCCTGCCAGGCTCCTCTGTTCTGGGATTTCCCAGGCAAGAATACTGGAATGGTTTGCCATTTCCTTCACCAGGGAAGCACATATATGTGTGTGTGTGTGTGTGTATTATAGGAATAGGAAGTGGCAACCTGCCACACACACACATACACACACACACATATATAATAAGAGCATAATTGCTTTACAATGTTGTGTGTATACATAACTATATGTATACTATATCCCCATCCTTAGCCTGTTTAAAGGGAGTTTTTCCTCCAACTTTGGTCCTTGAACCACTTATATCAGCAATATCTTATCAGGGAGATTTTGCCTGAATATCCCCTTTTGCTGTCTCATCCATCATTCCCTGCTATTGCTTTTCCCTATTTTATTTCTATTCCTGGCTCTTATTGCTTCTGAGCATTTTATTTATACATTAAACCAATGGATTAAAGCAGGGACTTTGTTTTTCACCAGTGTATCCACAGAACTGAGCACACAGCATAATATCTGTCACAATAAGATTTAATTAATGAATAATTGAATAAATGAGTAAAATAACTTCTTGGGATATTAATTACATATGTAGATTCCTGGGCTCCACTCTGGACCTGCTGAATTAGAATTTCTGGCTGTGGGGCACAGGATTCTAATAATTAATCTGTGTTCTAAAATTTTAGCAGAACTATTTTTGAATAAGTGCACACAATGTTCAGTACACCAAAAACTGAAACTAAAATACAAGAAGCGAATTTTTGGAATGTCAGAAAATGGTTCTTCTCTTTTACATTCTTAAAAGACATGAATCTGTACCAAGCCATTAGAAACAACCATTTCCATCTTATGTTTTAAGTCATTTGCATATTGCTGACCAATTTGGGATCACTACCTCCCAAACCATAACATATGCTATAAAGTATGCTTGTCATTTAAAGAGGTAAAAAGGGCTTAATAAAACTTGTTTTGCTATATAACAGTGAGCTCAGCCTGGTGCTCTGTGATGACCTAATTGGATGGGATGGGATTGCAGTGGGAGGGAGATGAAGGAGGGAGGGCCTATGTATATACTCATGGCTGATTCATGCTACTGTATGGCAGAAACCAACACAATATTATGAAGCAATTATCCTCCAATTGCCAAAAAAAGAAAAGAATCCCTTTTTGACTACAATGTCACTATAGCTTGAGGAGTCCCTCTTACTTCCTAAATCACATTCTCATGCTATTATGATAATAAAGATCTATACATATATGGGAACTTGTAGGCTGCTATAACTTACCAGACAGACAGATGGGAAGATCATTTTTAAAACTTAACTCATTGCCACTGGGGTATAGTTTGTGAAACTTGTTCAAGATGCTGACCTCAAAAATCAATGCATTGGATGGTAGAAATAAAAGAGCTACCTAAAAGCTTCCTATGGAAGGATACACTCTTATTTTCCTATAAACTTCATTGCTAATAAAATAAGGGGGAAAAGCAGTAAGAAACAAACAAGATTAGGAAACCCAAAATGGTTTTTAAATGAAATTATTTTTCCCAGACATTTCCATGAAGTCTCAGCAGCTTTGCAACCACCAGCTTGTTGGAAATCAGCCTGGTTTTTGACAGTTTGAGAAACCATTCTGTCTGCCTCCTTTTCTACTTATTAAATAAATTGTACTGAATTTGTTTTTCAGAAATAAATGTGAACCATCTCAAGGATGAGCTAAGCTGTTAAATCCCATGGTGGTTTGGTCACTTAGTTCTGCCTCCCAGGCTCTGGACTGGACAAAACCCCTGTTTTTACCCTTGATCATTGTACAAAAAGAAGGTCTGGAATTGCGTAATACAAGCAGAGTGAAACAAAATCGCATACAAAAATTACTCAATGCTGCGATTCACCGAAATATTATCTATTTAGCATGATGTTTACTTAATTTTTACCTCCGATTAACCTGCTGGGTCTTTAAAAAAGGTAGAAAGAAAAAGGTGGGGGCGGGGGGGTGGGGAGGAAGAAAGGAGAAAGAGAGGGAGGGAGGTAAGGGAGAGGAGAAAGCATGCAGGCTCCTCTGTCCTTCACCATCTCCCGGAGATTGCTCAGACTGGAGTCCGCTGAGTCATTGATGCTATCTGTCTCATCCTCGGTTGCCCTTTTCTCCTTTTGCCTTCATTTTTCCCCAGCATCAGGGTCTTTTCCAGTTGAGTAGGCTTTTCACATCAGGTGGCCAAAGTCCTTAATGACAATCCTTAGTGACAGTTTTATATAATCTCATTTAGATATTTCAAGACTATTCCTCCCCATAGTTCAGAATGGTCCTGAAATACGAGGACTGAATAATGTTTAGTCCAAAACATGGTGCAAAGTGAGGGAAATTTGGAAAGCAGATTCTTCTGTCAGTTTCCCTGCTAAATGCTTTGCATGCAAGTAGAATCCAGATGCCCAAGCAACTAAGCTTCTCAGAAGCAGGATTGAGCCTCCCCATCGACCCGCTTCTGTCCACTCTAGTGCCCTGAGACCTGTAGTGATTCATCAAATGAACTCCTTGCCATCTGAAAGAGCTAATTTAGTGTCATCCCCAGGGTGGTGGTATTGATGCATTAAGAGGTTATAGCTCTTGGAGTAGTTAATGAAAAAAAAAGAACGCAACGGACGTAATGAACATTTAACTGAAAATTTGTCATGTATCCTATGGTTCTGAATTTCAGCAACTTCTTCATTGTACCTCTGTGACATATTTCTTGTTCGTTCTTTTGTTTTCTTTTAAGAAGAAATAATGTTAGAGAAAGGAGATGAGCATTTGTTACCAGAAGCTTCCAGTGATGAAATGTGCTAGACAAGATGTAAGAGGTCCCTTGTTTCCACTTTCATTTGTCACTGCTCCAGATCGCTCCCTCTAGCTAAGATTTATTCACATAATTGATTTTTTGAGTCAGCTTCTTAAAGACAACAATTACATTATTTTTATTTATACATATATTTGCTTTTATATCTTACTTTCAGATTTTTACAGACCTTGGGACGTAAAGAACATTCACCCCATCTGTGTTGGGTTAGTGGGTGTTGAAAGGGTAATTTTAAGGATGCCAATTTTTGCTTTGTCCTTAGCTGCATACACTTGCATAAGCTGCTTTGATTATATCCATGTGCAGAGTTGCATGGTGGTAGTGCAAAGGGCTCACACTGATTTGAAAAGAATGACCTTTTCCTGCATGTCCCTGCCCAGTGGTCAGCTTTTCTAAGATGGATCGTGTCCATAGGCTGCACTCTCACCGTAGATGGATTTACAGAAATGCCCTGCAGTTTTTTGTTCTGGTTTCTTTCTCTATCGGGTGCTTCACTCTGGTGCTGTCATTCAGACCTCACTCTAAGGATAACCAATGAGCAGTTAAATGAGTTGAATGATTCTTTTTATGTACTCTATTTAAATGAAACTAAACTCATTGCCACATGAATAGGACAGGTGAATTATTTCTTTATGCACTTAAAAAAAGTCCAAGCAGTAAATGATACTGTTCATAACCTCAATCTTTATTGCTCTCTTTTCTACACCAGGGAATCATTTTGAAAATGAACTTGTAGAGGTCCTATTTGTATTCCAATGGAAATGAGAACTTGGTAATATCAATAGTAAAATGGCATAGGCTTTCGAGTAAACAGATCATGCAGAAAGGGAGAAGTAGTTTTGAAAACAACACTATAAAAGATCAATGATGAGTTTGCACCTTTGATGACTCAGGACTGTCACACTTTCACAATGTCCCTGACCTGTATCATTTATATATACTACGGAAGTATGTTGTAGACCTACTGCGTGCCATACATGAAGCCTGCAGAGGCAAATATTCACTTCCTGTCTTTGAGATATTCTGAATTGGGGGTTTGGGGACTGCTCATTATCTAACTCAGAATGAATGATCCTTGCTCTTTTAACAAAGGGCATTCTGATTAATAAAATAGTCTTGGGCTTGTAGGGAAAATGTGTCATTGTGTTATACAAAGACCTTCTTTCTTTTTTCATAATAGATTATTTGCATAAAAGGCCAGAATGCTAAGTGAAGTAGACATCTACAACTCTGAGTAAACATTTCTTTCCAGTCCTTGCTTCCTGGTTTATGATTCCAAGCATTTTTGAAAGAACTTTGGCTTGGACGTTGGGAAAGGACTACAAGTGAGATACAGACTTTCATCTATTTTTAAAATGAGATATAGATACTTTGTAAATTTACTATTGTGATACTTTTATATCACTTACTGCTTTCCATAACCTAAAGAAAAGGGCTTTTTCTGTATCCTCATTTTATAGATAAGGAATTGAGGTTCACACTGAATTTCTTTTAGTCAAAAACTACTGAGTTTCTGAGTTGAAATATGAAATCTGATTGATGTGATCCTCAAGCACACGAGAAGCATGACATTATGGAAGGAAGGAAGAGGGTAGCTCCTACTCAGAATGTTCCTCAAATTTCTATACAGTAATATATTTTCCCTACATTCTTTTAAAATCTGTGTGAGAGAGGTGTGGGAAATACAGTGGCAGGGACTTTTAAATATGCACAATGAAGCAGAGGGTTTAATGAGGTGGAATGTTAAGGTTTTTAAACTTGATGGTTGCTATAAGGTAGGAGTGCAATGGAAAATGAGGTGGTAAATTTGGATAAACATTCCAGGAATCTTCTGGAATAAAAGAGGTTTCTCCTCAGTATTCAAAGTTCTTGAAATCTCTAGTGCCTGGTCAAAATAACAAGCCTACTAAGGAAAATAAATAAAAATGAATAAGTCATTCCATGCAGAGAAATAAATGGTACCAGCAGGTATTTAAAGGGGGTGGCAGTTCTGGGTCTCTGCACCTCATCCACTCGGAGCAGATCAGTTTCTCAGTGGCAGTTGTGAAAAGGTCTATAAAATGTGATAAGGTTAGTAACCATGGCCAATTTTGTTGTGCAGCATCCTTGGTTAAACATAAATGCCTGGAAAAAGAGCCTTCTTTCTTGCATTTTGAAAAATTAGTTGGCTTAGTTGGCACATGTTACCAGCAGCTGTGGCAACAACAGCAATCTGGTGGGGAGCCGGGTAGGCACTGACCATGAAGCTCTATCTTCATGACCAGCAGACTATTTTTACTCAGATTGTAGTGTTCTTTGGGATGTCTTGGAGTTGATGGAACTTACGGAAGAATTAGTCCCTTTCCTTGATATGCAGGCTGGCACAATACCTCTTTATTTGTAAAAATGTTAAGCTCTGGCTTTGGCACCAGTAACGTTAGGATAGAGGGTTGCTTTCTGATGGGGTGCAAAACTTCTCCCTCCTTCTCTTCTAGGTTCTTTGGTTGGTCTAATAATTAAATTAACGTGAGACAGACTACAGAAGAAAAACAAACTTAATTTTGGATTCAGGGAGCTCCATACAAAAGAAAAGAAAGAAAGAAAGAAAAATAGGAGACTCAAGGTCAGTCAGTCACTTGTGGCTTATATACCATCTTGAGTTAAGGAGATGGGGGTAGGAGACTTGGGCTTCAAAAATGTAGAAACCAATCCATAGGAAGGTGAGAAGAGCATGTTTGGTAATCGGATGTTTGCCCTGCCATGCAGATATGTCTTCCAGATATAAATATTATCTCTGATAATAGCTCTCTTCTAGGTATAGGCCCTCTATCTAAATTTTTATAGGCAGTGAAAGTGAAAGTGAAGTCGCTCAGTTGTGTCCAACTCTTTGCGACCCCATGGACTGTAGCCTACCAGGATCCTCCCTCCGTGGAATTTTCCAGGCAAGAGTACTGGAGTGGGTTGCCATTTAGGCAAAAAAGCTTTACCTGAGTCTGCTGGGTCTTAATTGGCTTCAGCTGGAAAAAATCCACAAGGCGAAATGGCACACTCCGGGGTGGTGGTGTATGTGGCTCCCCCCTCAGCGGCAGCCTATCTCAGAGAAATTGTGAAGGTTTCATGCACTGAGAAGTTAGGATGAGAGATAGTTTGATTTTCACTTAGAACAAATAAGCTAACCGCAAATGGGATAGTCCCGGAACACCTGTGAGCACAGTGTGGCTCCCTGAAGCTCTCAGGTGGGGAGGGAGGTTCTTAGATCAGTGAAGCAACACTTCAGGGTGCTACTCTAGGGCCCTCCAAGACACAGTTGTTTACCATTCATATGATCACAACAGTAGTTCTTAAAACAATAGTTAATAACCAAAGCTGTTCCCTGATTCTCATAGGGTCCGGTGCTATAGAATGAATATTTGTGACTCCTTGAACATTGCCAAGTTGAAGCTAAATCTCCAACGAGATGGAGTTGGGAGGTGGGGCTTTGGGAGGCAATTAGGACTTGAGGGTGGAGCCTTCAGGAATGGTATTAGAGCCTCTCTAAAAGAGCCCCACAGAGCCCTTCACCCCTTCCACCCTGAGAGAGCCCGGCTAGGAGACGGCCGCCTGTGACTCTGAAGAGCATTCTTACCAGGCGCCGAATCTGCCAGCGCCTTCATCTTGGACCACTGCCCAGCCTCCAGAACTGTGAGAAATAAATTTCTGTTGTTTATAAGCCACACAGTTTACAGTACTGCTATGACAGACTGAACAGACTAAGCCATCCAGGAAATCATCTCACTTCCCCCTTACTTGAAATGCTAGGAACTAAGTCTGCGGGAAGCTGGTTGGTGACTAATCACGGGTCTACACCTCCATAGCTTTTACCAGCATAATTTGTCCTCATTATTTTTCATATTGGTGAGTCTGCTTCCTTGCCTTCATCTGCTATTTGCGATATGTTTTTCATATTTCACAGTGGTAAGGATCCTATGGTTTTGTTAGTTTGTGCCCCTTCCCTGTATACATCAGGCTTTAAACAAATACCTTACAACTGAAAAAAGTATGTGATACCATTTTAAAGGCAGATTTACTTGGTAGCAAGATCTCTTCTCAAAATTTCGCTAAGAAGCTTCATGCTATCATTTCCCTCATGACTCGTGGCTCCAAATATAATGAGAATTTGTTTCTTTGGCCTGGCAGCAACTTCCTTTGCGTAAAATCCTAATTAACCACTATGAGATTTAGGCCTTAGGTTGGAATTATTCATTTTCTTCTACTTTATGTTCATATTTTAGTTTTTATTTACTTCTCCTTAAAATGGTATTCACTTCCTAAGAACTTTTAGTGTTTTGAAGTTTCCAATGGCTGATATTACCTTAAATTATGAGAATTTAAATTTTTTTATTTTGCCAAAAGAAAATTTAAATATATCCCATCTGTAAAGTTTCCCCTCTTGAGATTCTAAAATCACCTTATACATATTATATTCATGATCTTCAGTGATTTAACATTAACACCTAGTTAAGTTCTTCTGTGCATCTCAAAGGCAAGGCCAGATTCATGTTGATTTTCTCCATTGAGTTGTATAAAACTCAAGAAAAACGCTAAATATAATATCACTTGCTGGTAACTTCTGATTTAAGAGATACTTTGTTAAGAAAATTTAAAGTATGAAATAAATCTGATAAAACAATAAAAGCAAATTGAACACATTTTCATAAGAAGTTCTAACGATTTTCATAGAAGTGCTTTTGTCAGTATTCTTAACTGACCATGAGTTTGGTCAGTTGCGCTGGTGATGGTCAATTTTAAAATGGTATATCTTTCCTATGGAAAAAACTTGTTTGGTTTTTAATCACAGCTGGTAGTTTATTCAATTCATATTTGTTGACATTGTCACGTTTTTTGTTTATTCTTGCTCTAAATGTGTTTTGTCCCAACACCTGTTCAATAGATTTAATTGTCTGCATGCAGATCTTCAGTATATTCCACAAGCATCTATGTTTTGTTTTATCTCAGTGAGTCAAACACTAATTTCGCAAAAATAAAGTATAAGATTTTCTAGAAGTCATAGCAGTGATATGAAAAAGTATTTTCAATGATGACTAGTTGGTGCTTTGGATTCAATTTCATAATTACTGGAATTGTTTATACATGTTCCTTTCCCTTTACCCAAGATTGTTATACATGCCATAAATATATGTTGCAAAGTTTAATAATTATTCAGACACAGCTATGAATCTTAATTTTATTTAGTGCACTGAAAACAACTAAAAAATATTTGGAGTTAGGCAATTTTGGATTTAGATGCTGTGTTCATTAGTAGGACTCAGTTTTAGGAAACAATTCACTCTGCTCCTCTTGAAATGTTATAGAACATAGGGTTTAAAGACAAAAGTGATTAAGGTGATGGCCAAAAATTAACCTAATTTAGACGTCTCTGCTAATGAGTCTTAAAGGAGTATTGAGTGAGATGTTGTGTTTTTTTTTTTTTTTTTTTTTTGCTGTGGTTGCTCTCAAATTGGTAGGTGGAACTCACAGCCCAAATCGGAGATGAGCCTAGCGTTGCTGGAACTTGGTCTTTGTTTACTGGTGCCTGATAGAAACGTGGAGAGAGTTTTGGGTGGAGTAGGAAAGAACAGCTTTATTGCTGTGCCAAGCAAAGGGGGTCACAGCAACCTAAAGCCCTCCTAAATGTGTGCCCCACCCTGGAGAGGGTAGTGAGGAGTCTGACAGTATTCACAGAGCAGGGCGAGATCAGCTCATGGACAGCTTCTGATTGGCTGGTGGTGAGGGACATGGGAGTCAGCATCATTCATCATCAACCTTCTGCGTCCAGCTGGTCTAGGGTCTGCGTGCTTGTGAGCAGCATACAGTTAACTTCTTCCACCTGTTCTGGGTTTCGGTATCTGCAAAACAGCTAAATCACGTGGCTCAGAATATTGTCTATAGTCCTTGAGGAAGAACTAAAAGTCTTCACCTTTGTTTAATGGCTGAAGTATTTTGTCTTGCTTGACTGTTTTCCTTTCTTTCTGCATTTTCTCACTTCTCGGATTGAATTTATTCTTTGGCTAAAGGTGTTTTTTTTTTTTTAAACAGACAAAAGGCAGGTGGAGGACATGGGTGGGGAGTCTATTCTGGGATGGCCTCACAGGGTCCTGCTTGGTCACACTAGGATACCACTCAGGGGTTTCTCAAGAGTTCAAAGAAGCCAGATTACCCCAACCATTACCTTAGCTGCCCAGTTTCTTCTACACAGAAAGAATTGGGGCCAGGAATGTGAGATTGGCTCTTTGAAATGTTTTGGCTTTGTGCCATGTTCATTGTTGGTGATAAGAGGGGATTCTCTTTTCCCTTTGCAATGTCAGGGAAGGAGTCCAGTGAAACATTAGCACAGATTGATGTTGCATGGGAAACTGGCAGTTTGTTCCCTGTTTACCTGAATCAGTGATGACTTCTTATGCTGATGTGAGCAGGGCAGAAGAAAAGTGGAAGGAGAAAGTAGTGTTGGCCAGTAGAGCAGCCCAGACTCTCACCATTGGGCCCAGCAGGAGTGCCTGAAATGTCCTATCTATCAAGCAGACCTGGTATTAAGTATCTGGGCTCCAGCTGTCTTGCTGGTACCTCACCTAGGGGTTTTCTCAGAGCAGCAACAACAGGAGCAAGATGCTCTGGGCCCTGCAGTTATGGGTGGAAGCTGGGTAGAGGTGGGAGCTGGGGACTGCACAGGAGCTGATCCAACTGAAGATCCAGGCTGTTAGAGTGGGTTCTAATTCCAGGATGCTAGAGAGATAAGTGGATAAAAGAAGTGATGACATTGCTCTCCTCATTCCAACTCCTTTCAGCATAGTTATGGCCAAAAATAATGAAGGGAGCATTTTAAATCAGCCTGATACTTAGTGATAAACAGTGACTTGAGTCTTATGGAATAAAATAGCGTAGAATGGTGGGAACGGAGGATTTGGCAAATCCAAGTTGAAAGCAACATTTGAAGGAAAAAAATAAAATCATTTCAGGTTAATGTTCCAACTGAGGTAAGAATCCTTGATCAACCAGTCACAACTAGTCTAGAGAGCTCCATGAGGCCTCCTCTATTTTATTTTCCCTGCATGTAGACCCCTTGTGCCCACTAACTTTCTTTTTCCTAGTAATAGGCAGAGTGGTTGACGGGGAGATTATGGAAGACTGCTTACCAAGGAGAAATTGCCATGAGATGAAATACAGGGAATTTGTGAGGGTGGAGAAACTGTTAGAGTTTTAAATTTGAATGGACATTGCCATAAATAGAAATCCAGAGATGCACAGCTGCAAAGGCTGGTATTTTCATTCCACTGTGGAAATCAGGAAATGTATGATAATGTTATCTGACAAAGAGATTCAGAGGAGCAATGGAGACAGGAAAGGGAAATCAAAGTGAACATTGATGAATGTGGTTGAGAGTATTGGGTTTGGATATGCACCATGGTTCTTCCTTTCATACATATGCTGGGTTCGAAGCACTCTTATGAAAAGTCATCTTTCATGTTAAGTGAAGATCATGTTTTTGTGACATATCTATTTGGTAGTCATATCTCAAGCTATTAAAAATCACATTGTGATAAAATACTGTTTTGATATGTGCTCACTGTGAAATCGTATATAGACAGTTTCTGCAACATAGCAAAATTTCAACAGAATTGGGTAAGTGAAATTTCTATATTTGTAAATAATATAGACATAAATAATTTTACCAGTTTCCATAAAAACACTAAATTCTTATACCTATTAATTACTATAAAATTGTCATTTTTTTAACTTTACCATAATATTGCTACTGTTATTTAAAACATATTATTTTACAAGAATGTATAGCAATGCCAAAAATATTGGGGAAATTTATTCTTTTCACAGCATCAGAATGTATTTATTTGTTGCTATAGGTGTTTTATTTCTCTGATAACCTTGTTTTTCTGTGAAATTTGTGAGTACTCTTGTACTATTCCAAACTCTAGGGTAGTGATAAATGTTATTTCCAACTCATAAGTTTGTTTTTACTCCTATCGATATACTCTTCTTTGTCATTTCTGAATAGACTTTATGGTCTTCTTCAAAGTCTTAGGTATAGTAAGGGATGTATTTTTAATTCATAAATTTCAAGCCTTCTTTCATTTTCCCATGGCACTTTTCCTCTCAGAAACATTTCAAGAAGACAAGCTCCTTTCATTACAAGAGACTGTGTTTTGGATGTGTGGACATAGAAAGATGAGTTAGACACTGATTCTTCCCTCAGGTAGCTAATGTCGGAAGTTAGCGGTTTAACCATGACACTTTAAATTGCAAGAAGCCTCAGGCAAGGGAGACTTTTCATGCTCATAACTAGAAAGGCTGTGGAGTTGTTCACATTGTGGCAAAGACATTGCAAAATCAGGCAAGAGTTTTCTGAACTAGTTCAAAGTAGCAGTCGGCACATTTTGTGGTAAATGTTAGAAAGATGACTGACTGCTGGATTCCTACTGTGACTTGATTCATCCTCCCATTCATTCACTCATTCATTCACCCAGTACTTACTGAACTCCTGTGACTGCCTGACAGTTGGTACTGGGGATACAGAAATGAATAAGACAAATTTCTCCCTTTATGGGAGTTATAGTCTAAGCTAGGGAAAAAACTAACAGCCAAACCAATGAAGAGATGAAGTGTCGGATGGTGATTTTTCTTTTTATGAGAAGTAAAAGCAGGAACGTGGGCCACTATTATATTCGTGTATAGTCTGGGGAGGCCTCTCTGAAGGGGTGACATCAGATTGGAGATGGGAAGGAAGTGTAGCTATGTGAGTATCTGGGAAGGAGCCATTGAAGTGAGAGGAAGAACATCTGCAAAGACTCTAGAAAAGAGAGTTTGGCATGTATCCTAGGAACAGTGAGGAGATCATAGTAAATCAAATGCTTCATGGAAGTCCTGTGCATTTTTCAGTCTCTTTGGTATCACTGAGTGTACCAAACTGGAATTTGCTTAGCGGCTTTTTCATGGCCAATAAGAGATTGCTTCTCTTGTGACCACATTCCGAGTTCCTCATCCAAGAACCTGAATTAGTATGTTTTAGTTTGGCAGCCTTTTATTTCACAAGTATTTAAACTTTTGAATTTCTTGGAGGTAGTGATCACTCCCAAACTTAATTATTTTCTCCTTAGCCTCCATCATCTCCTTTAATCTTGTTCAGGAGCTGGGTCTTCTCTGGACCTTTACTGTTTGGCCATTAAGCCTCAGCAATACTCGATGGGGCTAAATTCAGCACATTCACATTATTCCCTGTTGCTTCTCTCTGCTGTTGTCTCTGTGGATGGATGAAATTGTGTATGTTAGGAAATTATCAGCTTCATGAGTTTGATGTTAGGTTTATGTTTTCTATTATAATATCCTTCAAAAATTTAGCTAAGCATACTAGCTAAAGGTTTCATACTTAAGCAGTTAAATTTTTGAATGCTTCTTATGTTTAAATTATAGTCTGCCTGCCTATATTTAAACTTGAGGTGGCAGGTGGCAGATGATAATATGCACCGATGTGTCTGCTAACTACTCCTATCTAGTCTTGCCCATATGGTAGTTTTTCATACTCTCCCCAGAGATTCTTTCTGAAATAGAAATTTGATCGTACCATCTTTCTGCTTAAAATTACTTTCTGTTCCTTAAAATTGCTTTCGATTATCTTGGATGAAGACCAGCTCTTTACACAGTTTACAAAGTTTCAGTCATGTCAACCTAACTAACTTGCAGGCTCAACTGGGAACACAGTACCACCCCCCGCCCCCATCCTTCACCAACTCCCATTCACTGACCTTTACCCTCATTTTCTCCAGGCCTTCCTGACCACAGAGACTTTGCACATGCTCATCTACCTGTGCCCTCTACACAATCTTGCCTCTTTGCCCAGCTGCACATTCTCCCTGATCTCAATTCAGTTGTCACTTCATCAGTCATTTTTGCTGAGTGCATCCATCTCCTCCCTCTAAATAGCACTCCTTCCCTCCTTCTTTGCACTTAGCATATTTTCAGTCTTATCTTTATTCATGTGATTTGTTAATGTCTTTTACCCCATATGAATGTAAGCTCCATGGTAATTGGAACAATATCTTTGTTTGCTTATCACTGTGTCCCATGGCTTAGCCCTGGACTGGGTATATGGTAGGTACTTGATCAACATTTGTGGTATGAAGAATCAAAAATGAATGGGCAAGAAATAATGGACAGATGAAAATACATGAATGTCCATAGCAGATCTGCTCAATAGAACTTTCTTCAATGATAGAAATGTTCTATATCTGCCTGATCCAATATGTTAGCCTGAAACCACATGTGGGTGTCGAGTACTTGAAGTGTGACCAGTGTGACTGAGAAACTAAATATTTAATTCTATTTCAGTGTAATTAATGTAAATGTAAATCACAGCATGTGGCTAGCAACTGCCATTTTGGAAAGAACAAATCTGGACAGAGTACTGTCTCATGTGGCATTTCTGATCCCTATAAAACATGTACACATACACATACATTTTGGGTACTATTCAGATATATTACTATCCCAATGTAAATGAGTTTGCCTAGGTTAAAACATACTCAAATTAATATGCAAAACTATTAAGACAACTAAAGCTGTCTTTAGCCTAGCAGAATAAATAAAGCCACTCTTCAAATATGGGACTTCCCAGGTGGCTCATTTTCTCTAGGCCTTCCTGGCTCAGTGGTGAAGAATATGCCTGCCAATGCAGGAGACGCCAGAGATGTGGGTTCAATTCCTGGATCAGGAATATCCCGTGGAGGAGGAAATGACAACCCACTCTGGTATTATTGCCTGGAAAATTCCATGGACAGAGGAGCCTGGTGGGCTACAGTCCATGGGGTCATAAAGAGTTGGACACCACTGAGCAGGCGTGCACCATTGGATGCATTATTCAATTAAATTAAATGAGGAAAGAACTGATTTTAAAGTTCAACAACTCACAATCTTCTAAATCCAGGCACTGGAAAAAAATTTCTGGTGAAATTTATTATTATTATTATTATTTTTACTCTAGTGTAAGGTAGGCTGACATACTCACTACCAATAGCTCCCTTTTACTGTAAACAGCTCATTACTAGTTTTAGACTCCCCTTTACCATGGGTTTCAAATTTTAAATAGAATATTTGTGGCCGTTTTAAAGAGTGTCCACCCCACTCCAGTACTCTTGCCTGGAAAATCCCATGGACTGAAGAGCCTGGCAGGCTGGAGTCCATGAGGTCGCTGAGAGTTGGACAGGACTGAACGACTTCACTTTCACTTTTCACTTTCATGCACTGGAGAAGGAAATGGCAACCCGCTCCAGTGTTCTTGCCTGGAGAATCCCAGGCACGGGGGAGCCTGGTGGGCTGCCATCTATGGGGTCGCACAGAGTTGGACACAACTGACGCGACTTAGCAGCAGCAGCAGCAAGACATTTGTAATTTAAAAAAATCTTTTCCCAGTATGGGACATTACAAGCTATATTGTGCTTCAGTCAATGCACAGTTTTTCCTCTGTGTTTCTTTTATTTATATGAGGATTTATCCAGTTGCTAATGTGCAAGAAATATTGATATTTATTTTCTTACATTTTCTATATAAACCATTGTGATCCTTGTAGTATCTTCATTTATCATTCTAGTGAACCATAAAACTTTTCATTGATATTTTATGAGACAAGCAATATCTCCAGTTTCTAACTAAGCAATTTAGATAGCACCTTCTGTTAAAACGGGCTCCAGGCTGGTTTTGCTCACCACTGTACCTTAAGTGTCTAGCAGGGCACTGTGCACACAGTGGGTGCTGGGTGGGGTCATTCCACATATTGCTAATAATTAAACTGCCTCTTTCGGGGAGAGCAGGCAGGATAGGGCTTCCCTGGTGGCTCAGCTGGTAAAGAATCTGCCTGCAATGCCAGAGACCTGGTTTCAATCCCTGGGGTAGGAAGATAACCCTGGAGAAGTGAACAGCTACCCAATCCAGAATTCTGGCCTGGAGAATTCCATGAACTATTCCATAGGGTCTCAGAGAGTTGGATACAACTGAACGACTTTCACTTTCAGACAGGATCAGTGAGCCCAAGGTTACTTACCTATTGATTGGCCGGGCTGTGCCTGGTTCTTGCTCACTGCATGACTGATTATGTAATATCGCATTAATATCCTAAGAATATATTCTGCTATCTTAAAAGAATTTGTTATTTAAACTTACTATTCATTGGTCAGATTGAGAACATAAATCTGTCATCGGAGAACAGAAACAAATCTCCTACATTGTGAGTGCTTTTAACTTCGACAATATTACTTTATTTCTGTTAATGTGTATTAAAGGCAAGAGTGGGTCCAGATTTGCTTCATCTCCATCATAAGAAACATATCTTATGAACTGCTATAGTTGCTGTGTAGAATTAGTATCTGCAGAGAGCGCAGATGGCTTACATGATGTCATAACCAGGGAACAGTAGACACCTGGAGATTATCTGTGTTGCCTTTCCCAATAGTCTATTTTTTTCTGTATTCATAAGGCTGTTGAATGGGGCATTTAATAAACTTAATGTTTTATAATGAGAAAACTGTATTTCCTGAAGTTGAAAAAAGGCCATTTCTACTATTCAAAAGGGTAGTTCTTAGTCTGAAAGGAACACTTGTATAAAGACAAGCTTATATAAAAGGACGTGTGTGAAATTTAAACATTAGCAATGATATAAAGATACTGTTAATTGAGTATACATATTGTGTGCCTAGCCATTTTCTAAGAATTTTATATTGTATCTCACTTAACCTTTTAAATGCTATTACTCCCTTTTTATAGTGAAAAAAACTGAATTTGAAAGTTCAAGAAAGTAATTCAAGTTCTAAAAACTAGTAGTCAGAATTGAAGACCTACTGGACGCTGAACTTCATGGTGTGGAGGTTGAGCTTGGATTCTGCCCACTACTGGGCATCTACCCTGAGAAAACCACAATTCCTAAAGATTCCTGTTGCCCAGTATTCATTGAAGTGTTATATACAATAGCTAGGACATGGAAGCAACTTACATGTCCATCAAACGATGATATATGTGGTACATGTATGCAATGGAGTATTACTCAGCCTTAAATGAACGAATTTGAGTCAGTTCTAGTGATGTGGATGAACCTAGAGCCTGTTATACAGAGTGAAGTAAGTCAAGAGACAAATATTGTATATTAACACATATATATGGAATATAGACAAATGGTACTGATGAACCAGTTTGAAGGACAGCAATAGGAATGCAGACATAGAGAAGAGACTTGCAGACAAAGCAGGGGAAGGAGAGAGTGCGATCAGTTAAGAGAGAGTAGCATTGACACATATACATTACCGTATGTAAACTAGATAGCCAATGGGGGTTTGCTTTATAACACAGGGAGCTCAACCTGGTGCTCTGTCACAAGCTAGAGAGGTGGGATAGGGGGGGGAGTAGGAGGGAGAATCCAGAGGCTGATTCAAACTGCTGCATGGCAGAAATCAACACAACATTGTTACACAGTTACCTTCCAATTACAAAATTTATTTTTAAAGTCTAGATTTTGGTTCAGTTGTAGAGTATTCTGGAGATTAACTGTAGACATGTTTTTGTTTTTTTTTTATTTATCTTTGCTTGCATTGGGTCTTTGTTGCTGCCTAGGGTTTCTCTTGTTGTGGTTAGCGGGGGCTACTCTGTAGTTGTGTTGTACAGGCTTCTCATTGCAGTGACTTCCCTTGTTGCAGAGCATGGGGCTCAGTAGCTATGGCATGTGGGCTCAGTTGCTCTGCGGCATGTAGGCTTTTCCTGGACCAGGGAGTGAACTCATGCCCTGTGTGTGAGCAGGTGGATTCTTGACCACTGGACCACCAGGGAGGTCCCTAGACATGTTTTACATGACTTACTCTGCTTCCATGTTAGCCTCATCCAAAAGTTGGAAATAATAATAATGCATACCTCACTGGATTGTTTTATTAAGATTAAATGAATTTCTTATAAAGTTCTTAGAATAGTCCCGAGCACATAGTATGTATTATATAGTGTTTGTTACATATATAGCCATTCAAGGAAATTGTTTATAAGAGGTTAAATTTTTATTTCTTAAAATGTATTAAACATCTGCTTGGAAATTGAAGGTTATTATTTGATACTTAAGGTATTTTCCCAGTCTTAGAATTAAATGGTAATGTCCACATGCTAGGATCAAAAAGTAATTCTGAGGAAAATTTAGATTTAAAAAGTAAAATGAAGAAATAGGAATTAATAACTAGTGCCCAGATTGTGAAACCAGATTTTAATGGTCTTTATTTGTACACACACATTGTATTAATACACTTAATTTGCCTGTTGGCCAAAGAACATAGCATTCAATCCCATGTAATTTCTCACTCTCTACTACATTGGCATTCATGCATTCCTTTTATGCTTTTAAGACCAAACATTGCTTGCATTTCAAACAACAGTTACTGTGCCTATGGTTTTGTTTGTTTTAAAAAATACTATGAACATTATGCAAAAAGTATTGCAAAACAAAATATTGGAAATTCAAATAAAATAAATACTGTGTTTAGATGGCTGTATTTCTAAATGCTGAATTTGCTTACTCTTCTTACTCCATATTTGCCCATTTCCACCTGTTATCTTTATGACATTTGAAATTGATGTAGGAAAGGGAATTAACTCAGAAGTCAGAGTAAAGCTGTGACATTCATTTATTTCATGATGCAAGTGTTTCACTTTGTTCTTTTAGCATCTTTATTTTCTGTAACAAAGTTTTACTCCTACTGTCTAGAGATTTTACTTTTGCACATAAAATTATGAAAGTTCCAATGTGAGCATTTATGTTTTACTCCATGTGGCAGAGAAGTGTGTTTCTGTGTATGTTCATTTGCACACTTGTGTGTGTGTTGGGAGGAAGCGTGGTCACTTCAGTACTTCCTCAACTCGACTGAATCTCTTGTTCTAATTCAAGGAAGAAATAAAGAGCTCTTCAAAATTATAATACTGAGTACTTTATTTATCTTTGTGAAAATTAGTCCAGGAAGCAAATTGAAATTGTGAGGCTGTCCCAGACAGAGTTACTTTGCATAACTTAATGTATTTGCCCACTGCCTTGTATGATTTTAACCTTTCTAGACATTCTCTCTGGGGATGTTTTTTCTTAAGGCTCACAGGGGACTCCACTGAAATCATTTACTAGATGTCGAAGTTCCTCCTTCAGTCCCCACTGCGCTAACTGGATACTGATCTGGGAGCTGTCATGTTTGGAAAATAGCATGATGCCACGAGTTAATTTCACACCCGTCATGAGATCTTTGCATGAGCTCCCAGGGGGCCATTCCGCGTGTCACAGTAGTGCAAGCCATTCGTTAGTTGCTTTCAAAGCAATGACCCATGGCCAGGAGATCTTGTCGCAACATATGGCAACACCTGTCACCAGGTTTCGTGATTGGCATAAAATTAACCTGTTTTCCTTTTTGATTTGCTGCTTTTTTTTTTTAACCATATCTATAAAAAGGATGAGTAGAAATCGCATTTGAAAGCAATTTTCTGTCAATTCAAGAAGCATAATGGTAGATTTGGGATACTGGACCTGAGGAATAGAGCATTTGCTTGCAGAGGTACACACACAGTTACTCAATAAAAGGGGTATTTTACAACGTTATAAATGGCAGTCTGCAAATATCAGACAGGAAGCAATGTTTTAGTATCTGAACTCTATCAAGGATAGGAACAAAGAAAAAAATGTTTGAGTCTTGTTAAGGAAGAAAAGGCAGGGTGTTTGGTTTCCAGGTAGAAGTTTGCCTTTGGCTTTTAAATGATTTCAAGCAACTTGGAATTACTCTGATTTCTCTGTGTATCTCTTATGCCCAGATCTTCGAATTCTTAAGGGGACATGCATAAAATAGACCTATATAATAACAACATTCAGAATTATGATGGGTATCTGAGGAAAAGATAGATTAATGATGTTTGACCTTTTAGATCCTTAGCAATTTTTCAGTTACTTTTAAGGATGAGGACAGGGAAGAAAATAGCCAATCACTTACCTGTGACTTTCCACTTTAGTGAATTAAAAAAAAGAACAGATTTCTCAGTGGAGATTGTACCTGGTTCCTTTCATCACTCTACTGTTTTTCTTTTTTAATCTTACATATATTTTGCATACATTTAGCTTCTTAAAATGTTTATTTTCATTGAAGGGGGGCTATTTGCTATAGCTGGTCTCTTTCCAGATTAACTGTGAGTTTTGATATTCAAATACAATAAATAGCAAAGATAAATTTAGTCATCTTTTTCCATTTTTCCCTCTCCAGTTGGGGCTGGTTGCTCTAAATCCTGGAGTGATCCATTTTTTCCTGACATTTCTTAAACAATCTTCATTATTTAGTGAATTCCCTTTGAAAGTATAAAGGTTAGTCCTTGTATGGTTTTGGAAATTGATGGCTGCTGTGCTGAAAGGATGGAGAATTGGGATGATGGAAGGAGTAGGGTGAAGAGCTGAGGTAAAACAATAGATAAAGAGGAAGACACTGCTAGAGACAAAGGGAGAAGAGGACAGCAGTTGTGAAATAATCTTAAGTAAGGATTGGGGATTTAAGGCTCTTAGACTTGATTAATAGATGCCGTAAAAATGAAATGCTGAGCCAGGGGGAAAAAATTGAACTTGAGAAGTCCCTTGAAGATGTGTTAATGCCTTTACTTGGCAAATGGTTTTTTTTTTTTTTTTTTTTCCCTACTGAGTATAAAACCATTGCATAAAAATACAGTCTTTTCTTCCCCCACATAGTCCACTTTTTTTCCTAAACTGCTGATTATGCTCAGATTGGGATAAAATCAGATTTCCACTGAACAAAAAGAAAAGAGAAATGACAATAGGACTATACTGGTCTATATGCCACACATAGACTAAGATATTTATTTTAATTTCAGCAACAGTGAAGACATTTTGTACGTAAAAGAATGGGATATTTTCCAGTATTTTTTCCAACAGAATGTTGTGTTGACATGGATGATACATAAACTGTTTCCTAACAAAATTTATCTAGAAAATTGAAAATCAGTCTTAAAAGAAGAAAATAATTTATGGCAAATCATTTTATCATTAATGGCAGACTGGAGAACCTCCAAAATAGATAAGAAATGTTAATAGTATTTTCATTACTGGTAAAGCTGGTTGACAACTGCTTTTGGTATATTTACTACATGCAAGCAGAATCTTAGAAATACAACTTTAAGCTGTCAAAAGGCAAGCATACAAGAATGGCACAAGAGGCTAGAGTTAGAGGGTAATAAAAACTATCACCTTGACTATAAATGACTAAACTATAACTATAAAATAGTCTAAACTATAACTATAAAATAGTCAACTAAATGACTGTTTCTTTGCAGGATCAGTGAAGGATAAAGAAATGAACTACAAGAACTTGCAGGTGTTGGATGGTTAGTTTAATACTTACTGTTTTCTCATGGGTTATAGATGGTAATCTTTTTTCTCCCTGGTTTTAGTAGTTAACTATTAGCAAGTGTAGACTTCCCAGGTGGCTCAGTGGTAAAGAATCTGCCTGTCAAGCAGGAGATGTGGGTTCGATCCCTGTGTCAGGAAGATCCCCCTGAGAAGGAAATGGCAACCCACTCCAGTATTCTTGTCGGGAGAATCCCATGGACAGAGGAGCCTGGTGGGCTATAGTCCATGGGTTTGCAAAAGAGTCAGACACGACTTAGCAACTAAACAATAGCAATTAGTTAGTGCCCCTCCTCCCCATCACTTATACATGCATGCACACACGTACATGCAAAGATGCACAGGTGTACACAGAGATGTATACACACAGATTTCATAGAGATTTCTACAGACACAGACATACATGGAGATGCGTAGACATATGCACACATGTACACAGATACACACACTTTAAAACTTAGCCAGAAAATTTTCCAGTTAAGAATATCACCTTCTTTAACCTAATGGTTCTCATCTGGAGTGATTTTGCCTATCAGGGAGCATCTGACAATGTCTGGAGAGATGGTTGATTGTCACAATTTGGGAAAAGAGGAAGGGTGTTACTGGTCTCGTGGTTCAGATGTCAACGATTCTCCTCAACATCCTAGAATGAGCAGGGCATGTTTCCACAGCAAGGAATATCCATTCAAAATTTCAGTAGTGTTCAGGTTGTAAAAACTTAATTGTCTTGAGTAATTAGTCTCCTTATTAATTGTTCAGTATTTTAGAGTTAGTCCTGTTAGAATTTCTACTCCCAAAGAAATTGCCAAGGAGCCTGGGAATTTATATGACTCCATGAGTGCATTTAAAGGGCTAATACCACAGAGCACTGAGTAGAGTTCCCTGAGCTATAGAGTATGCTCTCATTAGTTATCTTTTATATATTGTAGCAATAGTGTATATATGTCAATTCAATCTCCCAATGTGAACCAATTTCTCAAAATAAATATATACACCTATATGTTGATGAAAGTGAAAGAGGAAAGTGAAAAAGTTGGCTTAAAGCTCAACATTCAGAAAACGAAGATCATGACATCTGGTCCCATCACTTCATGGTAGATAGATGGGGAAACAGTGGAAACAGTGTCAGACTGTATTTTTCTGGGCTCCAAAATCACTGCAGATGGTGATTGCAGCCATGATATTAAAAGACGCTTACTCCTTGGAAGGAAAGTTATGACCAACCTAGATAGCATATTGAAAAGCAGAGACATTACTTTGCCAACAAAGGTCCATCTAGTCAAGGCTATGGTTTTACCAGTAGTCATGTATGGATGTGAGAGTTGGACTGTGAAGAAGGCTGAGCGCCGAAGAATTGATGCTTTTGAACTGTGGTGTTGGAGAAGACTCTTGAGAGTCCCTTGGACTGCAAGGAGATCCAACCAGTCCATTCTGAAGGAGATCAGCCCTGGGATTTCTTTGGAAGGAATGATGCTAAAGCTGAAGCTCCAGTACTTTGGCCACCTCACGCGAAGAGTTGACTTATTGGAAAAGACTCTGATGCTGGGAGGGATTGGGGTCAGGAGGAGAAGGGGATGACAGAGGATCAGATGGCTGGATGGCATCACCGACTCGATGGACATGAGTTTGAGTGAACTCTGGGAGTTGGTGATGGACAGGGAGGCCTGGCGTGCTGTGATTCATGGGGTCGCAAAGAGTCGAACACGACTGAGCGACTGGACTGAGCTGAAAAGATGCATATATACGTATCTTTTTGCTTCTGTTTCTCTGAAAAACTCTTACTAATATATACAGGTCTTAGAAGAGTGGCCCTGATGTCTTCTGGTTCCTTTCTTGGTTTTACTATCCTGCCCCATGACTAGTATTTAATATCTAAATCACACAGTCATGACCAACATTCCAGCATCTTGTGAATTATGAGGCTGGTAAATTGTGATTCTACTGGTTATTTTGCATTGCCAGGGACCAGAAATCCTCTGGTTTTGATTGTCCACCTTAAGTCTCGTTAAGTGGTGTGTTGGAGAACACTGGGAACAAAAAGTGCCCACCAAACTGGGCATGCATGGTGAGACTGAATAATGAGGCACTCAGTTATTATAGGGTAATTTAGGCCCAGGGTGGGATTGGCAGACAAAGATCTGGAAGCATTGGCAGCTGCATTCCACACTTCCTTGTGTTAACCTAGGGTATAAGAATAGGTGCTAGGAAACAGGACATGCATTCTTAAGTCTAGATTTATGAGTGGATAGCTATTTTTGTGGATGGGGGGAGTAATCAGTGAAAATTGTTATTATTGTGTGGGAACTAATGGGACTAACCAGCATAGAGGCTACCTGGTCCTAATGATTATTAAATCATATCTATTAACTACAAAGCCCTTGATAACAGAAGTGGTTTACTGCCTGGTACAGTCACATGTATGCAGAGTCCTAGGTAGGTTCTATGGAAGGACACGAAAAAATGTAAGGGCCCAAAATGACATCAGCTATGCCAACAGCCGTATGTGGTGCCGGGCCCCTCTGAGACTTAGCCACCTTATCTATCTTATTGGAGCCTGTAGTGGTTAATTTTATGTGACAGCTTGGCTAAGCACAGTGCCTAGATATTTGGTCAAACATTATTGTAGTTGTTTCTGTGAAGATATTTTTTTGGATGTATCATACATGCTCAGTCACTCAGTCATGTCTGACTCTTTGCAACCATATGGACTGTAACCCACCAGGTGCTCTGTCCATGGGATTTCCCAGACAAGAATACTGGAGAGGGTTGCCATTTTCTTCTCCAGGGGATCTTCCCGACACAAGCATGGAACCCACATCTCCTGCATTGCAGGCAGATTCTTTACCCCTGAGCCATCTGGAAGCCTTTTTGAATTAGATTAGCATTTAAATTGGAGACACTGACTAAAGCAGGTTGGCTTCTGTGATGTGGGTGGGCCTCATGCAGTCAGTTGAAGTTTTTTACAGAATAGAGTCTACCTTATCTAATACCAAGAAGGAAGTCTGCCAGCAAGTCTTCCTGTAGACTCAACTGCAACTCTTTGCTGAGTGTCCAGCCTCTTAGCTTGCTCTGCACATACTAGATTGAAGAAACCCTGCAACTGTGTGAACCAATTCCTCAAAATAAATTTCTGTATCTACAACTCTACACATATATACATATCTTGTTGGTTTTGCTTCTCTGGAAAGCTCTTAGTAATATATAGGTCTGTTCCGTCTTGGTATAGTGGCTCTGTAGTTTTCTGTTCAGCCATTTCTGTGTCCTCAAACAAAAGCCCATGGAAACTTCTGATTCTTTAATTTCCTTGTTTATCTTCTGCTTAGTTGTTTTATCCATTATTGAAAATGAAGTATTGAAATTTTCAGCTATTATTATCGAACTCTGTATTTCTCTCTTCATTGCATCCATTTTTAATCTTCTGTATTTGAGAATCTTGCCTGGAAAATCCCATGGACGGAGGAGCCTGGTAGGCTGCAGTCCATGGGGTCGCTAAGAGTCGGGCACGACTGAGCGACTTCACTTTCACTTTTCACTTTCATGCATTGGAGAAGGAAATGGCGACCCACTCCAGTGTTCTTGCCTGGAGAATCCCAGGGACGGGGGAGCCTGGTGGGCTTCCGTCTATGGGATTGCACAGAGTCGGACACGACTGAAGCGACTTAGCAGCAGCAGCAGCAAGGTACATTTATGTTCATAATTGTTATATCTTCTGATGGGTTGGCTTGCTGGCATTGCATTTAAAAAAAGTCCCTCTTTGTCTTTAAAGTAACAGTGTTTTCCTTAAAGTCTATTTTGCCTAATGGTAGTATAGCCACCTAAGATCTATTTTGGTTACTTTTTCCAAGGTATTTACTTTTCCTTTTACTTTCAGCCTATAAACATATTTGAATCTGAAGTTGTGCACTTCTGAACACCATAGTTGGAAAATTTTCTTTAAACTCTTTTGCCAGTCTCTGCTTTGAAATTAGTGTTCAGTCCACATACATCTAATGTAATAACTGATACAGTAGAATTGACATCTAGCATTTTGCTATTTTTCTACATGTCTCTTATTTTTGTTTTTATCCCTCCCTTAGTAACTTCTGTTAAATAATTGGCAGTGTACCATTTTACTTCCCTTGTTCTACTTTCTGGTTTTAATTTTTATTTTCTCAGTGGTTGCCTTGAGGATTACAGTTAGCATCTGACATAAAACAACTTATCGGATTAATACTAACTTAATAAGAATTAAAGATCCCGATGCATTCCTGTTATTTATTTCTTCTTTTTTTAAAAGTGGTACCATCTTTTATTTTTTCTGTTTTTTAATTTTTTATGAAGTGTAGTTGTTTTATAATATTGTTAGTTCCTACTATACAGCAAAGTGAATCACCTACATGTATAGATATATCCCCTCTTTTTTAGATTTTCTTCCCATATAGGTAAACACAGAGCACTGAAGAGTTCATGTGCTGTACAGCAGGTTCTCATTCAGTTCATTTCAGTGGCTCAGTCATGTCTGACTGTTTGCGACCCTATGGACTGCAGCACATCAGGCCTCCCTCTCCATCGCCAACTCCTGGAGTTCATTCAAACCCATGTCCATTGAGTCGGTGATGCCATCCAACCATCTCATACTCTGTCATCCTCTTCTCCTCCTGCCCTCAATCTTTCCCAGCATCAGGGTCTTTTCCAATGAGTCAGTTCTTCGCATCAGGTGGCCAAAGTATTGGAGTTTCAGCTTCAGCATCAGTCCTTCCAATGAATATTCAGGACTGATTTCCTTTAGGATGGACTGGCTGGATCTCCTTGCAGTCCAAGGAACTCTCAAGAGTCTTCTCCAACACCACAGTTCAAAAGCATCAATTCTTTGGTGCTTAGCCTTCTTCACAGTCCAACTCTCACATCCATACATGACCACAGGAAAAACCATAGCCTTGACTAGATGGACCTTTGTTGGCAAAGTAATGTCTCTGCTTTTCAATATGCTATCTAGGTTGGTCATAACTTTCCTTCCAAGGAGTAAGCATCTTTTAATTTCATGGCTGCAGTTACCATCTGCGGTGATTTTGGAGCCCAAAAAAATAAAGTCTGACACTGTTTCCTCTGTTTCCCCATCTATTTGTCATGAAGTGATGGAACCGGATGCCATGATCTTCGTTTTCTGAATGTTGAGCTTTAAGCCAACTTTTTCACTCTCCTCTTTCACTTTCATCAAGAGGCTTTTTAGTTCCTCTTCACTTTCTGCCATAAGGGTGGTGTCATCTGCATATCTGAGGTTATTGATATTTCTCTTGACAATCTTGATTCCAGCTTGTGTTTCTTCCAGCCCAGCATTTCTCATGATGTACTCTGCATGTAAGTTAAATAAGCAGGGTGACCATATACAGCCTTGACATATTTCTTTCCCGATTTGGAACTGGTCTGTTGTTCCACGTCTACTTCTAACTGTTGCTTCTTAACTTACATACAGATTTCTCAAGAGGCAGGTCAGGTGGTCTGGTATTCCCATCTCTTTCAGAATTTTCCATAGTTTATTGTGATCCACACAGTCACAGGCTTTGGCATAGTCAATAAAGCAGAAGTAGATGTTTTTTCTGGAACTCTCTTGCTTTTCCAGTTATCCGGTAGATGTTGGCAACTTGATCTCTGGTTTCTGTGCCTTTTCTAAAACCAGCTCAAACACCTGGAAGTTCAGGGTTCACATACTGTTGAAGCATGGCTTGGAGAATTTTGAGCATTACTTTGCTAGTGTGTGAGATGAGTGCAACTGTGCAGTAATTTGAGCATTCTTTGGCATTGCCTTTCATTGGGATTGGAATGAAAACTGACCTTTTCCAGTCCTGTGGCCACTGCTGAGTTTTCCAAATTTCCTGACATATTGAGTGCAGCACTTTCACAGCATCATCTTTTAGGATTTGAAATAGCTCACCTGGAATTCCATCACCTTCACTCGCTTTGTTGGTAGTAATGCTTCCTAAGGCCCACTTGACTTCACATTCCAGGATGTCTGGCTCTAGGTGAGTGATCACACTATCATGATTATCTTTTTTGTATAGTAGTTCTGTGTATTCTTGCCACCTTTTCTTAATATCTTCTGCTTCTTAGGTCCCTACCATTTCTGTTCTTTATTGTGCCAATCTTTGCATGAAATGTTTCCTTGGTATCGCTCATTTTCTTGAAGAGATCTCTAGTCTTTCCCATTCTGTTGTTTCCCTCTGTTTCTTTGCACTGATCACTGAGGAAGGCTTTCTTATCTCTTCTTGCTATTCCTTGGAATTCTTCATTCAAATACATATATCTTTCCTTTTCTTCTTTGCTTTTCACTTTTCTTCTTTACAAAGCTATTTGTAAGGCCTCCTCAGACAACCATTTTGCTTTTTTGCATTTCTTTTTCTTGGGGATGGTCTTGATCTCTGTCTCCTGTACAGTGTCCCAAACCTCATTCCATAGTTCTTCAGGCACTCTATCTATCAGATCTAGGCCCTTAAATCCATTTCTCACTTCCACTGTATAATTGTAAGGGATTTGATTTAGGTCGTACCTGAATGGTCTAGTGATTTTCCCTACTTTCTTCAATTTCAGTCAGAATTTGGCAATAAGGAGTTCATGATCTGAGCCACAGTCAGCTCCTGGTCTTGTTTTTGCTGACTGTATAGAGCTTCTCCATCTCTGGCTGCAAAGAATATAATCAGTCTGATTTTGGTGTTGACCATCTAGTGATGTCCATGTGTAGAGTCTTCTCTTGTGTTGTTAGAAGAGGGTGTTTGCTATGACCACTATGTTCTCTTAGCAAAACTCTATTAGCCTTTGCCCTTCTGCATTCTCTACTCCAAAGCTAAATTCGCCCATTACTCCAGGTGTTTCTTGACTTTCTACTTTTGCATTCCAGTCCCCTATAATGAAAAGGACATCTTTTGGGGGTGTTAGTTCTTGAAGGTCTTATAGGTCTTCATAGAACCGTTCAACTTCAGCTTCTTTTTCTGGAAATGAACAGAGATCATTCTGTCGTTTTTGAGATGCATCCAAGTACTGCATTTCGGACTCTTTTGTTGACCATGATGGCTATTCCATTTCTTCTGAGGGATTCCTTCCCGCAGTAGTAGATATAATGGTCATCTGAGTTAAATTTGCCCATTTCAGGCCATTTTAATTCGCAGATTCCTAAAATGTCGACGTTCACTCTTGCCATTTCCTGTTTGACCATTTCTTACTTGCCTTGATTCACGGACCTGACATTCCAGGTTCCTATGCAATATTGCTCTTTACAGCATCAGACTTTGCTTTTATGACTAGTCAGTTTGCTTCTATCACCAGTCACATCCACAACTGGGTGGTGTTTCTCACTAGTTATCTATTTTATATTTAGTAGCAGTAGTATGTATATATCAATCCCAATCTCCCAATTTATCCTATCCCCCTTTCCACCCTTGGTGTCCATACATTTATTCTCTATTTCTGTGTCTCTATTCTGCTTTTCAAATAAGATCATCTGTACCATTTTCCAAGATTCCACATATGCACTATTTAAAAAAAATTTTAATGTGCAATATTTTAAAGTTTTAATTATTTTTAATATGCAATATTTGTTTTTCTCTGATTAATTTCACTCTGTATGATAGTCTAGGTCCATCTGCATGTCTACAAATGACCGAATTTTGTTCCTTTTTATAGCTGAGTAATGTTCCATTGTATATATGTACACACTGTCTTTATCCATTCTTCTGTTGATGGACATTTAGGTTTCTTCAATGTCTTGGCTCTTGTTAAATAATGTTGCGTAGAACATTGGGGTTCATTTGTCTTTTTGCTCTATGGTTTTCTCTCAGTATATGCCCAGTGGTGGGAGTGCTGGGTCATATGGTCATTCTATTTTAAGTTTTTAGAGTAACCTCCATTCTGTTCCTCAGAATGGAGAACAGTAGCTATATAAATTTATGTTCCCTCCAACAGTGCAAGAGGGTTCCCTTTCCTCCACACCCTCTCTAGCATTTATTGTTTGCAGATTTTTAATGATGACGATTCTGACGGGGGTGAGGTGATACCTTATTGTGTTTTTTATTTGCATTTCTCTAGTAATTAGTGGTGTTGCATCTTTTCATGTGTTTGCTAGCCATCTGTATGTCTTCTTTGGAGAAATATCTGTTTAGGTCTTCTGCCCATTTTTAAAAATTTTTTTAAAAATTTATTTACTTTTGCTTATGCTGGCTCTTTTTTGTTGCATGAGCTTTTCTCTAGTTGCGGCAAGCAGGGGCCACTCTCTAGTAGTCGTGGGATCTTTGGGATCAATAATTGAAGCCGTGTCTGCTGCATTGGCAGGCAGATTCTTTACCACTGAGCTACCAATGAATCCCCCTCTTATTTTTTTGGTATTGAGCTGCATGAGATGTTTGCGTGTTTTGGAGATTGATCCTTTGGCAGTTGCAAATATTTTCTCTGGTCCTGAAAGCTGTCTTTTCATCTAGTTTATGGTTTTCTTTGTATGAATAAGCTTTTAAATTTAATTAGATCCTTCTTGTTAATCTTTGTTGTTATTTTCATTACTCTAGAAAGTGGGTCAAAGAAAATTCTGCGGTTTGTCATAGAGAGTTCTACCGATATTTTCCTCTAAGAGTTTTATAGTCTCTGGCGTTACACTCAAGTCTTTAATCCAGCTTGAGTTCCTCTTCTCTGTGCTGTTATTGTCGTACAAATTACATCTTTATACAATGTAAGCTCACCATTATACAGTTTTATAATTATTGTTTTATGCCATTATCTTTTCATCAAGAAAAAAAAATTAAAAAAAATACATACAATGTCTTACATATTTTCTTTTACTGGTGTTCTTTATTTCCTTGTGTAAATTCAAGTTAACATCTAGTGTCATTTCATTTCAGTTTGTAGGAGTTACAGTAATATTTCTTGTAGGACAGATATGCTAGCAACAAATCAGTCTTTGTTTACCTGGGAATGTCTTAATTTCTCCTCAGTTTTGCAGAATTGTCTCGAGTGACTTAGACTTTTTGGTTGACCATTAGCACTTTGCATATGTCATCCCACTGTAAAACAGAAAACTTCATAAATTTGCATCTTATCTGTACACAGGGGCCATGGTCATCTCTGTGTTGTTTTCGTTTGTGTGCTTCCAAAGCATACACCATGGATCCCTGCATGCTGCAGTGGAAATGAGGGAGACTTGGTGGAAGCTACTTCTACTCCTTGTTTTTTTCAGAAATCCTGCCTTTGCTACTTACAGTCTGATCTTTGGGCTATGCTATGTAAAATGTAGGACCTCCAGCGAAATAAAATTTTTATTTTCTGTTCAGGGATCTAAGTATAATCCCCACTATTTGAGCCTATGTTTTCAAAAAGCCTCTGCTCGCACTCTTTTCCTCGATTCCAGTTTGATACCTCCTTATATGCAGAACGATTCCATCTACATAGTTAATGGATTTCTCACTTGTCACAGTGATTCTCACTTTTGGGAAAGAGACACATGCCTTTCATTTGAAGAAGGCATTATTATATTTATTTCATGAGGCACTTAACTAAAATCTGATAATTAGTTCTCACAGCAAATCTATCCACAAATATCATTACCATTTAAGGCCAAAATGATCATACAGTCTCTCCCCAAATTCATGAGCAGCTTTCTATTCAGTCCAGTATTTTATTGTTAAAAAGAACAAGTTCTGTGGAGATGCAGTAAGATGAATAACAAGAATTTAAATGTCCTGAAATTAGCAATTACATGTGGTTTATTTAACTCCTACCCAGAGCATTATGACTGCTGTAGTTTGACGTATGTATCATGTACGTCAGGAAAGTATCCATTCACCCAGCTATACCCCTTCATCCATCCATCTGGCAAGTCAACTATCTATTAATCAATCCACTTGTAATTCATCTATAATATGTCTTTTTATTCATAAGAAATCAATTTGATACTAGCATATGGTAGTTACCTAATAAATATGTGTCACCTTGAATCATTACAAGGAATAGAGAATAGTGTACAACATTGTAATTCTTAGCAGTTGGGACTGGGTAATTCTTTTCTGTAGGGGACAAGGCAATGTTGGATGCTTAGCATCAGTATCCCTGGCCTTCCAGTAGATGCCAATATCAAAACACCTTCAGATATTGTGACATGTCCTCCCCCCTCGCCACTCAGGTGAGAACCACTGGTATAAAACACATTATTTCATTTATCATAATATACATGTTCTTTAAATCAGTATTTAACAATGCCTAAAGATTGGGGTCTTCCCTGGTGGCTCAGAGGGTAAGGAATCTACCTGCAATGCAGGAGACTCAGGTTCAATCCCTGGGTTAGGAAGATCTGCTGGAGAAGGGAATGGAAACCCATTCCAGTATTCTTGCCTGGAGAATCTCCATGGACAGAGGAGCCTGGTGGGCTACAGTCCACGGGGTTGCAAAAAGTCAGACACAACTGAAGCGACTTAGCACTGAGCAACTAACACACTTAGGGTGAGTTTGGTGCCCCCAAGAGGCCAGGGTGGGAAGGTGGCAAAATGCTTTCAGGATTAAGCCATGCGCTCAGGAAATGTGCATCAAAAAGATGGGGTATTTATTGGGTGCATGAATGGATTTCTGTGTTTCTCAGGTTTACATTCTCTCACACATTGATTCATCTACTCACATATCATTCCACAAGCATTTATTAATTACCTTTTATGTGCCAAGTACTTTGCTAAGTACTGGGGATACATTAGTGAAATATAAGTCTCTGTTCCTATGGTGCTTTGCTGGCTTTGGTTAGAATCAGGGGGGAAAAATGTCTAAACAAAAGATATTGCTGCTAAGTGTTCTGTGGATCAAAGCAGAAGGTTGTAAGAGAATGACGGGGTTACATTAGTGAACTAAGAAGGACTTGGAGGTGCCATTTAATGTGAGACCTGAGTAGTACAGGACAGCAAAGCAAAGATGTAAATGAATTATTCATTCATGTTGACTTATTTCTATCCACGCAGGTTTATGTTAGTGTAAAGAGACAATCATTTGCTGGCATGTTGACTTACATACACGTGTAAACAACACTAGAATGTTTGTATGGAAATTTTCATAAACTGTTGCAAATAAATTGAAGTCTGGCTCATTTCTAAATGAAACTGTGTAGCCCTACCAGTGAAAAGATAGTCACTCTCATAGCAATGCCATGAACACTGGACGATTAAAAAGCAAATGTGAGATATTCAGATTTTAAAACATCCCACGAAAGAGCTGGAAATTATTCAGAGAACATGATAAATATGGTTTCTGCCTTCATGTTAATGTATATAACTGGGGAGACAGGAGTGACTAGAGAAAACTGCTAAAAGAAAATCCTGCTCTGCTAGATTCATAAGAAAGCAGAAAATAATATTTATCTTGAATGGCTTCTCTCTTCATTCAGTTCAGTTCAGTCACTCAGTCATGTCCAACTCTTTGCGACCCCATGAATCGCAGTATGCCAGGCCTTCTTGTCCATCACCAACTCCCAGAGTTCACTCAAACTCATGTCCATTGAGTTGGTGATGCCATCCAGCCATCTCATCCTCTGTCGTCCCCTTCTCCTCCTGCCCCCAACCCCTTCCAGCATCAGGGTCTTTTCCAGTGAGTCAACTTCTCACATGAGGTGGCCAAAGTATTGGAGTTTCAGCTTTAGCATCAATCCCTCCAGTGAACACCCAGGACTCATCTCCTTTAGGATGGACTAGTTGGATCTCCTTGCTGTCCAAAGGACTCTCAAGAGTCTTCTCCAACACCACAGTTCAAAAGCATCAATTCTTCAGCACTCAGCTTTCTTCACAGTCCAACTCTCACATCCATACGTGACCACTGGAAAAACCATAGCCTGGACTAGACGGACCTTTGTTGACAAAGTAATGTCTCTGCTTTTGAATATGCTATCTAGGTTGGTCATAACTTTCCTTCCAAGGGTTAAGCATCTTTTAATTTCATGGCTGCAATCACCATCTGCAGTGATTTTACTTCATTCGCCCCTCCCTAATTTTTCTTTAAATTTGGATTGGATTGAGATACCCATTTTAAAATAGGCATATCTGAATAAGCTGATTGTATTTGAGATACTTATATGTACTTGTGGTAATAGAAAACTGTGGAGCTGTATGTGGATCCATTTATAATTCCATTGGTGTAGGTAATGAAATTAAGTATAAAATATTGTAGACTCCGTTGTCATTCTTTGACCAGTCACAATAATGTAGTCTGATTTTTATGGTCCTGTTTCCTGTTTGAAGAAAAATCCTTGATAAATCTTTTAGGGTATACTTGCCTTTTAGAAACAGGTTTATCTATTGAAAGTAAAAGGTTGTTTGCAGACATGATTGGAATATTAATTAGAATAATGAGTTCATTACCACATCTTTACCTCTTATACTAAATGTTAAATCAAGTCAAAACTGCAGCTGCCAGTCAAACATCTTGAGGAAATGTGGAATTCTTTGCAAAAATACAAACGACAAGATAGTTCTTATTTGAGGAAGATATGGGTTACAGCTGGGTGACTGGGCATTTCAGAGAAACCTGAAGTCCCTCCCACTGTTTTCTCTACAAGTATCATTGGTGTGTAAAAGTTGTGTCGCCAGAGAAGCCAAAGTCTATTTTTATACTGCAATTAAGTAATTGAGTACAAAATTCAGTATAGTCAGTGGGAACATGCACTGGATGAATAAGGGAAAGCCAGAGAGAAGATAATCATTTCGATTCTTTCCTTAATTTTGGTTTCTACCCTAGTACTTAAAAATCACAGTCTTGACAGGTCCAACTGTGCTTCAGAGTACTACCCGACTCCTCCACAGCTGTGTAATCACAGACAAATTATTTTGACTCTGTGCTAGTTTACTGAACTGCAAAAAGAAGTTAATAACACTTACCTTCTTGATTTGTGAGGATTAAATGAAGTATTATACATAATAGCCTGCATATAGAATAACCAAGGCTTAGTAAATAATAGCTTCATTATTAGCAATTTCCTGCAGAAGTGACAACAACAGGGACAACAGAAACCCTGGGATTTATTGTTCCCCTTGGTTTCGTGGTCACTGTTAATCATGAGCCTGTGTGACTCTGCATTGGCCCTTGAGGTAGGGAAGAAAGAGGTTGCAGTGAGAGGAAGCGGTGTTTCCAGACTTGTGATGTTTTTTATTTAGTTTCCCTCATTATGTTTTGCTCTGGCAAGTTTTTCTCCTCGCACTTTTATAATGAACATAATTATAATAATGAGCAACACAGGAAAAAAATTCACAATGAACATAATTCATAAAGCTCATTACCCTGCTTTCCACAATTCTGGTCCAAGATAAATATCCCAAGGGAGACCTCCTTTAAGCCCCCTAAGATGTCCATGCCCACCCTGTTCTCAGTTACATCACTCAGTTTGTCTCTTGCATGGCACTTAGTGTGACCATTATTTTCATATGTATTTCTTTTTGTCATCATTAAAATATGAATTCTAATAGATCAGTGAGCAAATCTGTCTTCGTTATCATTGTATCTCTGGATGCTAGCTCTGTGTCTGGCACTCATAGACACTCAATATGTTCAGTTCACTCACCCAGTTGTGTCCGACTCTTTGCGACCCCATGAATCACATCACGCCAGGCCTCCCTGTCCATCACCAACTCCTGGAGCTTACCCAAACTCATGTCCACTGAGTCGGTGATGCCATCTAACCATCTCATCCTCGGTCATCCCCTTCTCCTCCTGCCCCCAATCCCTCCCAGCATCAGGGTCTTTTCAAATGAGTCAGCTCTTCGCATGAGGTGGCCAAAGTAATGGAGTTTCAGCTTCAACATCAGTCCTTCCAATGAATACTCAGGACTGATATCCTTTAGGATGGACTGGTTGGATCTGCTTGCATTTCGAGGGACTCTCAAGAATCTTCTATTAGGGGATAAAGATCTTTGCTTTTCCTTCAAACCATATTTGCCACTTGGCAGACTTATATCTTGGATTATTTTATTGCCTTCTCTTATATAAACTTGAACAGAGATATTAAAAAAGCATGTGGCTTTGTAATTATTGCTGTAATATATTACAATAAAACTCTGATTTGGGGAAGAAGAGGGAGACCTCTCTTTGTAATCTAGAATCCTTTCTAAAGTTTCTTCTGTAGAGATTTATAAATGCTACTCTCTAATTTGATATAATTAATCCTTTTGGTAATATTTCAATGCGTGGTACTAATTGGGCTTAATAAGAAATTGTTTAATTTACTTACAGCACCCTTATATTGTGATGTGCCTCCAAATGCCAGATAAATTAAAAAGTTTTGTTCTTGTAGAACAACATGATATCTTGTATTTTACTGATATCATTTATCTAGCTTCATTTTACTTTGACTCGGATTGAATTACCTCTTCTTCAGAATACAGAACAAAGCTAAATTAAGATGATTAAGTCAATATGCTTTGTACAGTTAGTATATTTTCCACCAGAAACTTCATCACTACTTTAAGATTTAACCCTTGTTTTCCATTAGAGGGTGTTGGTTAATCTAGTATCTTGTCTCCCTAACTTAAATCATATTAAATCCTTGCAAATTTTAGGTGCCAAACACATACCAAGTGTGTACAAGTTTACACACATACACGATTTATATACAAACATACACAATTTACATACACACGTTATCAGTTTACAGTGTAACCATAAGGTAATTAGCAATTGGTTACTGCTTACTGCTAATGAGGTCAGGGTTACAGATTTAGTGTTCCTCTGAGTCTATTTTTTGGCCCAGTTCCATTGCCACAGATTTTACCCTGACCCCTGGGCTGCTGTTTCGCAAATGCTGTTTGTCACCAGAGGGGACCATGTTGGAGATGTGAGCAGTTCCCTGCCAACCCTCCACCTCTACTAGTCAAGGCTCTCACCATTTTCCTGACAAATGGCATGTGGGCACCAGGGAGTGGGCGAGGGACGGGGTTGCCTTCATCTTTGCATTTTCTATATGTCAGGTTTTGTTCATAGGAATGCCCCTTAAAGTTTTTTTTTTTTTAATCAACAGGACCATGAACACCATCTTTATATGGAGAAGACAGGTTATTAAAAAGAGCTGGGGATAAGCTCAGTTGTGAAACAGCAGTATTTTAGAACACCTACATTTCCCTATTCCATTCTTTTGAATACCTTTAATCAATCTCTCTTCCATTGTAACACAGATCAAATGATACTGAAGTGCAATCTAGGGGAAATATGTGAACTGAAAGTCTAGAAATCAGGTGTCTCTCTCTCTCTTTCTCTGTGTGTGTACATATATATATGTACACACGCAGGCATCATTTATTTTGCATTAATTTTGTGGTCTGAGACTTTTTTTCATTTAAGAAGGTTATAAAACACATGTTTATATGATACTTTGAAGATTAAAAATTCACTGCTGCCAAGTTCATTTCTTTTTACCTTAAAGATACGAAAACTTGGTATAGTTAGTACTGTGAATGAAACCATGGAAAATAGGTTACTTGGTCCTTGGATTTTTTGGTTTAATCTTTCATTATGGATTAGAATTATTATGAAACTAAATCAAATATGAGAGATGGTATAAAATCTAACTAAAACAGTAACATTTACAACTGATTTTAATTATTTAAGGTAGTTATATCCTATAAAGTTGCCACAAATACTGAGTGAATATGAACCATTTTTCCTAAGGGGAATCACAGGGTTAGGTTTCTTAGAGCTTCTGACTACAAATTTTTCATTAACTAATCAATACATAACTTCACTGTATGTAAGTTTCTGTTCAAAGACTTTGTTGTTGTTCAGTCACTAAATCATGTCCTACTCTTTGTGACCCCATAGCCTGCAGCATGCCAGGCTCTCCTGTCCTTGACTGTTTCCCAGAGTGCTCAGATTCATGTCTATTGAGTTCCTGATGCTATATGACTATTTCATCCTCCCCCACCCCCTTCTTCTTTTGCCCTCAATCTTTCCCAGCATCAGGGTCTTTTCCAATGAGCTGGCTCTTCGAATCAGGTGGCCAAAGTATTGGACCTTCAGCATCAGTTCTTCCAATGAATATTCAGGGTTGATTTCTTTAGGATTGACTGGTTTGATCTCCTTGCTCCTTGGATCTCCTGACCAAGGGACTCTCAAGAGTCTTCTCAAGAACCACAATTCAAAAGCATCAGTTCTTTGGTGCTCAGCCATCTTTATGGTCCAACTCTCACATTTGTACATGACCACTGGAAAAACCATAGCTTTGACTACAAGCAGTTTTGTCAGCCAGAGAAGGCAATGGCATCCCACTCCAGTACTCTTGCCTGGAAAATCCCATGGATGGAGGAGCCTGGTGGTCTGCAGTCCATGGGGTTGCTAAGAGCCGGGCATGACTGAGCGACTTTACTTTCACTTTTCACTTGCATGCATTGTAGAAGGAAATGGCAACCCACTCCAGTATTCTTGCCTGGAGAATCCCAGGGACAGAGGAGCCTAGTGGGGTGCCGTCTCTGGGGTCGCACAGAGTTGGACATGACTGAAGCGACTTAGCAGCAGCAGTTTTGTCAGCAAAGTGATGCTCTGCTTTTTAATATGCTCTGTAGGTTTGTCATAGCTTTCCTTCCAAGGAGCAAGCATTTTTAAATTTCATGGCTACACACACTGCAGTGATTTTGGAGCCCAAGAAAATAAGATCTGTCACTTTTTCCATTGTTTCTCCATCTGTTTGCCATGAAGTGATGGGACCGGGTGCCATGATCTTAATTTTTTTGAATGAGTATTTTAAGCCAAATTTTTCACTCTTCTCTTTCACCATCATCAAGGAGCTCTATAGTTCCTCTTCACTTTCTACTTTTAGAGTGGTATCATCTGCATATCTGAGGTTGTTGATATTTCCCCCAGCAATCTTGATTCCAGCTTGTGATTCATCAAAATTGGCATTTTGCATGATGTACTCTGCATGTAAATTAAATAAGCAGGGTGACAATATACAGCCTTGATGTACTCCTTTCCCAATTTTGAACCAGTCATTTGTTCAATGTCTGGCTCTAATTGTTGCTTCTTGACTTCTCATACAAGTTTCTCAGGAGGCAGGTAAGGTGGTGTGGTATTAGCATCTCTTTAAGAATTTCCCACAGTTTGTTTTGATCCACACAGTCAAAGACTTAAGCACATTCAATGAAACAGTAGTAGATATTTTTCTGAAATTCCCTTGCTATTTCTTAGAATATATAGTTTATTGATTAACATTGATCTCAGGATCAATAGCACTGTAACTTATTCCTAAATGAAACTTACCTAATACATCTGTTTTCCCTGCAAAGCTTATCACCGCCTTTTTGAATTTAGGATTGGTAGACAGTACAGTTTCAAATACATGCTCAGTCACTTCAGTTATGTCTGAGTATTTGTGATCCTCTGGACTATAGCCCTCCAGACTCCTCTGTCCATACGATTCTCCAGGCAAGGATACTGGAATGGGTTGGTGTTCCTCCTCCAGGGGATCTTCTCAACCCAGTTTACTGGAGTATCCTATACCACCTGGATTGCAGGTAGATTCGTTACTACCAGTCCACTGGGAAAGTGCCACACTTTTAAATAGTGAACCATTTTATATAGTGAAAGCATAAAAATGAGGCCGTTTCCTAGTGGTCCAGTGGTTAGGACTGTGCTTTCACTGCCAAGGACACGAGTTTAGTCCTTAGTTGGAAAACTAAGATCCAGCAAGCAAGCTGCATGGCACAGCCAAAAAAAAAAAAAAAAAAAAAAAGCCACAAACAAAAGGTATAAAACTGAGAAAAACTAAATAGACTGTGGAAAGGACACTCCAGTATGAAAACTGCAACAAGAAGGCAGAGCAACTCATTCAAGGCAGCTAGAAACAAGTGTATCAAGCAACTCAAATCCTTTCATGCTTTGTGTATGTTTGTGAATGACTGCAAAAGTACTGTGTTGATTTGGGAGCTATAGATAAATTTTAGTAACTATGTTAATTTGCAGATAGAGTCTGCCAATAATGAGGGCCACCTGCATATGCTTGTTAGGTTAGAAAAGAGAACATTAGTTCCCTTAGTCATTTAATGAGCCCCTGAAATACTTTGGTTTAGTACTTCCATCTCTTGGTTCTTTTTGCTTAATTGAGTGACAAATTCTAACTTGCCATCCTTGATAATAGAATTTTGGAAGGAGCCATGTGTTCATCACTTTTTCCTTCCCAATGCATGGCCCTGTTTCTGGAGTATGCTGTGCTGTGCTTAGTCACTCAGTCGTGTCCAACTCTTTGCCACCCCATAGACTGTAGCCCACCAGACTCCTCTGTCTATGGGGATTCTCCACACAAAAATACTGGAGTGGATTGCCATCCCCTCCTCCAGGGGATCTTCCCAACCCAGGAATTGAACCCAGGTCTCCTGAATTACAGGCGGATTCTTTACCAGCTGAGCTAGCAGGGAAGCCCAAAAGTTGGCTTAAAACTCAACATTCAGAAAACAAAGATTATGGCATCCGGTCCCATCACTTCAGGGCAAATAGATGGGGAAACAATGGAAACAGTGGCAGACTTTATTTCCTTGGGCTCCAAAATCACTGCAGATGGTGACTGCAACCATGAAATTAAAAGATACTTGCTCCTTGAAAGAAAAGCTATGATCAACCTAGATAGCATATTAAAAAGCAAAGACATTACTTTGCTGACAGAGGTCTATATAGTCAAAGCTATGGTTTTTCTGGTAGTTGTGTATGGATGCAAGAGTTTTTCCATAAAGAAGGCTGAGGGACAAAGAATTGATGTTTTCAAACGGTGGTGTTGGAGAAGACTCTTGAGAGTCCCTTGGACTCCATTCTAAAGGAGATCAGTCCTGGGTGTTCATTGGAGGGACTGATGCTAAAGCTGAAACTCCAATACTTTGGCCACCTCATGCGAAGAGTTGACTCATTGGAAAAGACTCTGATGCTGGGAGGGATTGGGGGCAGGAGGAGAAGGGGACGACAGAGGATGAGATGGCTGGATGGAGTTGGTGATGGACAGGGAGGCCTGGCTTGCTGCTATTCATGGGGTTGCAAAGAGTTGGACATGACTGAGCGACTGAACTGAACTGTACTGTATACTTGGGCTTCCCTGGTGGCTCAGTCCATAAAGAATCCACTTGCAATGCAGGAGAGCTGAGTTCAATCACTGGGTCTGGAATATCCCCTGGAGAAGGAAATGGCAACCGACTCCAGTATTTGTGCCTGGAAAATCCCATGGACAGAGGAGCCTGGTGGGCTGTAGAGCATGAGGTCACAAAGAATTGGACACAACTTAGCCACTAAACCATCACCATAATTTACATATTGCTATTTTGCTTACAGAAATAGTCATCTTTTTGTTATTATTAAATTTAATAATAAATTATTAAATTTAATAACAAATATTAGAAACATTGCCTACAGTACTGTAATAGAAATTAATGCAGTGAACATAATTAGTAAGTTTGCTTCACTATGCCCCAGGAGATAAATCTTCTTGGGGGAAAAAATTGATATTCTGGTATGAAATACCAATGCTTTTTAATGATTTGTATCAGCCTGACTTATGGGTGTATGGTAAAACTTGATAAATATTTATTGATTCGTTGTTTGGATATAAAAATATAGGTACAGCATAGTGCTTTAGCTTGGTTTATAAAACAAATACCGCCTTAAATAATGAGCAATTGATTCATTATTAAAATTTAGAAATGCTGAGGTAGAAACTGGTAAAGGAAACTCTTTTTAGCTGGAAGAGAAATGGAGATATAATTGGCTGGCTCTTCCCCCTGTTTTTCTGAAGAAAGAAAAAGTAACAAATGTAAAATACAAGTCAGTAAATACTGGATATTTATTTAGAAATCAGAAGTCAAGCAAGGTATGTCCTCATGTGTGAGATACTGGCCAATCATCTTCATCTTTCTCCTATGCACTCCTGTCAAAGATTCCAAATAAGGATTCTGACTTGAAGATATCATTGAATATATCATTCATGTGTGTGTGCTTTCTAATGTTGTTAGGGGAAAGGCTATACACGATTTTTAACAATAAGCATAGAATCCAGGAAGTCATTTTTGAATCCACTGACTTCAGTTAGAAAAAGAAATGTATCGGAATTCACATTACTCATGTAATATTCCATAACTACATACGCTTAGAATAGCAAACTAGGATTATATTTTTTGACTGATACTCTAAAAACAGTGACCAAAACCAACTGAAACTGAGATTCTTCTTGATTTGGCATCTAAAAGAGAAGCTCTTCTGTTTTCTTTTGTTTTTTCTTCTTCATGTTCACTATTGTTACTGTATGTTTAAAATAAAAAATTTAAATAATGTTTAAAAAATTAATGTATCGAAACTTAAACCCCCCCAAAAAAAACTTAGTTTACCGATTTCCCCATATTCTCCATATCCATCAGCTTGTTATTTTTAAGATTCCACCCATGAGAGACCACACAATAGTTTTCTTTTCCTATCTGAATTATTTCATTTAGCATTATTCTCTTGAAGTCCATCTATGTTGTCACAAAAAAAAAGATTTCATTTCTTTGTAGGCTGAATAATACTGCATTGTGTGTATATATAGATATGTGTGTATGTGTATATATGTACATATGTGTGTGTGTATGTGTGTATATATATGTGTATGTGTTTATAAGTGTGTGTGTATGTGTGTGTGTATATATATGTGTGTGTGTGTATGTGTGTGTGTATATATATATGTGTGTGTGTATAGATAGATACACACAAATTTTATCCATTCATCCTTTGATGAACCTTTAGGTAGTTTCCATATCGTGCTTAATATAAGTAATACTGCAGTGAACTGGGGGATGTGAATACTCTTTCTTTCTAAATAAGGATTTAATATATTAGTAATAGTACACCAAATAGAAACTAAAGTCAGCATACTTAATAAGTTCAATTCACCACATTCCAGGATGGAACACATCTTGACTTGTAGAAGTGAAGTTGACCACAATTCAGCTTGCAAACTACTCATGGTGGAAATGCATGACCATATATGCCTAAATGGGAGGGAGTCGATGCCATAGATTTATTCTTTTTTGTTGATTTCATAGTTATTTATGGGATGCTTACTGTGTGCCAGACTGTAGTTCTGTTCTATGATATTTTAGGTTACTTATTATAATTCTGCTTACTAAAATGATACTATATAGATAGATGAAGCTTTGACTTTTTTTCCTTCCTTCCTTTTTAACTTGAAAATTCAACTGAGTAAATTTTAAAGATCTATTTGGCTTTAATGAATGATTCATGAATCAGGCAGTATCCCATGTAGTCTATAGAGAAGAGCTACATACTACAGAAAGGAAACTGTTTTTAAGGCACGACAGAGAATCAGTTCAGTTCAGTCGCTTAGTCGTGTCCTACTCTTTGCGACCCCATGAATCGCAACACGCCAGCCTTCCCTGTGCATCACCAACTCAGGGAGTTTCTCAAACTCATGTCCATCAAGTCGGTGATGCCATCCAGCCATCTCATCCTCTGTCATCCCCTTCTCCTGCTGTCCCCAGTCCCTCCCAGCATCAGGGTCTTTTCCAATGAGTCAACTCTTCGCATGAGGTGGCCAAAGTACTGGAGTTTCAGCTTTAGCATCAGTCCTTCCAATGAACACCCAGGACTGATCTCCTTTAGAATGGACTGGTTGGATCTCCCTGCAGTCTAAGGGACTCTCAAGGGCCTTCTCCAACACCACAGTTCAAAAGCATCAATTCTTCGGCACTCAGCTTTTTGCACGGTCCAACTCTCACATCCATACATGACCACTGAAAAAACCAAGCCTTGACTAGATGGACCTTTGTTGGCAAATTAATGTCTCTGCTTTTCAATATGCTATCTAGGTTGGTCATAACTTTCCTTCAAAGGAGTAAGCGTCTTTTATATTCATGGCTACAATCACCATCTGCAGTGATTTTGGAGCCCAAAAAAATAAAGTCTGACACTGTTTCCACTGTTTCCCCATCTATTTGCCATGAAGTGATGGGACCAGATGCCATGATCTTCGTTTTCTGAATGTTGAGCTGTAAGCCAACTTTTTCACTCTCCTCTTTCACTTTCATCAAGAGGCTTTTTAGTTCCCCGTAACTTTCTTATAAGGGTGGTGTCATCTGCATATCTGAGGTTATTGATATTTATCCTGGCAGTCTTGATTCTAGCTTGTGCTTCTTCCAGTCCAACGTTTCTCATGATGTACTCTGTATAACAAAGTTAAATAAGCAGGGTGACAATATACAGCCTTGACGTACTCCTTTTGCTATTTGGAACCAGTCTCTTGTTCCATGTCCAGTTCTAACTGTTGCTTCCTGACCTGCATATAGGTTTCTCAAGAGGCAGGTCAGGTGGTCTGGTATTCCCATCTCTTTCAGAATTTTCCACAATTTTATTGTGATACACACAGTCAAAGGCTTTGGCATAGTCAATAAAGCAGAAATAGATGCTTTTCTGGAACTCTCTTGCTTTTTCCATGATTCAGAGGATGTTGGCAATTTGATCTCTGGTTCCTCTGCCTTTTCTAAAACCAGCTTGAACATCAGGAAATTCATGGTTTACGTATTGCTGAAGCCTGGCTTGGAGAATTTTGAGTATTACTTTACTAGCGTGTGAGATGAGTGCAATTGTGCAGTAGTTTGAACATTCTTTGGCATTGCCTTTCTTTGGGATTGGAATGAAAACTGACCTTTTCCAGTCCTGTGGCTGCTACTGAGTTTTCCAAATTTGCTTGCATATTGAGTGCAGCACTTTTACAGCATCATCTTTCAGGATTTGGAATAGCTCAACTGGGATTCCATCACCTCCACTATCTTTGTTGGTAGTCATGCTTTCTAAGGCCCACTTGACTTCACATTCCAGGATGTCTGGCTCTAGGTGAGTGATCACAGCATCGTAATTATCTTGGTCAT